>NC_079407.1:9279050-9879050 GCF_029220125.1 Pseudoliparis swirei
GCAAGCTTCTACGTGAAAGTGAAAAAATTATGGTTATTTTACTTCTCAATAGGTGATCAATAGGTGTTCTGGAAGAAATGTGCTTGTTTCTTCATGTGAATGTGTTCAGGCCTTGACTGGCATCACACATGATTTTTGCGTTAGTATTGGATGAGTTTAAGTAATAGTTTTAACATAAAGAAATCACAGAAAGTAAAATTATTGGCAGTAAAAGCGAAAATTTCTACCGACGAAAAGTCCGTTTTTTTTCACAGTGTTCATTATTCAAGTCTTGAGATTCTATAAAACTGATTTTTAGCCGATTCTGTTGGCGTGTTGTGGGAGAAATAATCGAAGGGGAAAGTGGAAACTGGCCAAATGAAGCGAAACGCCAAAAACGCCCAAAAAACCCCAACTTTGGTGAATTATTGTAGCGCCCCTACAGTTCAAATTGCACGACCTTTGCTGTGAATGTTACAGGCTCCCACCTGCACATATCCTGACAGTCTGTTATTTTTTCCCAATAGTGTAGATGTTATGAGCATTACAAACAGGACACGCCCCTAAAATGTTCGTTCGCCATAGATCCTTACCACAATAATATATTTGGAAAAGGATGATAGATCTTAGATGATATAGCTTCCATGATCATTATCTCCAATAGGTTTGGTTTGAATTGGACCCCGTATGTCGGAGCAAACGCCACTGATGTGTTTTTCACCAAAAAATATGGCGGAAATTTAAGTAGGCGGAGCTTAGTGTCCTGAGAGGCTTTTGTAGAGCAGGTCCAAGTGGACTTGGGAAAAAAAAGCTAGTCATTTGAACAAACTGGGCGAGGGGCGTCGCCGGTCAAACTTTCAGGTGGCGCTAGAGAGCAATTTTATAAAGCCGAATTTCGAAGTCAGTGTCATCCGTCTATTTTCACCAAGCCTGACAAGCTTGCCAAATTTGGTGAGTTTTGGGATATGATGCATACCCCAATATGCCCCAATGTTCTAAAAAATAAAATCCAGAAGAAGAATAATAATACCCTAACAATTTCAATAGTTCCTCTCGGTCAGCCTTCGTCTGTCGCTCGGCCCCTAATAATAATTCCCCTTACAATTTCAATAGGTTCCTCTCGGTCAGACTTCGTCTGTCGCTCGGACCCTAATTTCAATAGGTTCCTCTCGGTCAGACTTCGTCTGTCGCTCGGACCCTAATAATAATTCCCCTTACAATTTCAATAGGTTCCTCTCGGTCAGACTTCGTCTGTCGCTCGGACCCTAATAATACCCCTAACATTTCAATAGGTTCCTCTCGGTCAGACTTCCTGTGCCGCTGGGACCCTAATAATACCCCTAACAATTTCAATAGGTTCCTCTCGGTCAGACTTCGTCTGTCGCTCGGACCCTAATAATACCCCTAACAATTTCAATAGGTTCCTCTCGGTCAGACTTGATCTGCCCTTCGACCCTAATAATACCCCTAACAATTTCAATAGGTTCCTCTCGGTCAGACTTCGTCTGTCGCTCGGACCCTAATAATAAGAAGAAGAATAATAATACCCCTAACAATTTCAATAGGTTCCTCTCGGTCAGACTTCGTCTGTCGCTCGGACCCTAATAATAATACCCCTAACAATTTCAATAGGTTCCTCTCGGTCAGACTTCGTCTGTCGCTCGGACCCTAATAATAATACCCCTAACAATTTCAATAGGCCCAATGTTCAAAAATAAGAAGCGGAATAAGAATAATAATAATACCCCTAACAATTTCAATAGGTTCCTCTCGGTCAGACTTCGTCTGTCGCTCGGACCCTAATAATAATACCCCTAACAATTTCAATAGGTTCCTCTCGGTCAGACTTCGTCTGTCGCTCGGACCTAATAATAATACCCCTAACAATTTCAATAGGTTCCTCTCTCGGTCAGACTTCTGTCGCCGGACCTAATAATACCCTAATTTCAATAGGTTCCTCTCGGTCAGACTTGCCTGTCGCCGGACCTAATAATACCTAACAATTTCAATAGGTTCTCTCGGTCAGACTTCGCTGTCGCCGACCCTAATAATTCCCCTAACAATTTCAATAGGTTCCTCTCGGTCAGACTTCGTCTGTCGCTCGGACCCTAATAAAAAAATTTAAAAAAAAGCAGGCCATAGAATATGTAATTACCAAATGCCAGTGTGAACGGATATGTCTTGAATTGGTGTCTAAATGCCGCCATTGAATGAGCAATCCTTAGTGGTGTAGGCAGAGCATTCCACAGCGTTGGTGCTACTGCCTCAAAAGCTTGGTCACCATGCAACCCTGTATCACAAAAATTACGTTCCCCCAGACCTAAAATGCAATTTGCAGTTACGTTTGACTCAAACGTATTTCTCTCCAAATTACGTTAGAATGAAACGTATTTCTCTCCAGATTACGTTTGTATTTGACGTATTATAATTACAAATACGTCTCTGATGAACGTATCTTTGCCGTTTGTTATCTCTCTTTTCTACAATGCTGTTATGAATTGTAAAAAGCGTCCTCTAGTCTTATTTATTATTTTGTTATATATGTTGTCACCGTTTGTTATATATGTTGTCACCGTGCCAATAACCCTTATACGATCCTTAAAACCAGTCTTTTAGTTAATTTTTCAGACTTTCAATCAACTTAAAGATCTGGATTCTTTTCAGATTCAAAGAAGGGCCTCTGAATATGAATACCCTACGGCGTTGGACCGATAGCTCTGAGTTAAGGGCCCCAAAAACAAGTCCAAAGGGTCAAATTGGGCCTTATTCTCTTAAATTTGCATATTTTTTGACAAGTGCAAAAATGGCCATAATCTCCTAAGTATTAAGGCGAGTATGTGGGACTGACAGAACATTTTGGAGGTTGGATCTGAGATTGCGGACTGTTGAATATGGGCGAAGTTGTTCGGTTGGTACCGGGCCGCACAGAAAAAGTGAACAAAAATATTGTTTTTTTTATATCAAAGTCGGAAAAATATTTCATTTTGAAAAAGGAACATATACATTCGTGTGTGCGTCTGAGCTTCTCACGAGGTCACAAAATACGTGACACTTCTCAAGAGGTCACGTAATACGAAAAAAAGAGAAAATGCTAGCAAAGGCACGAGCTATAACAAACCCACAAGGTAGCGAAAATGAGAGAAACAAAACAAACGACTTTGGAGAGCTTCTCTGGCGAGGGGGGAAAGGCCAATAAAGAGACAGAAGAAGAAAAGCCTCAAAACAAAGCTACGTTCAGGAGTCTTAAAGTTCGGGTTTATCACTGCAGGCGAGGCTCACATGCCGAACCCTCTGCTGGCGGCACATTTCAACGACAATGGATGGGCCTTAAAACATATTCAACCTGCTCAATGAACTCTGTCACTTCAGGGGAAATGACAACTGTTTTAAAGTTGGCCGATAAAGTCGCTGCTGTGGGGACTGAGTGAACAGGGGAATATGAGACATTTTTCAAACATTGACCGGTGGAAGAGGCTGAGCCATAGTTCTCCAGCTGGAGCTCTATCACTTGTCTTTGCTTTTAAAAGAGTTTGAGCTGTACTTCCCAACCACAAACCACACAACTGCAAAAGAATAGATCCGCGACCGATTTCTTAACAATCACATCCGGGAAATCGAGCCCATCCGAGCCAGAAGAATATCTGCTCGAGATCGCAAATGAGGTGGCTTTAAAGGGACATTTCACGCAGGAACTCTGCTGGTGTTCTGCAATGACAGCGACCAGAACTATGTTACGGAGCAGACCGGACAAACAAACAGACGTTGGGTGTCGTTGTCTCCCATCAGCGGCTCGTTGCAGATAAACAAACGCAGGGCTCCAACTAATTCGCCGTAATGGTGAGTTGTAATTTTGCACTTTATGCTGTCCGTATAATTTTATTATGTCATATTTATTACGTCATATTTATTACATCATATTTATATGGCCGGTCCGTGAAGATCATTTCTGACACTAAACCGGTTCGTGGCTCAAAAAATGTTGGGGACTGCTGCTCTACAGGGAGCCAGTGAAGAGACCTGAGTATCGGGGTGATGATGGTTCTGGTTGCACATCTGGGCTAGGAAGACAAGCGGATTATGATCGGTGAACACATACACTTCAAATCGCTGCAGGGCAAAAAGCAGGGCCAGTCTCTCCTTCACAATGGTGGAATAGTTCAGTTGGTGGCGCTTGCACTTCAGAGAAGTAGCACACAACATGGCCCCGCATCTCCCTCTTGCAATAGCACCACTCGGCTCCAGAAGCACTGTCGTTGACTTCCAGCTTAAAGGGCATCGAGAAGTTGGGAGCAGACAACATTGGAGCACTACAGAGAAGAGATTTAGCAGCATCAAAGACTCTAAATGTTGGTAACAGCCACAGAGAAATTACAAAAACAGCGGTAATATCCGGCAATACCTACAAACCCCAAAGAGGTGGCGTCTGGGTAAATCAACACAGCCTTCACATTTGCCTCCACTAGGCAGATCTGCCCAATCTGTTCCCCCAAGCGGGTAACCGTTGCTTTACCAAATTCACCCTTAGGCATGGTTCTGGGTTAACGATGCCTCAGCAAGGCGTTGGAACTCAGAACTGCCATGTGGTCTGCCCAGTCATCGGAGTGCACCTCAACATGATCCAGATTCACATTACAGTGGGGCACATCCCCTGGCACCAACTCCATCAGCCGCTGGAAAGTGGCATGCATAACATTTCTCATGCCAAATACCATAGACATGTAATGCATAACATGGTCTGGTGTCACAAATGCAGAGATGTTGGATGCTCTCGAGGTAAAAGACACCTGCCAGTACCCTTTAAGCAGATCCAGCTTGGATTTGCTTGTTCATCACAGCCACTTTCAAGATGAGGTTTATTGTTTGGGGCTTTTTCTGTGTTTTAGTGTATCTAAAACTGGACACACCAGTCACACAAAGAGAAGGTTACATGACATCAGTTTTGACACAAGAGAATGGGGGAAACAAAGACCTGTTTTTTAATACTAAACTAGATCCTGTTGCAACTGGCCTGCCTCTGTGTCTGTGTGCTGTTGCTGCTGCAGAGAAGGCAGTAGTGGCATCATGTAACATTGTGGGGTATGGTGAGGTCACACTGATGGTTCCTCATGCAATTTCACATATCCAGAGAACTTCTCACCTTTCAACACAGCACTGGCTGATATATCATACAACTTTGTTAGATGTGTCTAACATTATTCTTAAATGATGTACTACCCTTAATCCAGCAACTCTTTTTCCCACTGCAGGGAGGGGGAGCCACATAATTCTGTTGTTTCTCTTGAACAGGTCTGCACAACGAGACCCGATCTCAAAGACGCACCCTTTCCAAATGATGATTTGGAGCTTTATGTGGACGGTTCGGCATCTCGCTAGCCAGACACGGGAGAAGGGTTGGTGTGGTTTGTAACTTAGAGCAGACTTCACAGAACTCGGTGAGAATTGCACCAACCAAAGTGACAGATCGAACAATCTGCACCATCCATCTGACACGCAATTGATATAACAATCACCTCATTCATTTTGTGTGACTGGGAAGAGAGAGGAGTGGTAGCAACTTAGCTTCTCAAAGACAGCGGACAAACAGAAATAAGCATTTAGGAGGTGAAATCATATGTGCAGAAACATCGCCACGACAACGACAGCAATGGATGGCAGATCTGCAGGCCCATGATATCCATTCGGAGGCCCGGGTGGTGTGGCCTAAGGAGCTCAATGGGTTTTCTGCTTGTCTGTGCAATAATGATTGTGTTCCCTATCATACGAGTTCATGAGAGACCATGGCAATCCAGGAACAACCATCTGAGTAACACCAGTAAAGTGAAGTAGACCCCGAACCGACTGCACTTAGACGATCAAAATAATGTGTTAAAACATCTGGCAACACAACAAACAACATGTGGTATGAGTATGCTAAATTCATAGTTCGACAGCACACTAATGGTTCATGTGTAACATGTTTAAAGACACGCCCACAGGCCCTGCTTGTACCTATAGAGCACTCATCAGAGGGGTGTTCTGAATATCCGAAATATAAGAATGACAACTCATGCGGATTCCATTGTTTATCTTTCCAACTCCCTTCCATTATCCATTATACCGCTTTTCCTCATTAGGGTTGCGGGGCGCTGGAGCTGATCCCAGCTGACATAGGACGAAGGCAGGCCGCCAGTCCATCCAGGGCACATATAGAGACAGACAACCATTCACACTCACATTTACACCTATGGGCAATTTAGAGATCAATTAACCGGAGATGCATGTCTTTGGACTGTGGGAGGAAGCCGGAGGGAACCCACGCTGCCACGGGGAGAACATGCAATCTCGACAGAGAAGGACTGCCCCGACAGGGAATTGAACCCACAGCCCTCTTGCTGTGAGGAGACAGTGCTAGCCACTACACCACTGTGCAGCCCCACTATCCAACTCATACTACGCTAAATTGTACAGATATAGATGCCTCTGTCAAAGTATCCAGCACCATGAAGCGTAAGGTAGGCCAACATCAGATGCCCTTCCCCTCACTGACTTTGAGATACCACAATATATCACTTTCCCCGACTGCTTTGATTCACAGGGCACTGAGCATAACATAGGCAGAGTAAAACTAACCTGTAAGTACACTTGGATCACAACAACAACAGAGAGGCCTCGACGTAGACCAGGTGCAATTATCAGGTATGAATGAGGAACAAACACTGCGTGCCACATTAACACTAGATTTTAATGTTCCAATTGCTGTCCGCCCCGCCACCAGCCCTGCAGTCCCCGAACGTGCCCACAATAGATGCTTGGTGGTATTGCGGCAGCGCCCTCCATCATACCCTCCCACGTGGCTGGGGAGGCCTGTGTGCTTTGGTGAGATTAATCCAACCAACACTGATAGTTCCAATATATCTTGAGCAGAAAGTAAGGGATGATTGGGGGATAAAGAGGTCCTTTGCGAAGGACACTAGTGTGTGGATAGATGCAATAGGGGTGCCGAGGGAGGTGCCTGCCGAACACAAAGCCCAAAGTGATATAGCCGCTGGTTTTGAATCCATTTTCTCCACGATAATGGCAAACAGAAATAGAGCTTGGATAAATTACATTAATTACAATCAACATCGTTTTGTGAATTACACTAGAGATGCGTTTCAGGCACTGCAAGCAGCTACATGCTACAACCCAGATAGCCTGGCAAAACAGAATAGCCTTAGACATGTTGCTTGTTGAAAAAGGGAGGGGTTTTGTTATGTTTGGTGATTCATGTTGTGCCTTAATCTCAAACAATACAGCTGTGAATGGCACATTCACCAGAACCCTCTCTAAACTTCGAAACAATAGCTGTAGAATTCACAGATAATGCAGGGGGAAAATGTGGTTATTCTCGCTAGGGTTGATGTTGCGATAGTTGCTTGTCTAGTTGTCATTTCTTTCTTTGTTTTATAAGGGAGATTGCAGCCAACCTCTGTTCCCGTTGACCAGTCGTCGCGAAGGCCGGCCCATGTTCTCCGTGACCCGTCGACGCTGCCGATCCCTGATCTTCAGGACCCGTCGGCACTGTCGACCCCTTATCCCTGTGACCTGTCAGGGCTGCCGACCCTTGAACCCTGTGACCCGTCGGTGCTGCCGACCCCTGATCCTCTTGGCGCAAAGGACGACCCATGTTCCCCGGGACCTGTCGGCGCTGCGGCCGACCCAGGCTCCCCGTGACCCGTCGGCGCTGCGGACGACTCCTGGGACCCGTGACCCTTTTCTACCTAAAGGTAAAGTTTAAAGGTTTAGCTTTTGTAACTTAACATACATTGGGTAAGGAAAGTTCATTTTATTACGCAATGTACACTCAGCACCCCATCTTGGCAGAAAAAAACTGAAATGTTTTCAAATTTATTAAAGAAAAACTGAAATATCACATGGTCATAAATATTCAGACCCTTTGCTGTGACACTCATATTTAACTCACATGCTGTCCATTTCTTCTGATCCTCCTTGAGATGGGTCTACTTCTTCATTGGAGTCCAGCTGTGTTTAAATAAACTGATTGGACTTGTTCAGGAAAAGCACACATCTGTCTATCTAAGACCTTACAGCTCACAGTGCATGTCAGAGCAAATGAGAATCATGAGGTCGAAGGAACTGCCCAAGGAGCTCAGAGACAGAATTGTGGCAAGGCACAGATCTGGCCAGGGTTACAAAATAATTTCTGCAGCACTCAAGGTTCCTAAGAGCACAGTGGCTGGATGGAAATCCTTAAAAGGAAGAAGTTTGGGATGACCTGAAGTCTTTCTTGACCAGGCCTTCCAGCCAAACTGGGCAATCGTGGGAGAAGAGCCTTGGTGAAAGAGGTAAAGAAGAACCCAAAGATCACTGTGGCTGAGCTCCAGAGATGCAGTAGGGAGATGGGAGAAAGGTCCACAAAGTCAACTATCACTGCAGCCCTCCACCAATCGGGGCTTTATGGCAGAGTGGCCTCTCCTCAGTGCAAGACATATGAAAGCTTGCATAGAGTTTGCCAAAAAACACATGAAGGACCCCTAGACTAAAAGAAATAAGATTCTCTGCTCTGATGAGACCAAGATTGAACTTTTTGGCATTAATTCTAAGCGATATGTGTGGAGAAAACTAGGCACTGCTCATCACCTGCCCAATACAATCCCAACAGTGAAACATGGTGGTGGCAGCATCATGCTATGGGGGTGTTTTTCAGATGCAGGGACATGACGACTGATTGCAATTGAAGGAAAGATGAAGGCGGCCAAGAACATAGATATCCTGGAAGAAAACCTCTTCTAGAGTGCTCTGGACCTCAGACTGGGCCAAAGGTTCACATTCCAAAAAGACAATGACCCTAAGCACACAGCTAAAAGAACAAAGCAGTGGCTTCAGAACAAGTCTGCAGTGGTGTATAAAGTACCCAAAAGTCATACTTGAGTATAAGTAAAGATACTTGACTGGAAAATTACTCAAGTAAAAGTAAAAGTCACCTATGAGAATACTACTTGAGTAAAAGTATTAAAGTATCTGATTTTTTTTGTACTTAAGTATCAAAAGTAATTTTCTGATATTAAATGTACTTAAGTATTGAAAGTAAAAGTAAATGCTGTTAATAAAAAAAACAAAGGGTCAGAATTTTGAGAATTATGAAATTTATTTTTTTTGTTGCTGTGGTCTTTATGAACAAGGAGTATGAGCTAGGATGAACTTAGCAATATATGAATACTATGAAATTACTAAAATATAAAAACACGATTAACACAGAAAAAAGCAGAACCAAAAGTAACAACCAGAATCATCACTTTAAATTGAAAAATGTATTGTTCATCTTCAAAAGAAGTTGATTTTCAAAATGGACAGATTTCAGTGTCGCTCTTCTGGGGCTGAAGACGAGTCCTGCGATGCTGAAGAGCCATTCACCTGGTGCAGGTAGAGTGTGTCTAGCTTCACAGGCCCTGGTGCAGGTAGAGTGTGTCTAGCTTCACAGGCCCTGATGCAGGTAGAGTGTGTCTAGCTTCACAGGCCCTGATGCAGGTAGAGTGTGTCTAGCGTCACAGGCCCTGATGCAGGTAGAGTGTGTCTAGCTTCACAGGCCCTGATGCAGGTAGAGTGTGTCTAGCTTCACAGGCCCTGGTGCAGGTAGAGTGTGTCTAGCTTCACAGGCCCTGGTGCAGGTAGAGTGTGTCTAGCTTCACAGGCCCTGATGCAGGTAGAGTGTGTCTAGCTTCACAGGCCCTGATGGTGCAGGTAGAGTGTGTCTAGCTTCACAGGCCCTGGTGCAGGTAGAGTGTGTCTAGCTTCACAGGCCCTGGTGCAGGTAGAGTGTGTCTAGCTTCACAGGCCCTGGTGCAGGTAGAGTGTGTCTAGCTTCACAGGCCCTGATGCAGGTAGAGTGTGTCTAGCTTCACAGACAGCAGCACACAGTTGGGAAGCATTTCAGCAAGTCAACGTGATCCACGTCTCCATCCAGCTGTTTGCTGCTGTCATGCGCTTGAGATGACGAAGAAGAAGTCCTCTTCATCAGATGAACTGGACCTGGTGGCATCACCTAGCTGCAGGGAGGGTTCTTCCATGTGCTGCTTGATTAGTCCATTCCTGAAATAAAGTGAGAGTATTACAGACATGATAGAATTAATAACACTTCCTAACATGTCATGACCCCAACCTAAAGTTTTGTACAAAATAGTTTGTTTTAATTTGAAGTTTATACATTAAGTTTCATGCACTGTCCGTGCATCCAGAGTTGATTTGTGAATATGTACTTGTATCTCTGTAGTTAAACACAACAACAGTCCCAAATCAATATCGTCGCCATTACTGGACCGTCACTCTTATAATATTAATACAAATAATTATAATAATGCTGTAATGATTAGCATTATATTATAGCTAAGACGACTCAAATCAACAAATTCTCACAACTGTCAACACTTCTTCAGCTCATTAACTCGCTAGAGATCTGTCTGCTGCACTCACGCTAATTGTCTCATTTAATTGACGATAGCTAGCGAACGTTAGCCTAACGTACAACATGCGTAGGACAATCAGACACCTGTCTCCCCTCTCCTGCCAAAGATATATCGTACTCCAATCCTGAGGACAACACTGCTAGATATCTTAACAGGTTTATGATGACTAAACATTAACGTTGCGGCTCATGGGATTAATCTTAATTTACCTCAATGTGTTTCCTGAGGTTGGTGTGTTTTTGAAGGCCAATATCTCCGTAGCTTTCGGTCGGCATAAGAGGCACTTCATCCGGTAGGAAGGAACTTTCACTCCGACAAAAGAAAAGAGTTCGCCCAAATATGGCCACGGACGTTGATCTTGGTCCCCGCGGTTGTTCGAGTAGCTTCCATTGCTGCTCCACATGAAATGAGTCATATCTGTAGCCGCTCGCTCGCTAACATCCTGGGCATCACTGGGAAGAGAAAGAACGCGGCAAGGACCACTGATGCCCAACCTGGTGTTCGTGCTGCGTTCAGGTGCGCTGCGGTGTGTTCCACAACAGTCCCTGATGTTTCTCATGATTATTTTTTTCCGTAGTAACGAGTAACGATACTGTTTCAGGGGAAATGTATCGGAGTAAAAGTACAAGTTTTCATTGCAAAATGTAGTGAAGTAAAAGTAAAAGTAAACAGAAATATAAGTAGTAAAATAAAGTACAGATACCCAAAAAAACTACTTAAGTAAAGTAACGAAGTACTTCTACTTCGTTACTATACACCACTGCAACTCTGTGACCATTCTTGACTGGCCCAGCCAGTGCCCTGACCTAAACCCAATTGAGCATCTCTGGAGAGACCTGAAAATGGCTGTCCACCAACGTTCACCATCCAACCTGACGGAACTGGAGGCACATCAATTCAATTCAATTCAGTTTATTTGTATAGCCCAATTTCACAAATTACAAATTAGTCTCAGAGTGCTTTACAATCTGTACACATAGACATCCCTGCCCCAAAACCTCACATCGGATCAGGAAAAACTCCCAAATAACCCTTCAGGGGGGAAAAAGGGAAGAAACCTTCAGGAGAGCAACAGAGGAGGATCCCTCTCCAGGATGGACAGGTGCAATAGATGTCATGTGTACAGAAGGACAGATTTAGAGTTTAAATACATTCAATGAATATGACAGAGTGTATGAATAGTTCATAGTAGGCATATTCCACGATGGAGACCTCCACGATCCATCAGGCAGATGGAGGTAGAGAGGAGGAGTGGGCGGAGACTCAACAGTGGGCGGAGTCTCAACAGGGCAGTGGAGTAGTCGGTAGCAGGAATTCCACGACCCAGACCTCGATGATCCATCAGGCAGATAGGATCTATGCCGTCTCATAGGGTCATCGGACACTATGAGACGGCATAGATCAAAAGGACTCCGGGGAGAAAGCAGAGTTAGTAATGTGTGATGGAGAGATGAAAATTCATCCCTAAGGAGAGAAAAAAGAGGAGATAGGTGCTCAGTGCATCCTACAACGTCCCCCAGCAGCTATACGCCTTTACAGTGGTGTTATGCTAGAGCAATGCCATCTACAGAAACCACATCACCAGATAATTGATCTCTGAGGCGCTCAGGGCCGATTAAAATTACTTCGGTTTTGTCTGAGTTTAACATCAAGAAGTTGCAGGTCATCCATGTTTTAATGTCTTTAAGACATGCTTGAATTTTACCGAGTTGGTTGGTCTCCTCTGGTTTTATCGATAGATATAGTTGAGTATCATCTGCATAACAATGAAAGTTTATGGAATGTTTCCTGATAATATTGCCCAAAGGAAGCATGTATAAGGTAAATAAAATTGGTCCAAGCACAGAACATCTTGTCTCAAAAAACACGTTTGTTACTTCTACACTGGATTACTGGAACTCATTATTATCAAGCTGCTCTAATAAATCACTTAGGTCCTTCCAGTTGATCCAGAATGCTGCAGTTCGTGTACTCACTAAAACTAAGAAAAGAGATCACATTACTCACATTACTGCATCACGGAGGTCTGGATTGTGGAATATGCCTACTACCAACTACGCCATGGCCCTGTTGACGCTCTGCCCACTCCTCCTCTACCTCCATCTGCCTGATGGATCATGGAGGTATGGATCGTGGTCCATGCCTACTACCAACTATTCATACACTCTGCCATATTCATTGAATGTGTTTTAACTCTAACCTGTCCTTCTGTCCACATTACATCTATTGCACTTGTCCATCTTGGAGAGGGATCCTCCTATGTTGGTCTCCTGAAGATTTCTTCCCTTATTTTCCCGTGAAGGGTTTTTTGGGAGTTTTTCCTGATCCGATGTGAGGTTCTGGGACAGGGATGTCTATATGTACAGATTGTAAAGCACTCTGAGGCAAATTTGTAATTTTTTGAGAATGGACTACAGGGCTCTCAAGTGTCACGCATTGATCGTGACACTCACGCATTTCGGTCTTAAGTCACGCACTCCCGCCACATATCGTATTTCTCATGCTGAAAAAAACTCTCGGCTATTTAATGTTTTAATGTGCCGCAGCGCGCCAACATGAGCTGGCTGCGCTGCCCTCACCATGGAGGAATCAAGCGCTCCCCTGGAGTTCTGCTGTGAGGAGCCACTTATCAGCCAATCAAGAAAAAGAAATGGGCTACACAATAGCCAATCAGAAAAAAAATGTATCTTTTGCATCCGGGGGGGGGGGGGGGATGGAAATGTCACTCTTGCCTGTCTTCAAAACTTGAGAGCCCTGGGACTATACAAAATAAACTGAATCGAATTAATAGCAGTGGACAGGAATGTTCTCCTGTATCTATCCTTGTGACAACATAGCTGAAGCAGTCTGTTAGAGAACGTGCTCCGCTGTCCCTGCAGTAGGTGGTGGAGAATGTGGTCCGGGTTATCCAATATGGACAATAATTTCTTCAGTGTCCTCCTCTCCACCACCTGCTCCGGAAAGTCCTGTTTGCAGCCAATGATGGAGCTGGCCTTTCTCCCTAGTTTAGTGAGTCTTTGGTGTCACCGGCTCCAATGCTACTCCCCCAGCAGACTTGGAAAAGTACAGAGCACTGTCCACAACAGACTGGTAGAACATCTCCAACAACTTGCTGCACAAATAGAAGAATCCAAGTTTCCACAAAAATAATAGTTGACTCATCCCCTTTTTGTACACAGTGTTGATGTTGGTCTTCAGAAAGCACCGGGACTTACTCCAGGCTCAGGTTGTAGAGGTGCTGCAGAACATCAGACGGATGGATAGCACAGGTCAAGGTTCAAGATTCAAGGTTTTTTATTTGCCATTTGTGCATAGACCAACATTCCAGACACATTGGAATTATTGTACAGGGCTCCTAGTCAATAGAGATAAAAACACACTATAATAAGAAAAATATAAAAACACACTACACACAAGGTACGTATAATGTACACACTATTAAATACAGTTTTAAAAACAGGTTCTCAACATAAAAAGGAGAGGGGAAATGGTAATAAATGGAAAAACATCCTAGCATACATTCTCCGCCTTTCCAGGTGTTGCTGAGTGTGGTGTAGAGCTATTGCTACCGCGTCGTCCAATGATCGGTTGGAGGGGGTTGACATTGTCCGACATCGTGTGGTTGATGTGTGTGAGGACTAGTTTTTCTCGGCACTTCACGGCGACTGGTGTGAGTGTCACTGGCCTGAAGTCATTTAGGGTGGGTGTGTCTGGTCTTTTTGGGACTGGTTTGATGATGAAGGATTTGAAGATACGGGGGACTACAGCCTGGTATAGTGACAGGTTGAAGATGTCAGTGTCAGTGGCGGCTGGTGAATTTTTTTGGGGGGGGGGCGCAGTTGGGCGGCGCGGTTTAAATAGCACTCCACAATGAGAAGAAAAGAGGTTTTGAGTAGAATATTGTAACAAAGCTTTATTTCAAGAACACAGTGCTCAACACTGTCCACAACAACGAAACAAACGAAACATTGGATTCAGAAAGAGATGCATCACATTGTACATTGGCCCCACTACTTGTAAAGAAATTTAGCCCGCCTCTCTTTCAAGTTGGCAAACTTCTCAATGACTCTCTGATTAAAGTCAATCATGTTTGTGACCAGCCTTTTTTCCATTGAGAGCATGGCTAAGGCATTCAGTCTCTCCTGAGTCATGGTGTTCCTGAGAAAGGTTTTAACCCTTTTCAGTGTTGAAAAACACCTCTCAGCCTCAGCAGTGGTCATGGGAGTTGTGATGATGATTTTCAGCAGTGTTTTTGTCTCTGAAAATACCTCCGAAAGATTATTTTCCATGAACAACTGGAAAAGATCCACAGCACCACAACAGGATCGAAATTCCTCTGTGCCATAGATGAGGCTAAGCTCTGTCTTCAGCTTTCTTCCATTGAGCATTAGATAGGCCTTCAATGTGGTGGCCAGAGCAACTTCAGGGAATACATTGACGTAGCATTCAAACTGGCAGCTCTGCAGTAAGGTGGCACTGATGAGGTGGTCTTTGAAGGCAAAGCGTTCCCTGGTGTGTCCAAGTATGGTGTCACAAACCTACAGATAAATATAGAGAGAGAGAGACAGACAGATAAGTTGTGGGGAAATATCTACGACAAACAGGCTTCATAATACAGACAAAAGCCAACAATCAGAGTTGACAAAAAATATGTTTTGTGTGTCTGGATGGCTCATCAACATAGACAAAAGGCCAGGAGCCACCTTGATGCTCTAGCCTGGAGCTATATCACACACACACTTTTTTGACACTCACCTCTGCAGCGATCCTTCCAAGCTCGTCTTCCTTCATAGCCCGGCGCTCGGCTGCTCAGAGCCACTGCGTTGCTCCACCACCATTGCATCGATTGAATCTCTGTAAATAAAAAGAATAATTTACAAATCATATTTGTCTTATTACTATAGTTGATGTAAAAGAAGAATGTTGTGACTACGCTTACAGAATAATAACAATAATGAAATTACCTGATTTTTTGTATGTTCTCTTGGAACTGCTGGATGCATGTATTTATATGGACTGAATCTATGTTTCTCTTCTGGAGCTTGGCATAGAGGATGTCCACGTGTGGCATTATCCGATGGAACAGTTGAAGGAAGAAGTTGAAATCAGGATCCTCCAGTAGCCTGATGTGGCCCCCTGCTTCTTGGCTGGTGATGTCATCAAAGCTACCTGATGCTCGAATTCTTCCAAAGCATTCAATGAGGTCATCTTTATGCTCAAACACAGTATTGACGGCACGGCTGCGAAAGTTCCACCTCACGTTGCTGGCTGTTGGCAGACGATGGGCCACTGTTTCATCAAGGACAGCGGTCCGCTTGGAAGATCTTGAAAAGAACGCAGCAAATCCACCAAGGTCGGAAAAAAGGTTTTGACTTTGACTATGTGAGAGGTGGCCTGTTGCATTATGAGATTGAGCTGATGGGCATAGCAGTGGATATAGTGGGCATTTGGGTAGTCATCCTGGATTCTCTTTTGAACACCTGAAATGGCACCCCTCATTACACTGGCACCGTCATATGCCTGGCAGATGAGTTTACTTTTCTGCTCACCTGGGAGGATGGCAGCAAGGCGTTCTTTTAATGCCACGGCAATGCTCTCTGCTGTAGCTGACTGCAGAGGGATGAACTCAAAGAATCTTTCCTCCACATGAGCACCATTGATGTAGCGAAGCACAAGCACAAGTTGGGTTTGTGTGCTAATGTCCATGGTCTCATCCGCTTGGATCGATAGAAAATCGCTGCTTTGAACTTCACTTATGATCTGTTCCTTCACAACAGACAGCATACAGTCAAGAAGCTCATTCTGGACTGTTTTGGATGTTCCCTTAAACACAGTCGCGCTCTCGAGATGCTCGTTCAGTGCACTGTCAAGTGAGGCAACAACGTCCACCAAGCCACGGAATATCCCTGGGTTATCAGAGTTCTCGCTCTCATCATGACCACGCAGGGCCAACTCAAATGCACCACAGAACTTCACACAGTCCATAATTCGTGAGAGAATGTGTCGGTTTTTCTGAACTTCTTCATTATGTTTTCGAATGCCAATTCGATAGCCTTCGTCGAGCTGCTTTGCTATACTCAGTCTACCAAACAGGTTTAGCTTCATGCTGTTATTTAGATGGCTGTGGCAACATTCGTGCTTCTTGCACTTCTCGGTGAAGTGCCTTAGATCCCTCATCCCCGTTGTAGTCCAGATAGTTTCAGTCCCAGGACTTTGAAACAACAGGCAGGGGAAACAAAAAAACGAATTACTCACGGAGCAACCTGCTAACCAGCTCCGGTTAGCATATAGGCTCGAGTTGAATCTCCGGGTATACGCCCCCGGTCAGTGCTTTGCTGCTGAATTTGTAATTCGGATGTTCGGGTCCCAACTCTTTCAGCCTCTTTTTGTCAATATCTGACCGTCGATCGAAAGGTCTTTCGCGTAGAGATATCACAGAGTTTTCTGTCACCGACGCCATGCTAACAACAAGCTTCTGCTAGCTATGTTGCTCGCGTACCTGCGTGGAGGTGGAGGTGGAGCTCCCTGCATGGGCTGAGGGAACATACGGGTCTCTGATCTGCCGAATAATCCAATCGCGTGCGCACATTTGTGCGCACCAAGATTCCCGGTTTCATCCGCCAATGTGAAGCCGGTCATTGCCAAAACCACTGAAACGTTGTATCGATGCCGCACACACACGTTAGAACAACGTCTTGTTGTTCTTAGTTTGTACTCTAGGTTGAAATGCACTTATTGTAAGTCGCTTTGGATAAAAGCGTCTGCTAAATGACATGTAATGTAATGTAATAACAGCGCCTCTAAAAAGGGGAGGGGCTTCTCTCCGTGATAATGGCGATATATTATATTTTTTCACATTAACTTAAGTGGTTGTTGACAGGGGCTTACGGTCTCCCACACACATTTAGCGCGTCAACGCTGTATATTTACTATTTAAATGATTTGGCATATAATGTTTTTTGACAGGATTTTTTTTATTTTCTTCTTCTTCTTTTTTTTTCATCTCCAAATTTTAAGAGGGGCGGCGCACTAGCGCCCCCTATGGACGAACCGCCACTGGTCAGTGTACACACCAGCTAGTTGTTCCCCACAGGCCTTCAGAACTTTAGGAGGAACTCCATCAGGTCCAACAGCCTTGTGGGGGTTCACCTTCTTCAGAGCCTTCAAGACCTGTGTGTGTGTCATCTGAAAGGCAATGTCCATGGGGCCACCAGGGGCTTTTGAGGGTTTGTCTGTATTCAGCCTGTCGAACCTGGCATAGAAGTTGTTACGACAACTAGAAGGGTGGCATCATAGGGGTATGTGGTTGTTGTGGTTCTCCAATAGTTTGTGACATACTGGATTCCCTGCCATATATGTGTGTGTTGTGGTTGAGGTTGTAGCCTTCAAGTTTTTGGGAGTAAGCCCTTTTTGCTGCTCTGATGGGATTCTGCAGCTCGTACCGGGCTCTCTTATACTCCGCTTGATCTCCTAACTTGAAGGCATCCCGCCGCTTCCTGATTTTCTGCTTTATGTCCAATTAAACAAGGGTTTTTGGTTGGGGAACATACGCTTAATCCTGGGAGGTGCTCATATGGACGTGCACCAGCTGATGTAGTCACTCACAGTCTCTGTGTATTCATGGATGTAATTAGTAGCCTCTTTGAAAGTGCTCTAGTCTGTGGCTCAAAGCAGCCCTGTAGGCTAGCCTGTTCCCCATCAGTCCAGTTGTGACTGTTTTTGTCTTGAGCCTTTTGTTGTAACCTAGTTTGAGCCGGATTGCCATGTGGTCAGACTTTGCAAAATGGGGTTTTGGTTAAGCTGAGAAGGCATTTCTGATGTTGCTGTAGAATTGATGCCGTGTTTTATTTCCCCTGTGGGGAAGGTCACAAATTGATGCAGTTTAGGCATATTTTTCCAGAGATTGCAGTGATTTAAGTCCCCCAGAATAATGACAGCAGCGTCAGGATCCGTATTCTCATGCTCACTGATCCTGTCCCGTAGCTCCTTCAGTGCAGCCTCTTCCTTAGCGGAGGGGAGGATATACACAACACTAACAATGATGCATTGCAGTTCTCTGGGCGGATGAAATTGTTTTAGCCTCAAAGTCAGATATTCCACATGTTCAGAGCAAGATTTTGAGATAATCTTACAGTCGGTACACAAGTGCGGCCGTTCCTCCTCCGTGAGTCTTGCTGCTTTCCGCAGTGCATCGGTCCTCTCTGAACACCGTGTCGCGCTCGTAGCTAGCACAAGCTACGAGCTAGCTTAAACATGGTTTAATGCCTAATTTATTATTTGTTGGCCTACTTTTATAAATGCAAGACTTGCAATCAACGTTCAGGTACTAATTTGAGTTAAGGCTGCTCTTGTCACCATCCGTCTCCATGTTTTTAGGGGGACCGTTCTCCCCATCGCAAGTACCAGGGAGCGCCCAGCCTGACCGCTGATGCGCTTGACAGGGCTCACGACAGTGGCGGGCCATCAGGCCTTCTAAGCCTTCTCTGAATGCCTAAACATATTTACACAAAAAAAATTCAAAAAACTTTTATTTTCTTAATTTTTTTTGTCTTATTGCACTATTGTTTTCCTCTGTTGCTGTGCTTCCATCCGGCAACGCTGCTTCCAGTGCAATTTATTTTAACGGAAGCTTTTATCCAATTAGATGTCAGCTCCACAGTCTCTATGGAAGAAGAGCAGCTCATCTCAGGTCTTCACACAGGCCAAGATAAGCACAGCCTGCTTGAAGTACATGGAGACCTTATCGGTGATTGACATCATCTTCAATCAATCATATCGCTAGTTTGACATACTGGGCGTATTTTTTTGGGGTTTTTGGCCTTCTGGAAGCCCATGAAAGTACGTCAGATTAACCTGCACTGTGATTGGTTTGTGAGCCCGCATGCAGTTCAACGCAGTGAAGAAGGAGAGCGTTGTGTTCATTTGTCTCTGTTGTTTTCATTACGTGGTTCTTTCTGATTCTATTGAGTGGAACATTTTAGTGCCATTGTTCAGTCTGATTGTTTTGTCATGTTTTGTTATATATAAATGTGGCTGGTTTATGTATATGTATTCTTGTCATTGTGTTTTTTACGGTGGTGTGGACTACAAGCATTGTCCGTTAATGACGCAGCATCCCGCCATGGCCTGTTTATGTATCTGCACTCTGCAGTTATGTATTTGTAGGTGTTGGGCTTCATGTAACATTTTATTTCACGTGTTGCAGTGTCATGTGAATACGAGGTGTTCACACCAAACCAATAATAACTTGTAGCTGTGGCGCCATAATAAGGTTATTAGTGTAACTGAGGGTTCTACGTTACTTAATACACAAGAAACACGGCAACTTTATTTCCTTCACCCCAAAAATACTCACTTCTCTCCACAACTGCTCTTCTTCCGTCCGCTCCTTCACAATAAAAGCCCCGTACTGGAACACTGGTAAACTAATATCTTGCATTAGGTTGTTCAGCTGTAGTAAGGTGGCATTGAAGGCCAAGGTAGAAAATGCACGGCCCGCCACTGGCTCACGCAGACAGTCAAACACTGTGAATGCGTCCGCTTTCAAAGTTAAATGATAGGATATCGTAACCTCCTGACAGGGCTGAGTCACCAGTGAAGTTCAAAACAATGTTTTTTTTCAATTTCAATCGGCTCAGGCATCGAAAGCAAGCACCGAAATGTGCATTGCGTTTCGGTCCGGTCTGCACCAGTCGTATAAGAATCGGAAACATTTATTAGCTACATGTGTCAAACACATGAAGAATTTGACTTGGCATATAGGAACCAATGTCATATTGGCACCGGTTTTCGGTACCCAACCCTACAGCAGAGTGGATGGTGTCCACTGCTTCCTGGACCAAAAACGGCGGCAAATAATGGACCTGAACCTCCTCTGCAAATATTATGGACGCATCCCCACAGCTAACAGTTCAATGTTCGGGCTACAGAAGCGCTTATTCATACACACACACGTGCTCGGGATTGCACCACCTCTCATTCACATACACAGCTATCCCGCCACCTCTCCCCTTACCGCTCTGTATAGTGTCTCTGTCCGCCCGAACAGTCCTGAAGCCGAGCATTGACGCACTGTGATCCCGAAAGTCTGTGTGTAGCCATGTCTAACTGAAACACATGAGGCAACACATACGAGTCCCTCTTAACAAGTGCGCCAAGCTTGTCTAGCTTATTCACTAAAGACCTGAGGTTCCCCGTTATAATCGCCGGTACCAAGGGTTTGTTTTCCCTTTCCGCTTAACACCCGTACTGCAGCCCCAAGCCCTTCTCCGCAGCTCCTCTGGGATCTCAGGCCTGGCGCCAGGCAAAAGCCGTGGTTTGCTCAATGCATCAGCTGATAGCGGGAATAGACAATGGTCATTGGGTGTGGCTCTCCGTTACAACCACAAAAGTAACAGAAAAGCCACGAAAAAAGTTGAGAAAGTTACGGTCCGTTTTCTGAACAAAAGATCTGAAAAGTGAAAATAAGACAATAAATAAATACACACACAGAAAGCAACTGTGACATGCAGCTGCTGGCATGGTGCCATTTTGCATTCCAAGAGAACATTTTGCAAGGTCCACCTTTTTGGTGATGCATGAGCTCTTCTGTTAGTGGTACTGATGTTGCTGATGGTCATGGCACATACAACGCTTAGATACATTTGTTGTACCACTGTACTAGTCTGTGCTGTGCATATTTATCTCTTGATCTACAGCGTTTGGTTTCGATGGAAGCACAGCAGGTGGTAAATCAGTTGGCTGACGATGAGTGATACAAATGCATTATGCCAATAAATTGCGTGTGCATAAAATTGTATGACCTGAAGTAACCCAGTCCATATGTCTATTTTTTCAGAAAGAGTTGAATCAAATATGGAGAGAACATGCATGCCACACAAAGAAAAGGTCAGGTGTTGCTACACAATGTTGCATCATGCCACTAAGTTTCTACTTATTAAAAATATCATATTACAATAAGATGTTTTTACTTTGTGTCTAGAGTATGTTATTGCAACATAAACACCAATTAGAAGTGTGAATAATGGTCTGTTGGGGATATAGGCAGTTGCAGACTTCTCACACCTCCAAGAACTGGGAACTCATTATTACTGTCTGCATTCTGGCACCTCCTCAACCAGGGAACTCATTATTTTCATAAGTTGCTGAGACTGACTGACTCATAAAGCAAACAAATTAATGACCTGTCAATACAAAATAAAAATATTATTGACAAGTTATTCTTTATTTTATGATAACAATTATGTAACTCAGTAAATAAATAGACTATATAAAATACTCCATCTGCATATTTAAAATACTACAACACTATGGAGCATCATACTGTAACATGCACTGTAACCTGCATTTATGACATCATAGTAGAATGGTCGTCAACAGCGCATCCTGTCGTATGTGTACAGATTGTAAAGCCTCTGAGGCAAATTTGTAATTTGTGATATTGGGCTGTATAAAATAAACTGCATTGAATTGAATCCTGTCAAGGAAGATGGTATCATGTTCATGTTTAGCATTTTATATTGGAGAAATGTTTACAGGCGCACATCCGTCTACCTGGTGGCCAGTCAGCTGAGATGGTTCATGCATCAACTGGAGGTTTTCATTTAATTTTAATGACCAGACACCATCATCTGATTCCTCCAAAAATATAATGTTTTAACTATATAAATACAAACTTTTATTACAGACTTAAGGTCCAGATAGTACAAAACATTAAAATATAATAAAATACGTATAAAATCACAAGTAAAAAAACAACCAAAGAACTACACATGCTTTATAAATAGACAGCTGTACCAATGTCTCCACAGCTGGGACAGGTAGCGTGTAGTGCTGAATTTTATATTTGATAAAAACATGATGAGCTCATTTTCAGAGTCATCAACCCAGCAGCTAAATTTGTACATTAGATTTCTTAAAACCGCTTTAAATGTATTGACTCCTGCGGCCACAAACATCTCACTTGTACTAGTCCACCTCGGTCTCTTAAACAGTATTCTCATGGCATCATTTTAGGCCACTTGCAGTCTCCGTAGGCTTGCTTTTTTGTCGTTAGACCACAAGTGTGCCGTGTACAGATGTTTACAGTACGCTTTAAACAGAGACATCTTCACCTCACAGGAGCTGCTGTAGACCAGCACTACATGGGTGTGGCAGCGGGGGGTGTTTAGGCTTGGCTGCAGAGTGGGTGGAGCGGGGGTGTGGTTCAGGGAACGGTGTCTGATTGTCATCAGCTGGTCTGATGGGTAATCAGTCCAGCTGATGACAATCTGTGTTTGTGTATCTGCGAGGCTTTGTCTTTAAAAGGAGCTGGATGGACTGAACAGGGGAGTGGAGTGCCGAGCACAGACACTGTCTGCGGTCCGATACAATAAAGTATATTCCAAAATATCACTCTGGCTGCTCATTCCGTGGTGCTTAAAGGGGGAACCTACTAGTGACGGCTAGAAACTTGTCACAATGGGCTAATAATAACAAGGTTGTCTGCATATATAAGATGATTAACTAGAGCATTTCCAACCATGTATCACAGGCTTTCAACTGCTTGGACAAATCATCCATATATAGATTAAAAAGAACTGGGGATAACCCTTATACAAGTCACTCTTGATTCAGTTGAACAAGGTACCATAATAATGTTGCCATAACTCAGCAATATGGTCTGTTCCTGAAATTCCATCAACAGTGCACGGCAAATATGTTTTACAGTTGTTAAGAGCTCTCACTTCTTTCCAGAAATCCACGACATTGTTACTTTTAAGCTTCTTGGCCATGGAGTCAGCCCTCATGGCTTGCTGATTTTTACAAATGAAGCGAATGGCATACTTTCTTTCAATCCTTTTATTTTAAGTTCATACAAGTTACACCAGACAACCAAAAACAACAACGAATAAATAAAAATGACATAACAACCAACAATACGAAGAATGAGACAAGGACAAAAATAAAAACACAAACATAAATCATCAGCTTCCATATTGAACCTACTATAACCATTCATTCACAGAGTCACTTGGGTCCCAAGATTGCAAAGCCTCTTCTTATGGTTTCGGCATAGTCCTCGCCAATAAAATCCATAAAAGGGTTCCAGACAGAAAAGAACCCGTTCACGTCTCCTTGGAGAACATGTGTGAGTCTTTCCAGTGGCAGCAGTTGTAGGACATTGTGAAGCCAACTAGAGACAGATGGTGTGGTGCTGTCCATCCACTGCTGTAGGATAGACAGCCGAGTGCAGTACCATAGAAGACTGAGGATTCTACTATGTCTGTTTAATACAGGGGATGCAGAGTGTAGGCCTAGGATACATATGAGAGGATTGAGATCAATAGGACATTTTATTATGGAGGATATTTGGTTCCCAATTTCAATCCAAAAGTTATTAACTTCCGGGCAGAGCCAAATTAAATGCACATAAGTACCAACATGCTGCTTACACCTTAAACATACATCAGAACAGTCTGTCATATTTGCTCCTAGTATATGGGCTAGTTTGTAATTTATGTATAATTTTAAATTTAATTTCCTGGGATTTGTAACTACTACATATTTGTTTGCTATTTAACACAATTGTTTTCCATTGGTGATCAGTAATTGTAATTTGAAGATCCTGTTCCCATGATTGCCTGCTGCTGTGACTTACTTAAGGAGAGCAGTTTATAATAAATATAGCTTGTTTTTTTCCTTTTCAGCTGGCAGACTTGGTGAATCACAGATTCAATCAGCTCTGGTCCTCGACCTTCTTTGTATTGGGGTACAGAGTTTAAGAAACTACGTATTTCTACTTTATATATCTACTTTATATATTTATACTACGTATATCCAAGATGGCGCCGCGGATGGCTGCCTCGGTGGTGCGCTCTCTCGTGTTTTTTATGTTTTTGTTTATTTGCACGGTCTTCAGCACTCCCTCTACGATTACTTTTTCTAGAGACAAACTCATGAATGTTCGACTTTCCATTCCTCAAACCCTTTCACCGGACTTTACAGACCCAGAAACTTTTTTGGAGATATTGGTTGGAGGAGCAGCTGCTCTCTGTGGAGCTTGGAGGAGACGCAGGCGTGGGAAGCGCGCTGGAGCGCTGGTTAGACTGCGAGAGCGGGGGTTCCGAACTCCACTCCCCTCGTTACATCTGACAAACGTCCGCTCTCTGCCCAACAAAATGGACGAACTGCTGCTCCTCAACAAAATAAGGGATTTATCAGGATCTTCTGCCCTGTGTTTCACTGAAACATGGCTCGGTGAGTACATCCCAGACAGCATCCTCCACCTGCCGGGCTTCGAACTCCACCGCGCGGACCGCGTTAAGGAATTAACGGGGAAAACAAGGGGAGGAGGAGTCTGCTTTTATATAAACGAAAGTTGGTGTACAGATGCCACAGCGCTATGGAAAATATGCACTCCTCACCTAGAATCCATATCCATAAACTGCAAGCCATTTTATTCACCGCGGGAATTTTCCTCTTTTATTCTTGTCGGTGTCTACATACCACCTCAAGACTGCGTTAGTGAGGCACTACGGCACCTCGCTGACCAGATAACCAGCACGGAGCGAAAACACCCAGACTCTCTTCTGATTATCCTTGGGGATTTCAACCAAGCAAAACTCAGCCGCGAACTTCCGAAATACAGGCAGCACATTAAGTGTCCCACCAGGGACAAAAACACACTCGACCACTGCTGCACAATACTGAAGAACGGATACCGCTCTGTTTCCCGTGCAGCTTTGGGACTCTCCGATCACTGCCTGGTTCATCTCCTCCCAAGCTACAGGCAGAAACTTAAATCTGCAAAGCCTGTGGTGAAAACTGTGAAGAAATGGACCAACGAGTCGAAGCTGGAGCTACAGGCCTGCTTTGACTGCACTGAGTGCCTTTGAGGCTGCATCCACATCACTTGACGAACTCACTGAAACTGTGACGTCATATATCAGTTTTTGTGAAGACGTGTGTACCCACCAAAGCGTACTGCATCTTTAAAAACAATGAACCGTGGTTCACAGCAGGGCTCAAGCGGCTTCGTCAAGCCAAAGAGGAGGCCTTCATGAGTGGGGACAGGATCCTGTACAACCAGGCCAGAAACACACTCAGTGCGTTTACATGATGGTATAATTCGAATCTTGCTATCTTTTGGGTCATCTGCTATTATCCCAATACACATGGCAGTGAGTAATTTGAATCATTGGCCGAAAGCATGTCATATCCGATACGATAGGTGGCGCTGTTTTCATTACAACTCGTGGTGATACAGACATTTCCGCTTGACCTCTTCACCACCACCAACAACAACCGTCAACAACAACATCAACATTTCGAGAAAGAACCATGAACTTTAGTAGCCTATGTTCAACTCCTTCAATACATTAAGCATACATTCTGTCTGCTCTTCGGTCCAGAAATGTGGTGGCTCTTGTGTTCTCCATAGCGTTGTTTGCAGCGCCGCTGCTCCCATAACGCGCACTACGCACGCCCCCCCCCGTCGACAACGATCGCCGTGGGTCACTTTCCTATCTCAGGGGGGCATCATGAAGGAGTTATGCTTAGGGCACCAACATGGTTAGCAGCGGTACTGGTTGTTTGTTTGCTTTCTGCCGGCCAGGCTGCCGGCAGTGACAACTTATCGTCTCTTTCGACTTCCGGGTCACGACATGGGAGGGAGGGGGGAGGAGGGCGGCGGGATCTCAAGCATGCGCAAAGACGCAAAGTGCCTATTGTTTGTTTAACAGTATTTAAGAAAAGCGCACTTGATAATGACTAACATCCTTGCATTTCAAAGTCTAACCATATTGATTTGGGGTCTTGTGCCACCCATTCCGATAAATTTTTCAGTTGTATTGACCAGAAATAGTACTGAAAATTCGGTACTGCTAGACCCCCATTTACCACGGGCAGTTGGAGTTTCTCTAATCTTATTTTAGGGCGTTTATTTTTCCAAATAAATTTAGCTACGGTTTTATGCAAATCTATACAAAAGTTATTTGGGATGTCATTAGGTATCATTTGCAAGGGGTACAAAATTCTAGGGAGTATATTCATTTTAATAACAGCTATGCGTCCCAACCAGGAAATTGGGAGCGGCAGCCATCTAAGTAAGTCCAATTTAATCTTTTTAAGGATAGGAGACAGATTCATCTTCACCAGGTCTTCCAATTTGTAGCAGACGTAGATTCCCAGGTATTAAAAAGCCATTCGGAGATAGATTAAATGGAGATATTATGCTGTTGTCCGGGTCTCTACTGCTTCCAAGTGGTAGGGCAGTTGATTTACCCACATTGATCTTATAGCCAGAGAAACTGCCAAATTCACTGATTAATTTGAGCACAGAATGGATTGTTTAGGTTTATGGAGAAATAGCAGTATATCATCTGCATATAGTGAAATAATGTGCTCCATTTTCCCACTGTTAATGCTTTTAATAAGTGGATGTATTCGAATAGCCTCGGCCAGAGGTTCAATGACAGTTATAAACAGAAGTGGGGATGGCGGACAACCTTGACGAGTGCCACGCCCAAGATTGAACCGGGAAGAAGAGAGACCGTTTGCCATAACCATTGCTTGTGGAGAGGTGTACAGTAATTTTACCCAGCTGTTAAATGTATCGCCCAGGAGGGAATGTCATTGAACAGACACGGAAACTCCCAAATAAGTTTCATAACATCAGTACTCTGGTCAACAGTGAGATGAGACAAGTAGTGGGGCAATTGGGACGCTACCTCAGTATTACTTAGCCTGGCCCCCTGAATGGTAGCTGTGGCAGCTGTCCCCAATCTGGCCTCGGCTGCTGGCTGGTTGACAATCAGTCAGCTTCTCTGACTGATTGGCAATTAGTCAGCAGCCGATGCTGACTAATTGCCAAAAGGGCAGCAGAGCTGGAGGTAGACAGGCAAGTGAGCAGAGGCGCAGTGTTGCGGTCTGCTGTGTGGTGTGTGTGATACCAATAAATATGTTATCCAACGGAACCTCTTTGTGCCTGGCTGATCCTTGGAGCTTTTGGGGGAAACCCACGGGTAGTGGCAATAGAGCTGCTACAGTGGAGCCCAACGTGGGGCCCCCGGAAAGGAAAAAGCCCCTGGAAGGGATGGAGCCCGAACAGCCAGAGGAACAATTCGCCGGCTGGGAGCAGATGCTCGAGCGTGTCGCAGCGATGCAGCGGGACCAGGCCGAGGCTAACCATCAGTTCCTGGAGGGCCTCCAGGACCTGGCTGCGAGGCAGACCTTCGCCCTCAGGCAGCTGGGGCTAGTCACTGCCTCCCGTGACCCATCGGAGCTGCCGACCCCCGTTCCCCAGGACCTGGCAGAGCTGCCGACCCACGTTCCCCGGGACCTGTCGGAGCTGCCGACCTCCGAGGTCCAGGACCCGTCGGAGCTGCCGACCTTCGAGGTCCAGGAGCCGTCGGAGCTGCCGACCCCCGAGGTCCAGGAGCCGTCGGAGCTGCCGACCTCCAGGACCCGTCGGAGCTACCGGCCTCCAGGACCCGTCAGAGCTACCGACTCCCGAGCCCCAGGACCCGTCGGAGCTACCGACTCCCGAGCCCCAGGACCCGTCGGAGCTGCCGACCCCCGAGGTCCAGGAGCCGTCGGAGCTGCCGACCCCCGAGGTCCAGGAGCCGTCGGAGCTGCCGACCTCCAGGACCCGTCGGAGCTACCGACCTCCAGGACCCGTCAGAGCTACCGACTCCCGAGCCCCAGGACCCGTCGGAGCTGCCGACCTCCGAGGTCCAGGACCCGTCGGAGCTGCCGACCTTCGAGGTCCAGGAGCCGTCGGAGCTGCCGACCCCCGAGGTCCAGGAGCCGTCGGAGCTGCCGACCTCCAGGACCCGTCGGAGCTACCGACCTCCAGGACCCGTCAGAGCTACCGACTCCCGAGCCCCAGGACCCGTCGGAGCTACCGACTCCCGAGCCCCAGGACCCGTCGGAGCTGCCGACTCCCAAGCCCCAGTACCCGGCGGCGCTGCCGACGACCCCTGTTCCCCGGGACCCATCGGCGGAAGGCCGACCCTGGTTCCCCGTGACCCGACGCCGACCCCGGGGCCCGTCGGCGGCGCCTGTTACCCCTGCCCCGTCTCCATCCCGGTCAGTCCCAGCTCCCCTGCCCCGGTTGACCCCAGAGCTCCCTCGTCCCGTGCCCGGTTCCCCAGAGCCCCCTCGCCCGGTTCCCCAGAGCCCGGTTCCCCAGAGCCCCCTCCTCCGCCCAAGCTCTCATGGGGGGGAGGGGGAGTAGGTTAGGCCGGATGGAGCCCCGGCCTAAATCAAGTGGTGGGGATATGTGGCAGCTGTCCCCAATCTGGCCTCGGCTGCTGGCTGGTTGACGATAAGTCAGCTGCTCTGACTGATATAGTCCAAAACCTCGCATCGGATCAGGAAAAACTCCCAAATAACCCTTCACAGGGAAAAAAGGGAAGAAACCTTCAGGAGAGCAACAGAGGAGGATCTCTCTCCAGGATGGACAGGTGCAATATATGTAATGTGTACAGAAGGACAGATTTAGAGTTAAAATACATTCAATGAATATGACAGAATGTATGAATAGTTCGTAGTAGGCATATTCCACGATGGAGATCTCCACGATCCATCAGGCAGATGGAGGTAGAGAGGAGGAGTGGGCGGAGACTCAACAGTGGGCGGAGTCTCAACAGGGCAGTGGAGTAGTCGGTAGCAGGAATTCCACGACCCAGACCTCGATGATCCATCAGGCAGATAGGATCTATGTCATCTCATAGGGTCCGATGACCCCATGAGACGTGAAGTCAAAAGGACTGAATCAAATGCAAAAGGAACGCTTCTTTACATTTAGCTACAGCACTGTCAGCTAGACATCTGGTGTAGAAACTTTTGACGAACGGTGTACAGTCCTTTAGTATAAACTCAAAAGTTATAAGGTAATGGTCTGACAGAAGAGGGTTCTGTGGGAAGACCACCAAATGTTCAATTTCAATGTAAGAACAAGGTTGAGGGTGTGGCCAGGGCAGTGAGTGGGTTTCTGTACTCTTTGACAGAAGTGGTCGAGTCCAACACTGAGATAAATGCAGCACTAAGGCAATCATTATCAAGTATTCCTCAACCAAATCCATTTTTTATTTCTTCACAAGATGAAATGTCTTTTGGGAGCATACCAGGTGGAAATTTTTAAGGCAGTAATGTGATGAAAGCATACATTGATAAATGTTGCACTAAGGCAATCATCATCATCATCATCATCATCAACATCCACATGAATATTACAATCTCCTACAATAATAACCTAATTAGTTTTAAGAACTAAACTTGATAAAAACTCTGAAGATTCACCTAGAATTTCTGAATATGGACCTGGTGGCCGCCGGTACAGTATCACACATAGAATTGGCGGTAATGTTTTCCAGGTTGCACGTGAAAGACTAAGAACAAGGCTTTCAAATGAGTTGTAGTTTAATTTAGGTTTAGGATTTGTTAATATAGGCTCGAGTCAAAGATGGCTGCTTCTTCACCTCCTCGGCCGGTGCCTCTAGGAATGTGAATATTAATATGACTTGGAGGAGTTGATTCATTTAGGCTGACATATACTTCATGATTCAGCCAGGTTTCAGTAAGACATAAATCAATGTGATTGTCTGACATTAAATCATTTACTTATACAGCTTTAGATGAAATATATCAAGGAGTCCACATTTAATAGTCCTGTTATGTTCACTGCTGAAATAGTGGTGTTAACTTGTATAAGGTTATTTTGTACGACTCTTTTTCTGCTTACATTTGATTTAATTAATTGAAGTGGCCGTGGGACAGACACAGTCTCTAATCTAGAGTTGTGGGTGGGTAACTGCTCGAATGGAAGAGCAAAGAAGGGTGTAAAACGACAACTCTGCTCCCAGTTCCTGATCTGAACCCTGGGTTGTTATGGATTAAGTCCAGTGATCAACTTTAGGCTGACAGATTCTTCATCACTCAGCCAGGTTTCAGTACGACAACATAAATCAATGTGATTGTCTGATATTAAATAATTTACTAATACAGATTTAGATAACATAGGTCTAATATTTAGGATTCCATATTTAATGTCCCTGTTTTGTTGCACTGCTGAAATAGTGGTGTTAACCTTTATGAAGTTATTTTGTATGACTCCTCTTCTGCTTACTTTTGATTTAATTTCATGAAGTGGCCTTGGGACAGACACAAGCCGTTTGTCAATATGCGTTCTTCTCCGTACTTCTCTGTAGCCTACTTGTATTCTCGTGGACTCGTGGAACGTCATCAGTCTCAGCCCGAGGACATGTTCCAATCCAAAATTCGCTTCTCGCAAAGCACGGTCAAAATACCCGGATGTGACTTGATCCTCCCACTTTCCGGAGAATGCATCAGAGGAGACTTGTGTGTACTCTGGCCAGCCGATATCCCAGAATGCATTTCGCACCAGCAACCGGAAACAATAGCGGAGGAGAAAATAAACAACTGACAGTTGACTTTTTATAAATATTACTATTGTTGAGTCACGGAATGTCATTTTAGGATGTTTTCAGGCGAGAAGTTAGTAGTTTAAAAATGTAATCTGTGGTCTGTTTGTTATGATGCAGCCTAATAAAGATATGCATCGTAGATTTGAAGTTCTGCTCGCGGGACCAGTGAGCTCCGCAGCACCGGGCCGTCAGCGCGCTGTGTGGCCGCCGAGAGCAGCCTGATCTCAGCAGGACTTTTTAATATGCTCCGCTGGCTCTGATGTCTCCGTAGCGGTTAAACATGAGATATAATTCGGTTTGGAGGATCTAGAGATCTAGAGAGCACAAAGAGTTTATTATTTATTCAAAGATAACGTTAAATCTGTTTGACTGAGGGTTAAGATTCATAACTTAATGTTTTAATTAAACTTTAACGTTGAACTATGTGGTATCTTTTTACCATTGACCGAATTGTTTGCAATTACATGTGTAATATAACTATATATACTTACATATATATATATACACTACCGTTCAAAAGTTTGGAGTCACTTAGAAATGTCTTTATTTTTCAAAGAAAAGCAGTTTTTTCAATAAAGATAACATTAAATTAATCAAAAATACACTCTATACATTGTTAATGTGGTAAATTAATATTCGAGGTGGAAGTGTCTGGTTTCTAATGAAATATCTCCATAGGTGTATAGGCCCATTTACAGCAACGATCACTCCAGTGTTCTAATGGTACATTGTGTTTGCTAATCACCTTAGAAGACTAATGTCTGATTAGAAAACCCTTGTGCAATTATGCTAGCACAGCTGAAAACAGTTATGATGGTGATATAAGGTATACCTGGCCTTCCTTTGAGCTTGAAGTTTGTAGAACAAAATTAATACTTCAAATATTAATCATTATTTCTAACCTTGTCAATGTCTTGACTATATGTTCTATGAAATGTTCAATTCATTTGATAAATAAAAGTGAGTTTTCATGGAAGACACGAAATTGTCTGGGTGACCCCAAACTTTTGAACGGTAGTGTATATATATGTTTTTATTTTTTACACAATATATATATACAATCATATATATATGATTATTTTGAGTTGTGTATAAAAATAAATACAAATATATATATCCACACAGTTCAAAATTAAATTATATTTAAAGGATAATGAAAAAAGCAGGGTTGTAATATTTTGCTTGACTGTAAAAAATAATCTACAGTAAATAATTGGAGTAGACTCATGAGTAAGAACAGCTGATGTGGAGACATCAAAATAAACTGCTGTTCCAATTGCATAAAGACAGTCTTCCTGTTCTCTCATCCTTCAGAGTCTGGACTCCCAAGACCAAACTCCCAAGTCCAGACTCCAAAAGAACACAAGTCTGTACTGGGTGTTCTTTGAATTGAGAAATGGCTACAGTCTCTATAGAGTTGTGGGTGGGTAAATGAAATTCCAGAGAAGGGTGTAAGACTACAACTCTGCTTCTGCTTCCTGATTTGAACTCTGGGTTATCAGGGATTAAGTCCGTTAATCAACTTGTTCATATTTGCAGAAATGAGACACGCTCCATCCAAAGTGGGATACGTAGCCCATAATGTTTGCTGGGCACCACCTCGACAACATGTCATCATTGATACAATTAATGTTGAACCAGTTTAGAAAATCTTGGTTTTAGTCACTTTAAAATGGCACGGTAAAACAGGGTCCAGGATGAACTTGTATGCATAATAATAATAATCATTTATTTTATATAGCGCTTCTCAAGTCACCCGAAGTCGCTTTACAGAGTGCAGAGTCCAGTAGTCATACACACACAGTCATACCGGTGGTGGTAAGCTACATCAGTAGCCCCTCCGACCACCACCAACATACATTCACATCCATACGAACCGGGGTGAGGCTGCGGTGCATGTCTTTATGATCCATCCAACTCGTTACCTTTAAGAACAAACTAAAATTAAGTATTTCTTTGAAATTTGATGCAGTAAAGTACACTTAACTCAACTTTCTAAATACTGTACAGACCAAGGTGTCAAAAAGCGCTTCATTACATACCATCTGCAATCTACTTTCTCTTTACCTGATATTTTCAAATCAACACGTCATTAATCACCAGCCTTTTCCAAAACACTTTCAATACTCCGTTGTAACCTTTATTAGTAACTCAAAGTCCATAGTGGCCATACAAAAGCTAAAAAAATAACAAGAGGACACAAATCCTTTGAGTTTGTTCTTAGAAAATCTTTCTGTATTTACATGTTTGAACAGACAAGCAAGTACAGACAAAGAGTGCTTATATACAGAGCAGCACAAGATGTTAAAATGAGTGCTAAAACGAGATGGTATTTACAGATAGACTACAGCGGAAAGTACAGACTAAGAACAAGCTTTATCACAAAACATCTGGTACTCTACACAGTATCACAAATTCCATGAACTGTACAGTTAAAAACCAAACAATGGTAAATCTACATGAAATCCAATGTTTCTCCAATTGAGAAGCACTGAATTATATATATTTACATTACATATACATATATAGTGTAAGAATGTATATTTTCATACATATATAGCTACCTATGGTGCAAAAGCAGCAAAAGAAAGTAGAATGTATGGAATTCATTACAACAAAATAAAAGTGTTGTGCTAAATAAGCTGACAAAATAATGTTACACCATGCATGACCAATATACTGGCAACATTTTTTTTTACGCATTGGTAAATAATGTTCGCTCAAAGTCCTAACGGTCTAAAGTGAACAGAGGGTTACTGGCCAGTCATTCAATAACAGAAGAGATTGTCAATAATACTTCAAGTTCATGCAAAAATTAAAAATGAAAAAATAAACATTTTCCCTGTTGACCAACCCAGCTGTGCAACTTTCCCTTCATTGTGACTCGGAAGGAGCGAAACAAAAAGAGGGTGGGTTTTCCTGTGCAGGTTATGGAATAGAGTCGGAGCGCAGTACGGGCACTTGGTGGGGAGGGACAGTCTTTGTGTCAGTCTCGTCCTGGTTGAAGGGGCTGCTCACTGTGGCAGTGTTAGGGGGTTGTGTGATGATGGTGGGAGGGACGGTGCTGGCCACACTGCTGCAGGAGGAGCTGGTGGCAGGCACTGTGGTCTGCTCCTCTTTGGGCTGCTTACTGGCAAACTCTGTGATGCTGAAGACAAACTGGAGACAACCAAGTTTGATGTAGCTGCCATGGTGAAGCAGGGCCGTGCCCTCCCAACCCGCCCCGCTGCCGCCGATCAGACTGGAGCTGCTGGCCTTACAGCTGCACGACAGCTCGGAGCTGCCCTGAGACTGGCTGCTCATCACTCCACCAGCCGGCAACAAACCCACCAAGGAGCAGGGACCCTTGTCATCCTCGCGCTTTTTACTGCGACCTGGACAGAGAAGAACACAGGGAGAACTTGCTTTCACAGAGTACTTTTCTAGATTAAATTTTTCACTGCAAGATGTTTAGCTGATCATCATAGCCACACTGCGTGAGGCTGCCACGCCATCATCGGCAATACAACACAAACAGTGTAGTTTTGCTGGATCCTTTTTTATACTATACTTTGTCAATTAACCACCAATGTTTTTTTTTAAACATGGGTCGAGTGCATAATAAATGTGGGGTCACTATTGACAAAGCGCATGGCTTGTTAAAAATGGCAGATCTGTGAAGGATGTTTGATATTTGCTGGATGTGCTAGTGAGAATTTAACCTCCATCTGTTCATATCAGCTCAGCTTGTTTGGAGCCTTTACCTTTGTGATGCCAAAAAAAGTTAATACTAGTTGGTTCACTCCAGCCTCAACATTTTTTTTACCACTTTGGTGTGCGAGTGCATGTGTGTGTGTGTGATAACATTTCCAACACCAGTATCATCCTGTGAACAATTTTAGCTGTGCTTTTTTACACTGAAAGAGCACGCCTCGAGAGTCTCTGGAGTATAATTGTTCTGACAGCATCACTGATGACCCTCCAAACTGGACATTCCATGAATACTGGAGAGTGTGTGAGAATGAGATGTACTAACGTATGATGCCTTGGACTTTGGCCACCAGTCCGCTTGGTGGAGATGGAGAGGCCTTCTCTGAGAAGTCACATGAGTAGAGAACGTTGTCCACTGTGGTGCCATGCTCACTGTAGTTGAGCAACTCATAATGCTTGGTATTCTAAAAAGGACACACAGAATCCATTTACACTACATCCAACAACAGAACCTAATGTGTCCAAAAGGCAGAGGTGGAGAATTACAATAACAGACATCTACATTTAGGCAGTACAACCATTCAGGAGCCCATACCTCATCATAGAAAATACAAGCGTGTTTCCCCGATATGTAGTTGCAACGACCATAGTTTGTAAGGCACACGTCCATGTCAGCACCTTTACAGAAACATTAGAATATTAGTGCGTTAGTTGTGTAAAAATCAAATAATGTTTCATTAAGACAAAGTCAAAATATATTGAGTTTCCAGTTTTAGTTTTGTGTCAATTACAATAAAAATAATTCCACTGAGAAAATGAGACACTTACATTTCGTTTGCCTAGTATCTTAAAATTATAAACATGAGTACAAAGTATGAACAAATGTCTTGTAGAAAAGGGAAATAGTGACCGTGAGCTCTGGCAGTCTTTGAAAATAAGTTTCTTTATGCAAATATATAAACTAATTAAAAGGTTCCTATGAACTTCCATTGAGAATACAAACATATCATTTTTGACCAGTTGAGCATTATTATAAAAAGTGTATGTAATAGAGATGCACAGATTTCATTTTTCTTTGCCAATTCTGATTGTCAGCAGTGCTCCTGACACATTTTTTTAACGCCGTCGCAGAACCGCCCGTATAATACTATTAACCATCCCAAAGTCAATGTAAACCACATTGCATACAAAGACATAATTCAAAAGATTAAGAAAGAAATGATGGTATTTGTATTGAAACATTTGCTATGATAAAAAGAGACTGAACAGCATGATGGGACAGATTTGAAATATGTCTGATTTAAGTTAGTTGTTTGACAAATGTTGAAGTTGTTTTTTCCACGGTGTATTTAGACTTGTAGTATTGCACTTTTTCTGGGTCAGACCACCTAACCATTTGTGGGGTGGCGCTCAGGTCATTCAATTGAATTATTACAAGTTTCTGTTTAATAAATGCTTAAAGACATTTAAGTGTTTCGCCATCACATTTGTTTTCTCTCAAGGGGATTGAGGTTCATTTCCATTCCAACAAGTTGCAAGCTTTATGAAATATGACACTAACTTGCCACTCATGGGTGCATCACCAGTTTGTGATGTATTCCTTAACAGAGTTGTTTTTTAATATGTAAATATTGAATTATAACACATAACAGGCAACAATATGAAACTAAATCATTCAGCAGGTTACTTTTGACCCATGTTGTGAATCAGAGGTTAAGAGAGTTAAAATGTAACAAGCTATGAAGGTTCTAGAAAATTAAGAATTCATTAAAAAAAAATTAAACTGGCCTCAAGTGCTTGCTTAGTTTTCTTAATGACATCTTTCTATATCTGGTGCTCCGGACCCACTTCAGTTGGTTTCAAAGTATTCAAAGATTTGATAGTCAACCCTACTCACCATTCAGGCACCGAGTTAAAGAAAACATATGGGTGCACCACTGTCGGAGCATGTCATTGTGATGCAGTCAGCACGTCTCACCTGATCCTATGTATAACGTCCTATAGCACATGCTGACAGCTCCTCCTTTTCCTGTCAGAGGGTAGAAGACTGCTCGGGCCTGCACCTTCTTCTGACCTGGAAGGAAGAGTTTCAGCTTGTGAACTTTGGAAATTTATTTTTTGTTCAAGTCTTTATATAAGTCATGAAATGGCACTCTCATCCAGTGTTTCCAGTTATTTTTTTCAGGGAACCCAAAATGACACGAGATCACAACCCAAATCATTCTAGGGCTTATATATTAATCGTGAGAAGAGCAAACTGCTGACTGATTTTACTGCCATTTAATGTTATTGAAAATATATTAAATACTTTATAAATGAGACCAAATTAATATATTATATATTTAGAGTTAACAAGTTCTGGTTTTGTCCTCATCAGTGAAGGTCAGACCAAACAGATATCATTTGTATGAAATAAATTATTTGACAATTTCAAAATTGAATAAAAAACATCTGAGCCTATCCAATCTAAAAGTTTCTTATCTTGTAGCCAGCCAATATAATTCTGTTGATTCCATTACACAACAATATGGAAATAAATAAATTAGTGTCCTCTTTGATGGAATAGCGACTGGGAAGTCGTTATCTACAAAGGATAGATTATCATACAGGTGAAATAAAGTGCGACTAGGAGGATTATTGCATGCCATGTTTGATGAATGAAGCTTTGAACTATTCCATATTTAAGTTCTTACAAGCAATGTAGGCAATTGAGGTCACCATCTATGGAGCTTTTATAAGACGACAATTACAAAGCCTTGTATTGGCCATGTAAAACATAATGATAAACAAGATTCAGTCAAGTCATGAATGATTAAAAACAGTGCAACAAGGCTCAGGAGTTACACAAAGTAACTTTTCTACACCGTCTACATGGGAAAATTAGCATGTCTCCAGTGTGTAGAGTTAGGTGTAGGTTTATAATAGTAAAGAAACATGAAAGGTTTAAACACAAAGAATTGCGAGCCAAAATTCCACATTTTCATTTACTTTTTCATCCTTGCTGTGAAAAGCCCTTAAGAAAAACAGAATATACACAAGCTTTTCATAAAAGTTTTGGGTTACGAGTAGGCTACAATCAGACTCAAATGTGTACTGCAGATACAAATCTTCAATACAATACTATGGAAGAGGTTATGGAAAATTATTTGGCAGCCTAATAAAATGAACTCTGACCCACCTGTGTCAGGAAATGAGATTACAAATAATAATAAAACAACAGTGTGAGAGCTAAGTAGTGTCTTACTGGCAGTGCAGGGCAATGGGGTTTTGGGGGCAGCGCCGGTGGTTGGGGGAGGCGGAGTGCTGGGCACTTTGGGCGGGAAAAGCTGCTGGATCCTCTGCCAGGCCAGTAGCTTGACCATCTCTGCATCCAGTTTGTCCAGCTCAATTCCTACACACACACACACACGATAACAAGCAAAACATTAAATTTACTTCATCACAGCATGACATTTATAGAACACCACAATGGTTCAGTATGGTCAGATGTCAGTATTGAGTTAGCACTTACCTCTTTCCTCATCCTTTCGATCTTTCATGCAGCTGGACAGGTTGGTGATGGAGAGAGTGCTGGGCAGCAGTGATCCCACCAGTTCAGGACCGGCCTTAATGTCTGCAGAGCAGAAACATGCCGGGACGGCTTGTGATCAGACAGCTGAGGCGGATGTGGAGACTTGCACATCAGACTGGATGTGAACTTTGTTCATACATGTAGAACCACCTATTTCAAACTACATATTATGCCATTTAAATGCATTTGTGTACAAAAGACAAGCTATACCTAACTGCATCACATTTAGCTCCATTTGTTTTATCTTCTCCCCTTGTTTGTCATATCATACTGATGTTTTGCCACTGACCACAAGAGGGAACTCTTCGGCTATAAAGTATCTCAGTGAAAGTGGCGAGCAGTGCATAGCAGACATTTTGGAAAGAGTCAATACTGCAAAAATTACCAGACTTGAAGCAACACTGTACAAAAGGATCATTTGTTTGATTGCTGCAGATGCATAAGCCCTGTTGCTCCACATGCTTTTAGTCTGACCTTTACTACTGTGGGTAGACTAACTTTCCAAAACACAAAAATGACCTCAAGAACATACTAAATCAAGAGTAGTACCATCCTGAGCTGACATTAATGAGTGTAGTTTGAGGCGTTTTTTTATTTGCCCTACATGCATTGGCTTTCCATGTTTTAACTAGGCAGATGAATTGTCACCAGACTACATTCTTTAAATAGTCTGATGGTTCCTGTGACTCACCTTTGCCAACTATCCTAAATTAAATTAAAATAAAGTTATATGAACAAGAATGACAATAGGCACATCTAGACCGAGTGCCAATATGCTTCTCACAGAGGAGAACGGCACACTTCGAAGTTATGCATCTATAGACAATGGAATTATTGAAAACTTTCAACATGATTGAAAATAAATGTATTCTAAACCCCAGAGATTAACATTTTTATAATGATCCCGACAGAACCTCAACATTATCCTGAGAAGCTAATCATGAGGGAGCAGTTTATTGGTTCAGGAGTCTGTACCTGGAGTAGGGGATGATGACGACCCCAGCTTGGTTTGGTCGCGCTCCTGGATGCTTTTAGTTGGAGTGAATGAACGGTTGCTGCTGGTGATTGAGTAGGTGAGCTTTTCATCACTGCTCATGCACTCCTCCTGGAGCTCTGGCAGGCTCATGTGGTTCTGCTGCCCACTGTGGGGCCATATCGTCAGGGCAGTGGGACAGTTTTTCTGCGCACAGGCCTTTGTGGCACTTTCAAGCTCCTTTTTCACCATTTCTGCTCCTATGTGGTTCACCAGCCCAGTGGCAGGAGCTGGGACGTGGGGTGTTGTGGGCGTCAGTCTGTGCTGCAGCTCAGCCTGCCTCCATGAGTCTGATGTACTGTTGCAGTCTACAGGTCTGTTGGCTTTGGTTGGCTGAAACTCCTCTGCTCGAGGTCCATTGGGTTTCCTACAGTTTTGACATGGTGGTGTGTTGCATTTACAAATGCCCAGCTCTGCAAGCCTGTCCCTTGAAAGAGAAGCCCCCTGTGGGTCATCAGGTGTACTGCAGTGTTTAGAGCAGGAGGCGAGGGAAGAAGTCCTTTCAAAGGAAGTTTTCATGTCCTCAGACATTACACATGATTTAGCAGTGGATTTCTGCTCAGAAACCCAGTCTGCAGACACTGGTACTGATGACAAGGTGGTTGCTGTGGATGAAGCCTTCTGCTTAATGGATAGGTGTCGCATGATGCTGCACTGGAGGGCGATGACGTCCTGAAGCCACTGTTTAACACACCAGAACCAGGTTTTAACAGAGGAAGCAACCATCATTTCCTATCTAATAGAGACACACATGCCATAGGAAGAAATCAAAAGCCTGATTTAGAAAAAAGTTGAAGGTAAATAGATTTTTCCTCTGGGCCTTTTTATACCCATTTACTTTAGTTTGAAAGGCTTGAATGTCCACTGCAAGGTTAGCTTAACTTTAAGACTTTAAAAAATGAACGTGAAGATGTCCACAATCAAGGGAAATATCACCTTCATGCCGAATTGCTGTATTAGAATTTGATTAAGTCACTGTTCTTGCAGAAATCAAATATGCAATGAATGCCTCTACCTGCATGGACATGATCATTCTACATACGAGCAACATACTTCCCAAAATCATGAAGAGGCTTTTTTTATACATAGAGCATTCAAGATACAAGCCGCTGCTGCAGGTGACTCTTGTTAGACCGATTAAAAATGACAAATGATATTCGACAAACCGTGCCACATTGTAGTCTGCTTACCTCCTGCTGCTCTGCTTCCGAGGTTGGGTGCTTTGAGGGCTGGTTATCAGGCACACCGCTACAAACCAGCTCCAACTGGCGCACCCCCGCAGGAGTCAGCATGGGGGGAGGATTCTGGTACTGGGACTTGATGGCATCTGGCACCTGTGTCCAAACAGTGATTGGAAGAAATAACGCAAGTGCTCGGACTAAACTTTTCCTATCATTGTGATTGCTCTGAACGAACAGGGTAACTCACAAATCGGTTGGGTTTTGGTCCCGTGCCACAGTAGATTTACACCCAAGTACATTCTTGCTCAAATTTCAACTCATTGACAACCGATTTAGCAGATCGATCTCAATTTGTATTTGTAAACGATGAAGCCTCGATGACCACTAAAGTTAGTCACGGAGTTCCACAAGGTTCTGTGAATGGATCAATTTTATTTCCCTTATACATGCTTCCTTTGGGCAATATTATCTGGAAACATTCCATAAAATGTCATTGTTATGCACATGATACTCAATTATATCTATCGATCAAACCAGAGGAGACCAACCAGCTCAGTAGAATTCAAGCATTTCTTAAAGACATGACCTGCAACTTCTTGATGTTAAACTCAGACTAAACCGAAGTAATTTTACTCGGCCCTGAGCGCCTCAGAGATCAATTATCTGGTGATGTGGTTTCTGTAGACGGCATTGCCCTAGCATCCAACACCACTGTAAAGAATCTTGGCATTATCTTTGATCAGGACTTGTCCTTTAACTCCCACATAAAGCAAATCTCAAGCACTGCATTTTGTCATCTACGTAATATTTAAAAAATCAGACAAATCTTGTCTCAAAAAGAAGCAGAAAAACTGGTTCACGCGTTCGTTACTTCTAGACTGGATTACTGCAACTCCTTATTATCAGGCTGCTCTAATAAGTCTCTTAGGTCCCTCCAGTTAATCCAGAATGCTGCAGCTTGTGTACTCACTAAAACTAGGCTAAATTATCACATTACTCCTGTATTAGCTGCTCTGCACTTCCTAACCTACAAAGCCTTGATTGGTGATGTCCATCATATCTAAAGGAGCTTGTAGTACCATATTGCCCCACTAGAGAGCTGCGCTCACTAAATGCGGGGCTACTTGTGGTTCCTGGAGTCTTAAAAAGTAGAATGGGAGCCAGAGCCTTTAGTTATCAAGCTCCTCTTTTATGGAACCAGCTTCCACCATCAGTCTGGGAGGCAGACACAGTCACCTCATATAAGATTAGATTTAAGATTTTTTTTTATTTTTTAAATAGTGCTTATAGTTAGGGCTAAATCAGGATTGCCCATGTCCAGCCCTAAATATGCTGCTATCGGCTTATAGGCTGCTGGGGGACATTTCAGGATACACTGAGCACCTATCTCCTCTTCTCTCTCTACTTATGGATGCATTGTCATCTCTCCATTGCACATAATAAACTCTGCTTCCTCCCCGAAGTCTTTGTGACTTCACGTCTCATTGGACCTGGCTGGGTCTGATGCCATGGCCCTGCTGATGTGCCCCGCCCACTCCTCTACCTCCATCTGCCTGATGGAATGTGGAGGTCTGGATCGCGGTCCATGCCTACTAATAACTATACATACACTCTGTCATACTCATTGAATGCGTTGTAAATCTGTAATGATTCCTTCTGTACGCATGACATCTATTGCATCTATCCATCCAGGGAGAGGTTTTCTCTTCTGTTAATCTCCTGAAGCTTTCTTCCCTTTTTTCCCTGTGAGTTTTTTTTCTTCTATTATTTGGGATTTTTTTCCTGATCCGGTGTGAGGTGCTGGGACAGGGATGTCGTATGTGTACAGTTTGTAAAGTACTCTGAGGCAAATTTGTGATATTGGGCTATACAAAATAAACTGAATTAAAAATTGAACTTAAAATGCTCATAGAATTCCTTTAAATAAACTATTTCTACCAGTGTCAACATCTGTGCACCATTGGCTTGTTTTAGCAATTCAGATCGTATAATTTCAACACTTACTAGCCTCATCCCCACCCACATAGAAACACTGAAGACCGCAACAATCCTCATCCACTAGGCTGTCTACACCATCACACTGAAATAGTCACCTTGATGGTCTTCTTATTGTGCTGGTGGGTTGTGCGCCGGTTGGGTGCGTTCTGCCGATGGACTCTACGCAGGAAGTCCAACTTGACTGCGTGCTGGGACATCCTGTCCTGGAAATGGTCAAACAGCTGACAGCGGCTTGACAGACTCAGGCTCCTCTGATTCAGCTGCACATCAGACAAACAGAAAGGGAAACCTAAGCATTCTGTTGGAAAAACACAAAAGTTGTTTCAGCTCTGAGCCAAGACTATGCGTCTCACCACTAAGTGTTCAATATGGTTTGGACACATCCATTTGCCAGCAGGTAAAGCTGTTAGTGGAGGGTCAAGACAGTCCATGTGGAACAGAAGAGGACAGTAGTCACACTGGATCAGTGGAGCCAACCTGCAACTCCTGTGAGAGTAAAAACAAGAATATGGGTATAAGACATGAGACATTTCAGGTTTATGAAAGTAATGCAAATAATAATGCAAACCATGTAATTTGGTACCAACCTGTTGCATGAAAAGCAGATTTTGACTGGTAGAGGGACCAGACCATTGGGATCCAGCTCATGCTGAGGCCTCCTGAATGGCTTCCCCAGTAGCTCCTCTTTTCTCCTCCGTTTACTGCTGCCTAGAAATCCAAACAATTCAACCAAGATACCTTGATGCCATATCAGACATCTAAATTCCTCAATACAATCCAGGCTCACTATATAATCAAGGTGCTCTACTTTGTTAATTTTAGGGGTGTGAATATTTCAGTATTTCACGATTAAATTATCGTGGTCAAGATTCCATTAAAAACTGATTAAAATCAAATTCTCAACACAGTACAAATACAGCAAATGTTTCTGTTAGTATAACAAATCCATTAATTTAGGGTTATGAAATCCACATTACTCTATCAAACTTTAAAAAATAATAAAGACAAACATCAAACGCACGTTATTACATTAACTTTGTTCAAAGCTTCTTTGTCACAGTTGAGAAGGACACAACTCTGGTCCAACAAATAATTGTGAGCTCATGATCATTTGTGAGAAATGTAGTTTAGATAAATGCCGATATGGAAATAGATTCTTGCGATAGGATTCCGTTCATTCACGGGTCACAAAATCGACGTGCATTGTGAGAGATGTTGTCTATGGACACTTGTAAAGGAGCATAGAGTTTAATTCTAAGACGATCATATGGCTTTCAAGCAATCGCGGGCCACATACAATGGCGTGTCATTTTACTTATTTGAAAACTTGTTAAAATTAAAATAATTTCACAGTAAATGTATAGGAAGTCATTATGACTGACCTGGTAGTGCAGTGGTGCAGATGAGCTCACTGGGCAACTGGAACTGCGTAGGGTTTCTCTCCATAGCGGCTGCTATTAGCAGCTGAAAGGGCCTCTTGAGGAGGCGTGGCGTAGGTGCAGATAGCGTAGCACCCTCAAGCTCTGAGCCCTGAACTTCATCCTCGGGCTCAGCTGCCTCCTCCTCCTCCCCGTCGTTCTGCTCCTCGGAGGGGGTTGGGGTGGACGAAGTGTTGGAAGTGGGCGTTCCGGGCCGGCTGCTTGGCCTGCTGCTGGTCCTGCGATCCAAAAGGCGTACCTGGGCCACTCGTAAACCTGGCCCTGCTGCTCCGGCCCCCGGAGGCAGGCCGTCGAGGCGCAGTGGTCCGGCATTGAGCTCCAGCTCCACAGCCGGGGACACGGAGCGCTTAGAAGAGGACTTCTCCGGAAGGCCATTGGTCTGCTCCGTCTTCTGCTCTCTCTTCTGATGGCAGGAATGAAAGACCAAAAGACGGATATATAAGTCCAAGTAGAACACAAGCCAACACTTATCACTACATTTATTCCAGCACCATAACAGTAACATTGCTGAACAGAGAGAGATAGACGACCTGCCACTCACCTTTTTTCGAACATTGCAGCGGTGACACATCCATTCCCCTGGGGGAAGCATTTCTTCACTTAGAGGTGGATTGCTGAGGTAAGAAGGTAAAACACAATAATCAGGGACCTGGTTCATAATCCATGCAGACAAATCAATAAACATCTTCATTTAACATTCATCTATGCAGTCATATCATACTTCACAATTATTTTGTCTGATTTCAAGTGAGGAGGAACATTAATATTTGAACCAGGATTTTGAATACAATCCTGTGAGAAAAATTACATTTAATGTATTACTATTTAACACATAGTTGTCCAATGTTAGTGTCATATTTACTGGACTGACAATTGCCCTTCACCTCAGAAAATACCTGTCAATAATGTGAAAACAATATCTGAATTTCTTAAATTATTCACAATTGTAGAACAAAAGCTGGAACATAAATGTATTATATAAACATGAGTAAACATGCTAAATATGTTATTTAAAGTTAAAAAGTAAAACAACAAGCCCAGTGCAGTACCTCAATACATGGAGGATTTGTCATGACTGATTTATAACAACCAGGACCCATCTGAAGCCAGGTCTATAGACTACAGCCTAAAACCTCCCAATCATAAGTAACATGCATCATGTTACCCTGTGTAACAGTACATTTCAGATCCCACTCATAAAAGCAACATGTGTCTCCCCTCTCTACCGTGATATGACTCAACTCCACATTGTGGAGATTAAGTCTTTCACAGGTCTGACCATATATGGATAACACGTTTCTGTTGGTCCCTTCCAAATGACAGCTAAACTTTTCCAAGTGCCAAAGTTAAAATATTCGTGCATGCAGATGTCTCAAGGTGCGTTCACACCAAAAGCGATGCGATTTTTTCACGCGACCGAATCCCATGAAAAGTCAACGTACAGACGCGTGTGGCTGCGATAGACGCAACATTTTTCCGGGCGGCGCTTTGGGGCGACGCATTTACAGCGGCGCGTTTTGAGCGAAGCAATTGTCGCCGCTAGTTGAAATATTTCAACTTTGAGGCGATCATTTCGCAACTCGGGCCAATCAGCTCTCGAGTTGCTCAAAGGGTCATCGCTGTTGAATCAGAACAAGGAGGATAATAATGTTATGAACACAATAACACACGTTTAGATGTTCCGCTCTCGTAGCGCTGGAAGCGGAGGTCTTACGGACGTAACAGTTAACTTCATCCGTGAAAGTGACCGAGATGTATGAGCCTACGGGTGATGATATAAACCCAAACACGAGGGCTTTAGATGTTCAGATGTGTCTGTGGGATGTCCTCAACAAGTATTACGCAGAACTAGTGGTTAGTTCTTCATGGTGGATGAAGGAGATGATAAAGGTCTTCACGACAAGCCACGCAGTTAAGTCCCTACCCTCATGAGCGTCGCGACGCTTATGGCGTGAACACTGCAAATGGTCGAGCGAGTAAACTCACGCGTTTTGGGCGACGTGACAATCGCGTTGCTTTTGGTGTGAACGCACCTTAACGGGGAGACATGCGAAGCGGCACCTGAGAGCGTCAAGCATGACACCGGGACGAGCTTTGGAACACGTCCACAGCAAACACAGCCATAGCGCTGACGTACACCCTCGCATAAATTGCCAACACAAATCGCCTGTATAATTTGCAAACTACTTTTCTCAAAGCTGGTTTTAAAGGTTGGTAAGATGGCGGTGGAATATGAAAAAAGAGCAGGGAGGTCGCCATATTGTAAACACAGGCAGACGACTCCTTTTTAGCAGCAGCGGCTCCAGGAGGGCAGGACTGACAGCGAGCTAACTGTAGCCGCTTATTTCTTCAGCACATGCATCGTATTTACACGCTTTTTCATGATCGACAATAACGCTCTGCTTGTACGAGCACTCACATGAACGGCATACGTTCTCCAAACAGCGAGGCAATGTTAGCCACCTAACGTCACCCCATACCGACATAGATCAATCTAGCAGTTGTTGTATTTGCTCGCCAAACCTAATTCAATAAACTTCACTCAATTCCCTCGCCATCCGGTTTACCGGAAATATATTCTCTGGGTACGTTTTAATGTATGTATAGCTACTGATAAATTCAGCATACAAGTGATTATCTCAGCAGCACGATACATTCAAATTCAACTTTACAAAAGCTAACCAGGGGTCGCGACCGCCCTCCGCAGTCCAGTCGCACGGCTTCAGAGTGAATATGGGAGGACCCGCCGATGGGTATAGTTGAAATGTCATGACAACAGCAGATACGATACCGACTGCTACAATCTCAACAGGGAGAGAACATAATCAACACTTTTGCAGTAGCATGTCACATGCTAATGACTCCACAGCACACACGACAGCAACACGTAACTTCATCAGCCTGTAGCGTATGAATGCAGCTACCGCGGACTGGAAGGCACAGACCCGTGTCTATGCCGCGGTCTAACCGTTACCTGCATGACGCATCCTTTTTGCGTTGTGACACTTTTGTTCTAATAACTCTTGCTTACCAGCACTGGAGGTGGAAGGCTGCAGGACAGTGGTCACAGCACAGCAAGTCCCCCCCCTCCCTGCAACTGTCGCAGGTGTCGTGGTTGGTGGCCCTGCCGCTCCTCCGGACGTCTCTCACCAACTTCCGACTCCTCTTCTCGACCTCTTCGGACTTCGGGGGCGCCAACAGTGTTTGGATTTGCTGTAAAAGTTGTTCAAATCTTTAGTAAAAAATAATAAAGGTTCCCAGGCCGACGGCATTTCAAAAGAGTTGCAACATGTGCAGCTATGCCCATACAATGCTAAGCCTATTTAGAGCGCTAACGTTACCGTTTCCTTGAGGCCTTCATTATCAACTCGCTTTATTAAGTTAGCTCACCGTCAGGCACTTGACAGCCGGCTTTAGCGGTCTAATGAGAACATTTAATATAATGGGGAAACACATCAATGCATCGGCAAAAAGGAAGCATTTCACTTAAGTAAGGCTTTCGAGCAAAGCGACCTCACCTCCATTAAGCCCCCAGAGGTATCCAAATCGTACACAATCGTCGGGGTCTCCATTTTGTCCCACATTCATCCAGGTGCAGACGTTGCTAAAGGAATTTGCGATACAAATGCCTTCCCAACACGAAACGATTCGAGTAAATCCCGTAGTAAATGTAATTTACCAAACGTGTAAAGAGGATGGCTAGCCAAGCGATGGAGGCTATCACTAGCTGGCTAAAGGAGCTACCTACGAAGGCAAGACGCAAACCAGTCAAGGTTGTGAAGCTAACGGTCTCCCTAGCTCCTGTTGTGGGCCCAAAAAGACAACAGAAATCAACGATAATCGTATAATTGTGACTTGGGGCTTCTGAGCACCACTTTACACGAGCTGCGCCAAGCCTGCATACAGTATCTTATATAGACGGAGTGTTGCTGTTAGCTAAAAAATCCATCCGCGGCCTAGCTGGCCAGCCATGATTCTTGTTTCTGCTCCTGCAAAAAGGATCCTTGTAAATCTGCAAACCCCTCCGCTCCCATTGTCAACAAAGCCGAAAAAAAGAAAGGATATTCGGCGTGGCGTGGTCCAATGCGCGGTTTCCGATAGCCTTCTTAACGTATAATCCTCAAATTAGGGTATGTAGAGATGCAAATTTGGTTGATGTTATTGTTGTGAAAAAGGCTGTGCATCTATACAGGCTGCTAGCAACATCAGTTGGCGCAACCGCGAACCGCCGGACGCGCATGCGCATCGGAACGGATATAGATAATTGCGAGCATACCCTGTAGCAGCGAATAGATTGCATTCAAACATTGTATCTGTGACTAGACTGTTACATTCATCTTTACCATTCCTAACCCAGTATGCTGTGACTGAGATTGCTACTACTTTGGTGTGGCGATGCGCAACAAGGATAATCATCATTGTGCAGCAAAACCCACTGGTTTAATAATAAGTAGAAAATGCACTTCCTGCTGAAAATGCGTTCGAATGCTGTCAGCTGAAAGCTTAAAGCTGACATATTGTTGAAAGCCCAACATAGTAAGCCGAAATAGTGTTGAAACTACAAATCCTGGTTGTTAAAATATATAACTGGAAAGGTTGGAAACAAAACTGCATTATATAATCAAAGAGATTATTTACAATCCAGGATAAGAGAGAGGGAGAAAGACAGACAGAGAAAGGAATTGAGAGGGGGAGAAATAGAGATTAAAAGAAAGAGAACCAAATGGTCTGTGTGCCTGTATTCCTATATGTGTGTCTGTCTGTGTGTGTGTCTTTGTCTTTTAAAGTTGAAGACGTTCAAGCGGATTTGAAGATGTTCTTCATAGGATCCCATTCATTCATTTATCATAAAAAGCTTAATAATTAAAAAAATTGAAAAGATATAAAATATTTAGAATCATACAGTAACGGATGAAAGTTTTGTCAACTTTTAAAAGTATTAACGGTGCCTGAATTTGAAACTATGGAGAACCGTTTAAAGTTTAAGAGGATATGAAGATGAAATATGAAAGGTCAATACACCCCTCTCCTAAAGGAGCTATTTTAATAGCTGAATTATAAACAAAAAAGTACAAAGAGGTTGCTGAAAGGATGTATACAGAGAACGGAGGGCTTAAAGCATAAATATGATTTACGGCAGCTGACCTGTCGTAACAACAATGGGTGTTCCCAGGAAATGTTGCCCCACCCACTCAGCTCGGCCGCTTCTTTTTTATTTTCCATTCTTTAATCAACAATTGCACATTTACAATTTCATAAAGTAGCAATAACTGACGACAAATATATATGTTTATACATTTAAACTAACATGCCAGCGATGCCGAACCAGTGTCCCTTGCTTGTCGCTTTACTTTAGTTACTGACCCTCCCACAGACTTGCCGCGCGCTCGCCACTCGCCAGTCCTCACACCTGACAATCAGGGGGAAATGTGTGGAACATCGTATGTTAAATAATTTGACCATATGCGTATGCCTATGCAGGGTGTCAGTGGCAGTTATGAAGGAAGTCAGATCCTTTATTGACAGTTGTTGTTAATTATTTACACACTAACACTGCACTTGAAACACAAAGACCACAACCTGAAACCCCCTGAAAAACTCTGCAAATTAAAATGTAAAAGTAATTAGTACTCGTTAAAGAAAAATGCCCCCTGTGAGTGATATTAAATAATATAATATGTAATATCATTGGATTATTAGCAATTTCTAGCAAATTGTTTTAACATTTTGTATCGGTTTGCTACAAATTATTATTTCCGGATTAATTTTATAGATAGATAGAGATATATATATATATATATACTTTATTAATCCCCAGGGGGGGGGGGGATTTCTTTGCAGCAGCAGCAAACTAGGTTACAATATATACAATACACAATATATAAAATACACAATATATACAATACACAGTGTATTGTATATATTGTATAAATTATATTTGAGTGTATTATACACTCAAATAAAATAGCAGAGCAGCACATATCAAAACATTTAAAAAAATCAAATAATTAAATAATAAAGAAAATTGTTATTATTTTCTTGATTAATCAATTGATTGTTTTGCTTGTAAACAATCAGAACATAATGAAAAATGCCATCATAATTAGTTAGCCATGAGTGACACCTTTACAATATAATTTTTGTTTTGTTAAAACCTCAGAACTATTAAATACAGATATACATTGAAACATTTTTTAGGGTTAGTCGGCACTGATAACCAACCTGTATTTCAGTGAGGTGAACCATTAAGAGTTGTGCTGAACCAATAGCAGCAGGGGCCAATGTCTCAAATTGTAACACTTCTCTATGTATTATAACTCTAAAAAGAATTGTGTTGAATTTTTTTAAGAAAAAAAGTCTCTTAAGAGAACACTTAAGACTTTCCACTTTAACAGTGCTTATATTTAGGGCTGAATCAGGTTCACCTGGTCCAGCCCCTATATATGCTGCTATAGACTTATAGGCTGCTGGGGAACATTTTAGGATACACTGACCACCTATCTCCTCTTCTCTCTCTTTTTATGGATGAACTTACATCTCTTCATTGCAAATTACTAACTGTACTTCCTCCCTGGAGTCTTTGTGACTTCACATCCCATTGGACCTGACTGTGTCTGAAGCTGGTCCTGGGTCCTTGACCTTGCTTCCTGCATCCAGCCTCTGGCTTGGACCTGGCCTCCAATATCCATGCCTCCTTCTCTGTGCCTCCTGCCTCAAAGGCCTGAAAGGCCTCACTTAATGGCATGAGCCCTGCAATGTTTCTTTCTGCTTTCCGAGATGGTACTTTTGTGCCTCTCCTGAAGGCTTCTTCGTATTTTTCCACGTTGAAGGTTTTTTTTCTATTTTTTGGGAGTTTTTCCTGATTCGATGAGTATTTGTTGTTTGTGATTTTGAGCTATACAAAATAAACTGAATTTAATTGTTTCAGAAAAAGGGTTTTCTTTCTACTCATTAGAATACAAACACATAATTCCTGGTTGTTTGCATTACAGTGACAGCAAAACAGTTACAGAATTGTGGAGCCTAGGCAGGAGTCAAAGTGTAATGCCAGGTCCACATGAGAACCCTCCCTGCCTTGTGACTGATGGGTAATTTGTAGCCCTTGCCAGCAGAGGGAAGCAGTGATCTGTTCTCAGGCTCTAGTTTTGCCAAATGGGTCAACTATCATCGCCTCAGGATAGTTTTTAGATATAAAACTTCTTAATTCTAATACTTACAGGATTAATTGATTGTTTCAGTCGCCACAAACCTATATCTTGCTGAGCTCTGAGATGTAGTGAAGTAAAAAGTACAACATTAACCTATGAAATGTAGTAGAGTTTAAAAAGTACAACATTTACCTCTGAAAAGCAGTGGAGTAAAAAGTACAATATTTACTTCTGAGATGTAGTGGAGTAAAAAGTAAATTATTTACCTCTGAGATGTAGAGTATTGTTTAGTGCGTACACCGCCACCTAGCGTCTGTGTCGGGAGGTCTGTATCATGGTCCATGCCTACTACCAACTATTCATACATTCTGTCATATTCATTGAATGTGTTTAAGTAACTTTGTAATGCTTCCTTCTGTACACATTACATCTATTGCTTCTGTCCATCCGGGGAGAGGGATCCTCCTCTGCTGCTCTCCTGAAGGTTTCTTCCCTTTTTCCCCCTGAAAGGGTTTTTTCTATTTTATGAGAGTTTTTCCTGATCCGATGTGAGGTCCTGGGACAGGGGGGTCGTCTGTGTACAGATTGTAAAGCCCTCTAAGGCAAATTTTAAATTTGTGATTTTTCGGCTATACAAAATAAACTGAATTGAATTAAACCAAAATAAAATGCAGTCGTCTCCATTGTTAAGCCAATTTGGATTGGAATTGTCTTATATTTTCTTAGAAATCAACTTCTTAAACATATCATTCATGTTATTGGATCTATTGACCCCAAAACAATAAAAATAACCCCACAAAAACAATGTACTCTCCTACAATGCTAAGAAGGAGACAAGTGATTCAGCAAATTACACACAGTGTCAAAGTATCCATTGTTTTATCTCAACAGCAACCTTTGGGCAGCACGGTGGCTCAGTGGGTAGCACTGTCGCCTCACAGCAAGAAGGCCCTGGGTTCGAATCCCGGTCGTTCCAGGTCCTTTCTGTGTGGAGTTTGCATGTTCTCCTCGTGCCTGCGTGGGTTTACTCCGGGTACTCCGGTTTCCCCCACCATCATAAAGACATGCACCGCAGCCTCACCCCGGTTCGTATGGATGTGAATGAATGTTGGTGTTGGTGGTGGTCGGAGGGGCCGTAGGCGCTGATTGGCAGCCACGCTTCCGTCAGTCTGCCCCAGGGCAGCTGTGGCTACTGATGTAGCTTACCACCACCGGGATGACTGTGTGTGTGTGTGTGACTACTGGACTCTGTAAAGCGACTTCGGGTGCCTTGAGAAGCGCTATATAAAATAAATGATTATTATTTATTGTTTTTGAAGAAGCTTAGTAAGTACTTTATGTACATGAATCAAAAATAGGTTTATTATTATTATTTTCATCAAACCAATTTGGAGACATATTATCATAGGACAATATATACTCTATGTTTAAACATTAGTAATAGTCTGCAATAGAAACATTATCCAAATATGAGCATCAGCTCACCTCGGTGCACATTTCCTTTTGCTTCAAAGAAAGTTTAATGCAATGGATGTCACTAAAACTGTTAAAAAACACTAAACTAATACTGATAAATCAAGTACAGATTAAAATGCTTTTTATATGAATGTATGAAATCTAGATTGTCATTCTAAAATATAAATGAAAACTTCCCCATGGGAATTGGATGCTATTTATGGTTCAATAACATCCTGAGTAATATGCCTAATTGCCTTCGTTCTGAAAGTGAGATAGGAAAATTTATACCGATTAGTCTTCAGCACAGGGCTGGAGTCAGGGCTTGTGAGTAGCCTAGCTAGATATAAACACTGGAAGCAGGGAGGAATTAGCTATTCAGGCTATGTTCAAATTGAAAGAGAAATATCAACAGCCCACTCAAAACAAACTAATTGTGCAACATTGACTTTGCCAGTTCTGACTTGTTGCTGTGAGCCTGTTTCTGCTAGGAAACTAATGTGTAGTTTCATTAGCAAACATCGTTTTCCAACAATGTACAGTACATTCAGTTTCAATTCAATTCAGTTTATTTGTATAGCCCATTTTCACAAATTAGACATTTGTCTCAGAGTGCTTACATGACTTTGAACGAAGCAATGAGGGAAATAGGAAACAGAAACTACAAAGATCTTCTCCACAGATATTTCCCACACCGTGTAAAGGCGAATGCCCCTGTTCTGCCGTAGGCTACTATTATGTTTTCTTTTGGCAGTTTTCATCACATCCCAAATAAAGTTAGAGAATTTGATGGCCCGACTTCATACCACGCCGACAGAAAGGAGGACTCTGGTAGTAGTGGTACTAAGAGGAGCGGCAAGCTGTGCATTGACATAAATGATGCTTGGGGTTCAAATGTATTCAAAGTTGATGAACAATGTTTCCCCGATGTTGAATTACAGCTAATATGTTCACCATATTGTCTGCTTTGATAATTCACCAGTGTTTTTGTTCATGCAGTTTACATTCCTACCAATGCAAATTAAAAGAATATTAATATATCTGGTCACAGCTCTTCTACAGATTCTTAATACAAAAAACTACAAAAAAAATAAACTAGGACTTACTGCATTATTAAGTAATAGGCTATATAGCCAAATAAAAGCATGTTACAATTAGCTTAACCTTTACCATCTGCAATATGGAAGTGATGGACACATTAATGGATCAATATTTATAATCCAATGATATATTATGTAATAGTTAACAGTTGCGCGAGGAAACTGGGGCCTACGTCACTGCATGCTGGAAGAAATGTTGCAGTGAGCAGCATGGGGTGCTGTAAAGTTGACACAGCTGGAGGCGCAAACCACTTTCACTCTCACTTTCAGAGCCCGACTATAGCCAGTTGATGTGCATTGCTGTGAGGGAAATGCGCACAGAGAGGGCCAAGCCAAGCCAGACAATAAATTGAGGAATATTTTTGCTTAATTATTAAACTGTGGCGTGGCGTAATTATTAAAACCGTGGCGGACCACCAAAGTCTATTTGGTGTCTCACGGTCTTAATAAAAAAGAGTCTATGTAATTAACGGGAAACAATGGGGATGAGATCACATTGTTCTTTGAGCCTTTGAGGTATTGGTTGGGTTTTAAAGCCTAGTTAGCTGTTTCCTCCTGCATCCAGTCGTCATGCTGAGGTAGACTAACCACAACTTTGTACTTGATACCCTGGAAGATATCAATATTCTCATCTTAATATCAGGAAGAGAAATATATGCATTCAAGGGCCATTTATTCAAAGCACATATGGATTTCTTACGGTTTCATCAATTTCAAAGAGCAACTTTTTTTTGGCATACTCTGATAGAAGCATGCTATTTTTTGCTGACATTCAATTGTAAGATTTTACTTTTTGAAGACATCCCATGAATCCAAGCAAAATTGTAGTGGGATACATACAGAGTATAATGTACATAACACAATGTAACATCCGTGGTTATCTGCACTTAATGGCATGAGCCCTGCAATGTTTCTTTCTGCTTTCCGAGATGGTACTTTTTACTGGAAGTCCTCAGGATGCAAGCACAGGATTAAAAACTGTACACACTGCTGCTGCTGCTGCTGCTGAGCTGTTGAAGAGCTACAAAAATAATCCGGTGGCCCAGCCTTTCCATGGGTAGTGATATGTCTCTGTTGGGTAAATAAAGGGAGGCTCATATTCAGTGTACAGAGAACAGGGAGTTGTCGAGGGAGTCACTAAAGGTGTGAGTCTGACAGAAGTTTAAAAGGCCAGCAGGCTTCTTATCTGTCCATAGCGTCTTCAGATCGAAACTTCATATTCTCTTGCTTCCTGTGGAGAAAATAAGCACATACGGTTACAGAGGGAGCTGCTTATACAACACAAAGCAACATAACTTAAAGCAACTGAGCTTCACATTTTCTAAATCTATAATTAAAGTGTAAGGCAGTTTTATTTGTTTCTTATTGTCACTAAATTTCCATGAAAAAACTTTGTGTAAGTCCATTTCTCAATCATTTCTTTCTTGATTCTTTCTACCCTGTTCATGTTCCAGTTGTTTTCTGATTTCTGACTTTTTTTGGAGACTATGTTTTTGCCTGATTTGTTTGCCTGTTTTGACTGCCTTCTCGTGTACCCACCCACCCCCTGGCTACACATAAAGACTGTTTTACCTATACCTTATCCTGTGATTCTGGTTGTGTATTTGAGTCCTGTTTCTCCCTTTCCGTTCACTGGCCGTAACAGAACTAACTCATTATTCTTCAGGATTGCCAGCATGGAAGAAGAAGAAAAAGAACAACTCAACACCAAGTAATAATTTAACTAGATGGAATGATGCTGTACCCTATAAATAATGATATACAGTATACATAGTTCTAGGGGATATACCAGTGGTTCTCAAACTGTGGGGCGCCGAGGTATTACAGGTGGGGCGCGGAGGGCAGTGCGGAAAACTTCACACATTACAAAAGAAGTATGTGTAAATATTTACGTGGCCACACTGTGTGATACACAGAGAAGCGCTAGATGTGCCGTGAACTACACAAGGGTTTTACCAATACTATCAGCGTGGTCAGTCTCATAAAAACAAGTTCCCTGAAAGCACCACTGTTTTCCGCACTGTGAGGAGACAGGAGCCATCAGCTGGTTCACAGCGAAGCTCGGTGGCTCTCACGAGGAAACGTGTTGTCGCGAGTCTTTAAGCTCAGAGACATTAAACATCTGTCATATGCATGACATATGTCATACAGGATGGTACAATTGAAATTGTCCACATATTATCGATACAGATATTATTCTGCAAAGAGGAGGTGGACTCAGTTTATCATTTATTTTATCTTTAATATACTTTTGGGATTCAAATGTAATAATTCAATTCTAATTATTAATTTGCACGCAAGTTTGCTGTTGAAACATTTCTAATGAAATTGGCCTATCTCAGTGACATATTTTCAAAGCTGAAATAAATCTTCACCTTCAAGGCAGAGACTGAATTTGAACTAATACTGATACAACTTGATGTCTCACACATATCTGCACTAATTTTGTTTTGCACCGGTTGCATGTTATTGTTTTGAAAATATATTTAGTGTCCATCCATCCATCCTTTTTCAACCGCTTATTCCGGGGTCGGGTCGTGGGGGCAGCAGACCTAGCAGGCTGACCCAGACTTTCCTCTCGCCCGCAACATTTCCCAGCTCATTCTGGGGGATCCCGAGACGTTCACAGGCCAGCCAGGAGATGTAATCCCTCCAGCGTGTCCTGGGTCTTCCCCGGGGTCTCCTCCCAGTTGGACGTGCCTGGAAAACCTCTAATGGGAGGCGTCCAGGAGGCATCCGAATCAGATGCCCGAACCACCTCAGCTGACTCCTTTCGATGCGAAGTAGTAGCGGCTCGACTCCAAGCTCCCTCATGATGTCCGAGCTCCTTACCCTATCTCTAAGGCTGAGCCCGGCCACCCTACGGAGGAAACTCATTTCGGCCACTTGTATTTGCGACCTTGTTCTTTTGGTCACTACCCAAAGATCGTGACCATAGGTGAGGATTGGAACGTAGACCGACCAGTAAATTGAGAGCTTTGCCTTTCGGCTCAGCTCTCTCTTTTCAAAGACGGACCAGTACAGCACCTTAGTGTAAAACTCTTTATTGCTAAATATTTGAACTTTTGTTTAGTTGGTCACAGGTTGCACTTATTGTTATTATCTTGAAGAGATATCCAGTGCGAAACATGTTATTTGCAGCCACAATAAGCTATTTGCCATATATGAGTTATTTATTGCACAACTTTTTTTGCATTGTTTTAACAAAGTGATTGCATTTTCTATTTGTTTTTGTCTGATGGAGCAATGGTTTAGTTAAAAGTGATTGCAATTTTCTTTATTCTATTATCTGAAAAAGCACAGATGGAGGAGCCACACAAAGTTGATATTTCAAATAAAAATTCAGCATTGACCATTTAGTTACAATTTTGTTGAGGCGATGGGGCACGAACATTTTTCTTCCCCCGAAGTGGGGCGTGACAGAAAAAGTTTGAGAACCACTGGGATATACTACTATATTGGTAGAATGCGGCTTACATTTCGAATATTCAGAATTATTAATTATAGATACATCCATGTGATTCATGGAGGAATTAGTTAAGTTAAGGAAATCGTCAGTAATATATCCGCTTTCGACTCTTGACTTGAGAAGATTTGAGGTAAAACTCTCCGCTGACCAAAACCCATTCAAATGATCTATTGACTTTGAGAGAAGGGAATCAGACAGAATCAACAACACAGGGCCACAACATCACAGTACCATGAAAGACCCTAAACCCAACCCTATCTAATGAAATGCAAACTACATATTGTACAGAGGCAAATGTGTCTTTTTGGCCACTGTAATCTTATTTTTTGAGGTTTTGTCATTTTTGTTGTTTGGAACCAAAAGTGACACAAGATGGTGGAGCTAAATACAGCCGAACTCGGAATAAGACATTTTAGGCGACCAACATGTTGCAATTAACTTTAATACACTGAAAAGTGAAAGGCTTAAAGTTGTAAGATAAGACAGGGACACATTTTAAACTATGTAGTTTAAAGATTTACACATCAGTTTTGTGCAAAAGTGTTGCATAATACTACATTGATTGGTTAAGATTACCAAAGCTAGTCTGGAGCCAGCAAGTAGTCTAGAAAAACTGTCCACATTATTCAAAGAGCCAGAGGAATGGGTTCCCAACAACTCATTATTAGTCCTAGGCCACTACAGCACGTTAATCTAGCCATGCTGTAAAATCTACTCTGGTCTCAAACTAAGGGTCCAGTGATGATGAGTAGTGAGAAAGAGAAGCAATGAGGAACAGGGGAATACTGGAAAAGGACAAATTGCCTGTAGAATTATGCACCAGGCCCAGTTAAAAACACGTGAGCAAAGGCAACCCTTTAAAAGTCTGACATATGTTGACTCACTGTTGTCTCATAAACTGAGTTGTCGAATGTAGATTCTCCAGTGATGGTTTCGTATCGTAGGTTGGAAGACAGGGAGATCTGCAGTGACTTCTTCTGAACCCTGAGTACAGACATGGAATACATGCATGACAAAGAAGGAAAAATATACATTTTATAATCCTATGTTGGAAGTAATTACCATCCTGGAATAATAACAGCAACATACTGTACATAAAGTGAATATACCTTTTTAAGACTGAAGGACAAATAATGGACTGCATATTTATGTATGTTTCCTTTCTCTGTCATACAGTATATTCTAGTTGGGTAAAACTCTATTTTTTGTCATTGTGTACTGAAATCCTTGATCCATAATTTTATTAATAATGTCATATGTATGGGATGTGTTGTAACTCTTCACCTACCCTGCCGATATTGCATTTCTATCCATCCAGATAGAGGGATCCGCATCTTTTGCTTTCCCTAAGGTTTCTTCTCTTGTTCTCGTTTTTCTGCGTTGTGGTCTTTTTTGCAGAGAAGTATTTCCTGAACTAATATTAGGTCTCGGGACAGAGGATATTGTATGTGTACAAATTGTAAAGCCCTCTGAGCCAAATCAGTGATTTGGGTTGTACTTTGTTCTGACCAGAGAATAAATCTACCAGAACGAGAGAAGTCGTCAGGTTAATTCTTCTGAAGGCTCGACCAGGCACCCAATATATTACACGCTTTCAATTGGTGACCCCGAAAACGTTGGTTGGTTGACCTGGATTAAGACAAAGAGCAGTGGCATTCGTTTCCTGGACCCCAGCCAGGGTCGGCGGCTGTTTGGTGGTTGACAATGAGAGGCTAAATTGCAGATTGGGAGAACACAATAGGCTAACACGTTACCAAACAGTTGCCTATTTACTGTGGGGCACTAATTCAGTTTCAGATTAGCATTCATCTGCTTTTTCACATTTATCTGAAACTCAATCTCCTTTAGCTCTTTGTCGCCATGAACCCCCGAGAAAAATATCTAGCTTTTTGTTAGCTAAATGTCCCACTATATTCATCAGCTGAATGCTAACATAGGTAGCATACAGTGAGATACAATGAGAGTGTAGTGTGCGAGAGGTATGACAATGCAGGGCTCTCAAGTCTCACGCATTGAGCGTGAGACTCACGCATTTCGGTCTTATCTCACGCACTCCCGCCACACATCGAATTCCTCACGCTGAAAAAACCTCTCGGCTATTTAATGCTTGAACGCAGGGGTGCTCAATACGCCGATCGATTGTTCCGCTGCAGAGCTCCGACGCCGGTTTGCGCGCATTGGGATGGAGCAAAAAAATAGTCACTAGCACCCCCCCCGTCAACAACTTTTCTCGGAGTAGAAATAGTCACTAGCACCCCCCCGTCCGTCAACAACTCTTTTCGGCTCGATGCCGGCTCGATGCCGGCTCGATGCCGGCGCGCGGAACGGTCAGCTGTATCGGGTGCTGATGGAAATCTCACGCTTGCCTGTCTTCAAAACTTGAGAGCCCTGACAATGTGTCATACCTCTTAGCAATATTCACATTTATATTTCATTTATTTAAATGTCTGTATTGATTGCAGAGCACATTGTACAATCTTGGATGTTGTTTTTGTGTGTTTACTGTGAACCAAATATCCCCTCCAGGGACAATACATATTTATGTGTACTGATCTGAACATTTCTGTCTATTTGGTCTATGTTACCTTCTTTACTAATTATTGGACATGTGTCCTTTTTTATTGTCCATTCTGAGTTTCTTACATCACAGGCCCAGTCCTTTTCTATCGATTTATGTATTATGTATTTAAATTAGTGCTGTGAAAAATAACGCGTTAACTCAGTTAATTCAATTACAGGTTTAACTAGTTTTTTTTTTTTTAACGCATTTAACGCATGCGCAGAATGAGCTTCCAATCCGTCTGTTGTTGGTCATCGGGACGAAAAAAAAGTCACTTGCAAAATGAGCTTCCAATACACCACTTCAATCTGAACTATGTCCGCTCTCATACAGACGGTCTGTTCATCGGTAATGATCCTTCCGCAGGTTCACCTACGGAAACCTTGTTACGACTTTTACTTCCTGTAGATCAGGGGTCTCAACACGTCGATCGCGACCTGCCAGTCGATCGTGGCGTAGATCGCATGACATTAAAAAGATTGGCCCGCCCCCTGACATGTTCTCTATAGCACGTCTTTGTTCTTTTATTAAACTAAACGTCTGTTGTTGATCGTATCTCCACAGCAGCATGTCATTTCTGTCTCTTCGCGTTGCGTTAACACTTATCGATCTCCGTCTCGCGCCACAGAGCTCCGTGCGCGCATCGGGACCGAGCAAAAAAAAAGTCACTTGTCAATCTGTCCCCGTGTCCGGGCCGGTGAGGTTTCAGCTTTGCAGCGGTGTCCCCGCCGTCCCTTTCATCACGGCCCAGTTCATGAAGAAAACCCACACAGTCAGTTTGCCTCAGCAGCTGCTAAAGGAAGACTAGAGGCCTTTAGATTGTATCATGGTGGAGTTAATGGTTGACAAACAAGAGAAAAATGTTCTGTTTAACCCTCCTGTTACCTTTACATTTACCAACATATTTTACCCTCGGGGTCAATTTGACCCCAGCAATTAAAACCTCCAGAAAATTATTAGAATTAATATTGCTTCCCAAGTTTAAGTGTGAGGTACTTTATGTTTGTTTGTTGACTACCTAAATAGCCCTTTAAATAAATAAAAAAGTTGATATTTCTTATATGTTTGACACAGTGAAAAACAGCCTGGGGTCAAATTGACCCCAAAGAACACCGACATTAAACATTGAATGGGTTCAAATTGACCCGAAAGGTAACAGGAGGGTTAAACATTCTGTTTAGGATGAAGATGTATTAATGTTCCATATGGAAGAAAACTGCTAAATAACTGCTCTGTTGCAGCACCATTGTATAGAAGAATGTATAAATGTATATATCCGTCTTTTGTCATAAATCTCTATGTTCTCACAAAATATACCGAGAATATCGGTAATATGTGATTAATCATGATTAATCCACAAAAACCTGTGATTAACCCGATTAAAAATTTTAATCGTTTCACAGCCCTAATTTAAATGTTTTGTTACTTGTGCTATTAGATAATACACATCTAACTAATTCCCTCTGGAGACCTGCTCCTAATTGTAGTGTAATACAAAGGGAACTATACATTTGACAAATCATGACTAAATCATTAACTGTTGTTGTCAGTGAGTAGCTAAAGCCACATTTATAAACATGTCAACATTTCTTTCCTTCTTCACTGTTCATTTAAACCTACTTTGAGAAGTAGAGGTAGATCCCAATGATCAGGATCAGAAGGAGGGTGGTAGGGATGAAGAAAGCAAATGCTACTTGGGCCCCCTCCGTTCTTAGGTGTGCAGTAGACACTATTGGAGACAGAAAGGAAAATTGAAATACGTTTCAGTCTAACAAGTAAAGTGTTAACATTCCCTCTGTTTAGCACACACATTTAGACTGTATTGTCATGTTTTCGAACTCTGCAACAGAAGGTAATTCGTTAGCAAAATGTATTTTGCTTATGAACTCCCTTCTGCTGCAGAGTTCCAGGGATTCAACGTTGTTTATTATAATGGCTGAACTTGAAATATTGTTCACACAAATATCTTTTAGGATCACCTAATCTTCTGAAAATTTAAGGTGAAATTAACTTCTTGGCATAATTTACCATCTAATCTGTGCTCATCATACTCTGCCGGATTTGCTGAGAGTAATACAGTAACAATGTGAAACAAGGGGGAAAAAGGGCATAATGAATTGAATTATAAAAAAAGTTAATAGTTATCAGCTCGACTCATTCTGGCTGACCTTTTTCTTTACTTGACATACATCTTCCACTTCTGCTGTTTCCCTGTCTGATCTCTTCACCTACCCTGCGGTCCCCGTGTTTGCTCTTGGGTCCTGCCCAAACGCATCGTAGCACAAGATGAACCAAACTGCGCAACTTTAATCAAGAGTTAAAGGTTTCTTCTGCAAAGTCAGTGAATATGATATTGTATTTGTACCTCGTTTCCATGCGCACAATGGGACTTTTTTAGCATCGGAAAATTATTTTTGAAGGTAGCTTCGTCTGTTTCCGCTCCGCTTCCTCAGTCGCGACTACTGTTTCCTCTTCTCTCTCTCCTTATGGACGCATTTTCATCTCTTCATTGTACATTACTGACTCTACTTCTTCCCCGGAGTCTTTGTGCCTTCTCACCTCATAGGGTCCATTGGACCTAGCTGTGTCTGAAGCTGGTCCTGGCTCCTGACCGCTTGCCCCTGCTTTCTGCATCCAGCCCCTGGACTGGACCTGGTCTCCTTCCCAATGGCCATGCATCTGCCTTTGTGCCTCCTGCCTCAAGGGCCCTGCTGATGCCGCCCCCCGCCTCTCCTCTCTTCCGCCTTCTGTTTCATGGATTGTGGAAATCTGCATCGTGGTCCATGCTTACTACTCATTAGTCACAATTTCCGTCATATTCATTGAATGTGTTGTAACGCTGTAACGCTTTCATCTGGAAACATGACATATATTGCTTCTGTCCATCCGGGGAGAGGGATCCTCCTCTGTTGCTTTCCTGAAGGTTTCTTCCTCTTTTTTTTCGCTGTGGAATGGTTTCCTCTGGGTTTTTGGGAGTTCTTCCTGTTCCAATGTGAGGTCCTGGGACAGGGATGTCGTATGTGTAGACATTGTAAATCCCTCCAAGGCAAATTTGTAATTTGCAATTTTGGGGTATACAAAATAAACTGAATTGAATTGACCATCAACGGCCAATAAAATGGGGTCATTAACCGGTCTAGTGTTTTTTCGTATCTGATGTGACCAGCCATCGGGTTATAGTGAGCCGCATGGAAACAAATCTACCGGCGGCGCTTCGGCAACAGCAACTAGGGGTTTTCCTGCCCTGTCTGAGTGTCCCGACTCACTCTATAGAGCATGTCCCTAATCATTGGCAGGTATGCTTTCACATACCGTACAAGGAATTGTTCATGGCGGGTGGTGCAACATTGGATAATAACATTAAACATCCATCCATCCATTATCAATACCGCTTCATCCTCATTAGGGTCGCGGGGCGCTGGAGCCGATCCCAGCTGACATAGGGCAAAGACAGGGGACACCCAGGACAGGCCGCCAGTCCATCCAGGATAACATTAAACAATCAACAACAATTAACACAGTAAAAAAATTACAAAGTGCAATAATTAAATAGAAAATATGAAATAAAGTGCACAGACTAACCGGTAAAAGTACTTTAAACAGTGTAGCTTGCACTGAAGGAGTGGCGTCACTGTCTGAAAGGTACCAAACTCCCATTACTGGTTTGGACAAGAACCTGGAGTAAATCTGCACAGCCAAGAGACTCAAATCTTTACAGGCCAGGTGGTCTCTATTCTTCATATGATTCCACTTCACTCTCTGATATATCCTGATCCCCTTCCCTTTCAGTTCCAGGGTTAGTCACTGTCCTCACCTGGGAGATTGAGGAATCAGTGAGGGACGTGACTGAGGGCCAATGTACTCCAGTGTTCCCACTCCTCTAAAGCTTACCTGCCACCCAGACATCCAAAGGACGTTCTTCGGCAGCGCTTCTGTTGACAGAACTTCTGGTGACAGTACTTCCTCACCAGGCTCTGGCCAGCCTCCTTCAGCCTTTCCCAGTGCGTTATTGTCCATGGTCCCACATCTTCCTGGACTTCACTTACCACCATTTGAGGGCCACATCGCCATCCTAAAAAGTGGTCGACAAGTTTTCAAAGCTTGCAAATTGTATTCCTCTGCCCAAACTCCCGTTTGCTCAGGATATGGCTAAACTAATTTCTCTGCAAATCTTTTTTCTGAATTGGATTCAAGTTGACGTAGTTGCCAACTGAGGTCTTTTCCTCCTCAGCCCTCTTGCCTCATATTAGCCTGTCCTGTGTAATCGCTTTGCTTCCGCCGCTGGGGATGGCGCGGCTGTGTCCAGACGCCGTCGAGGTAGCTCCGCGGAGATTGTGCGCTCTTTTAGTTTTTGTGTTTTTTAAAAATATTTTCTTTGCCACAAACACATCGGCACTAACAGCATACGACCGCAGCACACTTTTGGACATAAACTTTTGCGCAAAACAAGGGTTTTTGTCCACTTTTTCCATCGATCCAGCGTGGCCTGCAGAGATCGTACGAGCGAACCACAACAACAACAGTGGAGCCGCTACTACGGGGAGACGACGAAAACATCGAGGGAAACGGAGCGGAATTCGGAACAGACTGAGAGTTCAAGCCCACCGTCCACCTCTGCCCAGCATCCTTCTTGCTAACGTCCAGTCTCTGGAAAATAAGATGGATGATGTTAGGGCAAGGATCAGATTCCAACGGGACATGAGGGACTGTAACATCTTTTGTCTGACGGAAACATGGCTGACCCCGCTGGTGCCGGATCGAGTCATATGCCCAACCGAGTCCTTCTCTGTTTTCCGTGCAGACAGAACGGAAGAGTCTGGTAAATCTAAGGGTGGAGGGTTTGCTTCATGACTAACAACAAGTGGTGCGACCCCAAGGACATTAAGACTCTTTCTCGTTCCTGCTCGCGAACCTGGAACATCTGACGATCTCATGCCGTCCATTCTACCTTCCCCGGAGTTCAGCTCGGTCATCACCACAGCCGTCTACATACCACCACAAGCGGACACCGACGTAGCACTATCGGACCTACATGATGTGTTATGTCGGCATCAGAACAAGTATCCCGACTACGCTGTGGTGGTGGATGGGGACTTTAATAGGCAAACCTAAAAGGTCATGCCGAACTTTCACCAGCACATTACGTGTGCTACCAGAGGGGAAAGAACGTTGGACCACTGCTATACGCCATTCAAGAGAGGCTACAAGGCTGTCTCTCTCCCTCCGTTCGGCAAATCGGACCATGCCGCCATTTTCTTGCTTCCGGAGTACCGGCAAAAGATCGCGCGGGAAGCGGTAGTGACGAGGAACGTAAAGCGGTGGTCTGACCAATCAGAGGCTGAGCTACAGGACGCTCTGCGTGTCGTCGACTGGGACATGATCCAATCCAGTTCCAGTGACGTCAGCGAGCTTGCAGTAGCAATGAGCCTCATAGCAACGCTAGCGGACACCATCGTCCCCACGGTAAAAGTTAGGGTCTTTCCTAACCAAAAGCCGTGGGTTGATAGATCCATCCGTGAAGCTGTGAACGCCCGTACTGCTGCCTATAACTCCGGTCTTGTATCCGGCAACATGGACGAGTACAAGGCAGCGGTCTATGGACTGAGGAGGGCGGTGAAGGAAGCCAAAAGGAGGTACCGAGACAGAGTGGAATCACAGATGGAGCAGCGCGACACCAGGCGCCTATGGCAGGGGCTACGGACTATCACAGACTACCAGAGCAGACCCCGCGCAATGGTGAGTGCCGACGCATCCCTAGCGGACGACCTGAACTCATTTTATGCACGGTTTGAGGCTAGCAACAACAGCGCTAGCTCGCCGACTAACAACAACACCGTTAAGCGTAGCCGAGGTGAGTTCTACCGCTGGGGATGAACACACACTCTCTGTGACCGAGCACAGTGTGAGGAGGGCTCTGTTGAGGGTGAACACCAGGAAAGCTGCAGGTCCAGATGGCATATCTGGGCGAGTACTGAAGACCTGTGCTAACCAGCTAGCTCCAGTGTTCACCACAATATTCAACCTCTCCATGGCTGAGTCCGTGGTCCCCGCCTGCTTCAAGAGATCCACTATTGTCCCTGTGCCCAAGAATGCTTCTCCAGCATGTATGAATGACTACCGACCGGTGGCCCTCACCTCGGTGGTCATGAAATGCTTTGAGAGGCTGATAAAGGACTTCATCTGCGCCTTCCTCCCTTCCTCCATGGACCCGCTGCAGTTTGCTTATCGCCCAAACAGATCCACGGATGATGCTGTCTCCCAGGTACTGCACACCACACTCTCTCATCTGGACAGCCAGAGGGGGGTCTATGTGAGACTGCTGTTCATTGATTATAGTTCAGCTTTCAACACCATAGTCCCCCCCAGACTGGCCGGCAAGCTGATTGAGCTGGGACTGAACACCCGCCTGTGTGCTTGGATCCTGGACTTCCTGACCGCCAGGCCACAGGTGGTCAGGGTGGGCAGACACACCTCCAAATCCCTCACCCTGAACACAGGATCCCCCAGGGTTGCGTCCTCAGCCCCTACTGTACTCCTGTACACACATGACTGTGTGGCCAGGTTCAGCTCAACACCATCATCAAGTTTGCGGATGACACAGTGGTGGTGGGCCTGATCTCCGACAACGACGAGAAGGCCTACCTGGAGGAAGTTGCTGATCTGTCACTCTGGTGCCGGGACAACAGCCTCATCATGAATGTCACCAAAACTAAGGAGCTGATTGTGGACTTTAGGAGGGTACAACAACAGAGGACGTACTCACCACTGGGGATTAACGGGACTACTGTGGAGAGGGTGAGCGGTATAAATACCTGGGAGTCCACATCACCGAGGATCTGACATGGTCAACGAACACAGACACTCTGGTGAGAAAGGCAAGGCAGCGCCTCTACCACCTCAGGCAGCTGAGGAAATTTAAAGTTTCCCAGAGGATCCTTCAGTCCTTCTACTCTGGAGCTGTAGAGAGCGTCCTGACAGGAAGCATCACAGCCTGGTTTGGCAACTGCTCCGCTCAGGACAGGAAGGCTCTGCAGAGAGTAGTGCGTTCGGCTGAACGCACTATTGGAACTACACTCCCACCCTGCAGGACTTGTACACCAGGAGGTGCAGAACCAGAGCCGGCAGGATCATGAAGGATCCTCACCACCCCAACAACAGACTGTTTCAGCTGCTGCGGTCAGGCAGGCGCCTCCGTAGTCACGCTGCAAGAACAGAGAGACTGAGACGGAGTTTCTTTCCTCAGGCCATCAGGACTGTGAACTCCGACCTCACCAGGACCCCCACATAGACCCACACAACTGCCCCTCTTAGGCACACACACACACACACACACACACACACACACTTACTGTAAATATTGTGTTGTTTTTTATTGTAAATAGTGTGTACTTGTTGCCCTTGCACATTCCTGCTGAGCATTGCCACTTTCATTTCACTGCACACCCTGTGTGTGTATGTGACAAATAAAACATCTTGAATCTTGAATCTTGAATCTTGAATCTTGGGGGTGAGGTCTTCAGTACCTTGTCGACTGGGAGGGATACGGTCCGGAAGAGAGGCAATTGGTTCTGGCTCATAACATTTTCAACTCCGACTCATCGCTAGGTTTCATCACCAGAACCCTGACCAGCCTTCCAAAACTAAAATGTCTTCCGGGAGCGGCCAACAGGCTTATTTGGACAATTAGATGAGGGCTTTTTCCTCTGTATCCAATGAACTCTACTTCTAGAGCCGACTCATCGCCAGGTTTCGTCACCAGCATCCTGACCAGCCTTCCAAAAATAAAATGTCTTCCAGGAGCGGCCAACAGGCTTGTTTGGACAATTAGGGCTTTTTCCTCTGTATCCAAAGAACTCTACTTCCAGAGTCCCTCCACCCATCCGGCTGTGGATTCTAACTCAGAGGAGTTCTTAGGAGGTCTCACACATTCTCACTGCCAAATTGCTCTCCGCATTATGCCAGACTTTCTAGCGTTTTCCCTCCGACTGTTTTCCCATTGCCAACTCTGCCTGTTTTGTTTTTTCCGCCTTGCTTCTGCCCCAGTAAACCGACATAGCCTTCTGTTCCCGAACACAAGAATATCCTCTGATTCCTCTGCTTTCTCTGCTTTCTGTCTGCCTTCTCCCCTGACGGCTTGTCGTTCCACCGAGTTGGTTTATCCACGTGAGCAGATTGAGGTTTAATGAATAGGAAACCCATTCAATATCTACATACTCTTGGAAAGATCCCTGCTGAATAATGGGAATATTCCGAAAAGTTTCAGTAAAAAGGGACACATACATTTTGAAGATGTTTATGACTGGCAAAAAAAAAAAACATTAAAAGGAACCCATGCCTTTATATATAATTTTCTCAATTGAGCAGATTATGTAGACCATAATCTGCTCAATGGAGTCCTGGGATTTATTCTTACACTTCAAGCTTTGCTTCAGGGCCATTGTTAATAACTGTACATTAATAGTTATAATGCTGTGGCTGTGTTGTACAAACTCAAAAGAGCAACATTCAGAAGAGGATAAATAAGCAAAATGGAGTGAAATATCTAATTATTGTGTGGTTATGGGGATATTAGTGTTCAGACAAAATAATCTTATATTTAAAATAAATGTCTCCACAATATATATCATAAGTGTCACGACTTCTCCACCTTCATAGTTATATTCATCCTGCCTGCATGCTTAATTAACTCTCCTGTCATTCCAGATCCTGTCATCCTCACCTGATTGTCCCTCATTCCCTTCACCTGGTCCTCACGCCCTTCTCACCTGCAGCCCATCCCCTCATTAGTCCCTCACTATTTAGCTCCCTCCCTTCCACTTATCCACTGCCAGATTGTCTTGTGTGTCATTGCAAAACTCTCCAGCGAATTCCTAAATACTAATTATCATCTGCCTGTTACGACCCTGTTTGTCTGTTGATCTGATTTAAGATTTTGCCTGCCCTTTTTTGGATTTGTTGCCTTATTTGACCCGGGTTTGACCCTACCTGAATCACCAAGTAAAGACCCTCTGCCTTTATTCCTGTTTACGTGTCATGCTTTTGGGTTCCAGTACCTGTAGACCTTACAATAAGCATGTTGAAAAAGTTCCATAAATGTTGTGTCACACACTAAGGAATGAGGCATAAATGTAACGGCACAATTGTGTTGTCAGTCCATTGCTTTGAGGATGCACAGCAACTGGACTGTAAATCCTTTGAAAAATCTCTCGTAAAAGGCTGCACATTGCAAACAAGTGTTCACTGGGAACCTGCTCCAGTCTGAAAGTTGTGTGTGATTTAATCAGAGTGCAGGCTCAAACTAAAGACCACCCTTATGTTATTGCTATCTCTAGACTGCAACTTCTTCAAAGTGTTAGGACAAAATAAAATAACTAATTTCCTCTCTGGCCTCTCAATGTGAGTGATGTGTTCCACTTACTTTTTTAAAACATACTCAGTGTCTTTGTTTAGCTTCGTTTTTGTTATTGTTAAATTGTCTTTGATATAGATGTTAAATAATATAGAGGATTTGACTGTCCAAATGCCTACACCAGTATGTAAAGTCATGTTTATGATGGCATTTTTGAGTCGGTGTGCAAACAAGTACACAAGATGATGGTAGCTGCTTGGAAGCTGCCAGGAAGTAAAATGAATCAAGGAGAACTGGTCTCGCTCGTGGTTCTTGTGTTAGATCAGTCGCCACTGCAGTAGTTAACACTGGAAGCCCTTTATAAATAAATAAAATCAAATAAATTGGATGTTGTAAAAACTTCACACCATGACGTGCACTGCTGTGCATCAATAGTCTGTGCAACTAGCAAGGCAAGAACACAGCTGAGGACAATGTGTGTTCTGAACACATTTAGTCCAGACCTCAACAAACAAGAGCCACAGAATAGCCTTGCAGTTTGATCTGTCCATACATTTAACAGTTCGAAAACCTGTTATCTGCTCAATTTCCTAATAATTCTGCATCAGACTATTTTATCTTATCTTAATCCTCTTCGTCCCTAATGGGACATAAGGCTTCGACGATCTGCCTCCATCTGGACCTGTCTTGTGCCGCATGCTGTGCCTCGCCCCAGGTTAGGTTCATCTCCTTCAGCTCCGCTGTCACCGTTCGCCGCCAGGTGTTCTTGGGACGGCCTTGCTTCCTTTTCCCAGGTTAGCCCAGCGGCATAGTAAAAAATACGAAACCAATTGTTCAAATTGTTCTAAAAGCACCAAAATTGGCACACATGTAGATTAATACATTCTGAACAATTTTGGATATGGAGGCATTCAAGATTCTCCCCGTAGCACATTTGGCGGCCATTTTTTGAAAATGGCCGCTATTTACCATTAGCGTCATTGAATATGTACCATAATTTGTCTTTTTGTGGATGCTAGAGGTGATAAGTGTGCTAGAGGTGATAAGTAGTGTACAATTACACATACTTGTGTGCTTACCAAATAAAATGGCTACCATTTTACAAGAAAATGAATTTTACTTTGCAGCGGCAGCGGTGGTGGCAGTGATGGCGGCTGCAGTAATAGTATAGTGTTGATAGTCATGGTACTTGTAGTAGTAGCTTGTGGTAACATGGTGGTGTTTTGTGTCTTTGCAGGTGAGGCTTTGATAACCATTCAACTGGTGGTGGATTACAGCAGCAGCACCACCTGACATCAGAGACGCGTTGTTCCAGACTGCAGCCATGGCAAAGAAGTTCCAACTGGTCGATACTTTTGAGCAACGTACTCCCACAACACCTCCTGAGACAAACTGGAAGCTGTGTCTTGTATGTCAAGAGGAGACAACAGAGTCACTTGTGTGCCCAGTACTGTCTAAACGCCGAGACCCTGGGAGTGGATACACGACAATGGCTGCAAACTTGGTCAAGTTTGATGAACTAGGAAAACTGCCAAGAACTGTTCAGTTACAGAGACTAGATGAAGGACAAGGTGTTGAGGCGACAATGGTTGCCCACCAGGCCAAGTGGCATAAAACATGTATGCTCCAATACAATAACACAATGCTACAAAGAGCAGAGAAGAGACTCATCGCAAGCAGCTCAGCATTTGGTAGTACTGACAATGTCCCAGGCAAGCGCGCCAGAACACACTCTTCAGAAGCCACTACCAGCGGCACCTCCAGCTTTATCTGACGGAGGGAGACTGTACCTAGGGAGCAAGAGTGACTTGCTGGTGTGCCTTGAAGGCCATGCTGAGCCTCAGTCTGAAGCGCCTACTGTCACTGCTGTTGTCCTCGATGGAGCAGTAATCGTACAGATGTTGAAGCCGGGTACTGCCAACACGTTCGAGGAATATGCACAGCAAGTGTTCATCCCATACGTTGTACAACAGCTCCAACATGTATCACGTCTTGACCTTGTGTGGGACAGCTACAGAGCAGATTCCTGAAGGCATCAACCAGAGAACAGCGTGGAAAGGAAGTACGTCGGCGTGTTGTCGACTCGGCAGTCATACCAGGAAATTGGCAAAGTTTCCTGCGAGTTGATATCAACAAAGTGGAGCTCTTCAGCTACCTCTCCACCATGCTTGCAGAGTCCTTTCAAGAAGAAGGCAAGGAACTGGTGGTCACTGATGGGGAGCAGGTGATCTGTGTTCCACAGCAAGAGGACGTCAACTCACTCGCACCATGCAACCAAGAAGAGGCAGACACTCGCATGATGCTACATGTAGCACATGCTGCACAACATGGTCACCACCAGATACAGGTTCGAACAGTAGACACTGACGTCGTGGTCCTAGCAGTGATGGTAGTCCAGAAACTACCAGCTGGAGACGAACTCTGGGTAGCCTTTGGGACAGGCAAGAACTACCGCTACATTGCAGCCCATGAAATAGCTTCCTCCCTTGGTCCAGAGAAGACATGTGCTCTTCCAATGTTTCATGCCATCACAGGGTGTGATACTGTGTCAGCCTTCGTCGGACATGGGAAGAAATCTGCCTGGGCAACATGGAACACGCTGCCAGAACTCACTGATGCCCTGCTGAGTCTGGCAAATGCACCCACAAGCATCCAAGAGGATACAATGCATGTCATCGAGAGGTTTGTAATACTCCTGTATGACCGCACAAGCAAATGCAAGGACGTCAACAAAGGCGAGAAAGAAGCTCTTTGCAAAGAAGAGCTCTGTTCAGAACATCCGCCAACTTACGCTGCTCTGGAGCAGCATGTGAAGAGATCTGCCCTTCAGGGTGGTCATGTCTGGGGCCAGGCATTGGTACCAGAGCCCGTGCTCCCTCCACCAACAGACTGGGGCTGGCATCGGAGTGATGATGGGCCCTACACACCACTCTGGACCACACTCCCTGAGGCATCCAAGACCTGCTATGAGCTGGTGTCTTGCGGATGCAAGAAAGGCTGCAGAAACCGCTGCAAGTGCAAGAAGGCTTCACTGCAATGCACGGGTCTGTGTTTCTGTGAAGGCGAATGCCAGTAGATTAGGACAGAAAACTTGCTAGCCAACATTATGATCTGTAGACATTCATAATCCTGGTGACCAGATTTGAAAAGTTCAGAATCATAATTAACATAGTGTGGCAAAATCTACGTTATTGTATTACATGTATGTACTGCAGGATTACACAATACTGAAAGTTATTGTATTGGCAACTGTTTATTGTGTCCTCTTCTTGAAGCCACTTAGATTTGTTCATTTATATTAGATCTATCCATAAATGTATAACTGTAAGTACTGTGCCTAGAGACTGGGCTTTTGGTCGACTATATAACTACAATCTGACCATACTGTAAACTCCCGTACTCTGTGTATTATTTTGACTACCATTCCATTGCAATTTTGCCAGCAATTTGAAATAAAAAGCAACTTGAGCAATTAAAGTGTGTTCCTGAAATCATGTACTGGTTATTAGAGGTATTATGTCATTGAGTATTGGAATCTTCATCAAATGTCCACTTTTTCCACAAAATGGCGGCCAGTTTGGGGCCATTTTTGAGAAGATTCATCTAAATATATGTTAAACACTTATTGATGTTAATTCTGATGTAAAAAAAAGGAATTTTGGCCCATCTAGCACCATACTAACGACACATAATGAAGTCTATGTAATGACGCTAATGGTAAATGGCGGCCATTTTGAACAATGGCCGCCATATCTTCCACAGGGCTAATCTTGAATGCCTCCATATCCAAAAATGTTTAGAATATATTAATCTACATGTGTGCCAATTTTGGTGCTTTTAGAACAATTTGAACAATTGGTCTGCTATGCCGCAGGACTAGGTGGAGTCCATCGTGGGGCGATCTTGGGGATGCGGTCCTGGTCAATCCTGATAACGTGTCCGAGCCATTTGAATCGGCGGCGTTTGATCTCTATCACCACACTGTTGCACATAGTCTTCTTGTATAGATGTGCATTGGATATTTTCTCAGGCCAGAAGATTCAACAGAGTTTCCTGAGGCATCCATTATGGAAGGCTTCGACTTTTTTCATGTCGTAAGATGTTACTCGCCAGCACTCCGAGCCGTACAACAACACAGATTTTACGTTACTGTTGTAGAGTCGGACCTTTGTTCTTAAGCTGTATTGCTTAGACTTCCAGATGGAGTGTAGCCTAGCAAAAGCACCCTGTGCCTTTCCGAGTCTTGCTCTAATATCTTTTTGAGCAGAGTTGTCTTTGCTGACGAGGCTTCCCAAGTATGTAAATTCCTCACCATAGTCAAGAGCGTCAGACTATACAAGTGTTTAATTCTCATTTTCTAATTATACTGCGACACATAATGAAATGAATGAACCAATTCAACCAAAATAATGAATAAAGCTTTCAAATTTAACGTTATTTTTCAAAATAGTTTTTTAGTTTGCATCAGGAATATTAAAGAAAGGCCAAAAGGATTTGAATTTTAGGTAAATATCTATAAATTATGAAATTGAGTTAAGGGGTTTCTATCTTTTTCATTAGGTTTCAGTTTACCTCTAGTTTTTATTTGTATACACCGGATAAGTCCATCTAAGCTGAGCCATGTATGTATTATTACGTAGTATTTATACTTATTAATAGTTGTGTAAATCATGATTTTCATGGTAAATTAGATCATGGCATCAAATTAGATCATGTATTTTAAGACTCAAGTTGACCTGACAATGCAGTGCAGATGTTAGACTGCAGTTCTGTACCCTTGCAGACAGGAGGCAGCCCACTCCACTGGGATGGGTGTCCAGGGACACAGTGGAGTACAGGCTCACCCAGCAGCTGGTGGCCGGTTAAACAGGAGTAGTGGAGAGTCTCTCCAGCCTGGAAATGGAGCTTGTTTGAGCTGGGGATCCCATACGTTGGTGTTCCTGGGTGACTGCAGGGCTCAAACATCTCAGCTGGAGTTAAAGAGGAGAAACATTTCAGATTGACCACAAAGAAAATGTGCATTGGAACCAGATACGATAATCACGATTGATAATTCCTTACAATAATCTTTCTGTCCAGATTGCCATCAAATTAGGTATGAACAATTTCCAGTCTGCAGTGAATTACTTTCTTTCTAATATCACATTTAGCCAGATAATAAACACAAATTCTGCACAAGAACTGTCAAACTCCCAACAGGTAGACAGCCATGAAGTCTGCTGAGGATGTTGGCACTCTCCAGAGGAATGGGCTCAAATACAGGTTAATAAGAAGTTGATCTTGTGAAATTATGCTCAGCAATCATTTCAAACACTAAAGTTATATATATATTACACTGTCAGCACTTAAAAAAACTTCTGAACAACTCATTGTAGAAAATGTTGTGTAATTGTAATCTCAAAGCGATGCAGATAAACTGATTCAAACGTTTGTTACTTCTAGACTAGATTACTGGAATTCCTTTTTATCAGGCTGCTCTAATAAATCTCTTAAATCCCTCCAGTTAATCCAGAATGCTGCAGTTTGTGTACTCACTAAAACTAAGAAAAGAGATCACATGTCTACTGTATTAGCTGCTCTGCACTGGCTTCCTGTAAAATCAAGAATCACATTTAAAATAATGTTCCTCACCCACAGAACCTTGAATGGTGATGCTCCATCATATCTTAACCCTTGTGTTGCCTTCGGGTCATTTTGACCCGAATCAATATTACACCCTCCCCCCGCATTAGGATTAATTTGACCCCATTCAATGTTTAATGTCGGTGTTCTTTCGGTAGTCAACAAACAAACATAAAGTGCCTCACACTTAAACTTGGAAAACAATATTAATTCTAATAATTTTCTGGAGGTTTTAATTGCTGGCGTCAAATTGAACCCAAAGGGTAAAATATGTTAGTAAATATAAAGGTAACAGGAGGGTGAAACATTGAATCGGGTCAAAATGACCCAAAGGCGGGGGGAGGGTGTAATATTGATTCGGGTCAAAATGACCCGAAGGCAACACAAGGGTTAAGGAGCTTATAGTGCCATATTGCCCCACTAGAGAGCTGTGCTCACTAAATGCGGGACTATGCATGGCCTCATTGGTCTGGCCTTTTTCGTGATGCCTCCTGCCTCTGTGTAATGTGTAATTATTAGTCGGTGGCATCACACCTTATGTTTCAACCTAGAAAGTAGGTGAGGCAGAGCATGAGAGGTTAATGCAAATGAGGTTAATGCCTTCATGGCTGTTTGAAGAGGTAATTATATTTTGACTGACTGACACCTTTAGGTTGCCAGCTGAATTGGAAGCAAAGGAGTAGCAGAAGTACGTTAAAATCACCCACAATTCTATCACAATTAATTATTAAAGAAATAAACTAATTCCGGAATAATCTATGAATAGATATCCTAATTTATCAAATCTAACCTAAATAAGCAAACAACTAGAATAATTAAACGACACAACTTGTGAACCTATGGTCATGAACTCTTGGTCGTGACTGAAAGAACGAGGTTGCGGATACAAGTGGCGGAAATGAGTTTCCGCCATAGGGTGGCCGGACTCAGCCTTAGAGATAGGGTCGGGAGCTCAGACATTAGGAGGGAGCTGGGAGTCGAGTTAAGAGGTTTTCCAGGCACGTCCAACTGGAAGGAGACCCCGGGAAAGACCCAGGACACGCTGGAAGGATTATATCTCCCATCTGGCCCGGGAACGCCTCAGAATCCCCCAGAATGAGCTGGAAAATGTTGCAGGTGAGAGGGAAGTCTGGGTCTGCCTGCTGGGTCTGCTACCCCCACAATCCAACCCCGGATTAAGCGGATGAGAATGGATGGATGAATGGAACTTTTGAACAACAGAACTAAATACTCATATCAAATGAATAGTTTCTACAAATTTTATAAAACTTTTAATCTTCAGCTCATATTTTATACTTCAATATCTTTAATTGTTACAGTTGTATTGGTTGCTTCTTGTCAGTTTGAAGGCGAAAAAATTCAGGGCATAAGGGGACACTAAAACTAATTAAAAAACAGACAAATTAACTTATTTTACTAATAGAAGTTCTTTAAGGGAGTTAACTATGTGAAAGACAGCATTATACCGAGACCAGATTAAGGAGGGTGCAATGTAAATTAACTAACAAACATGCTGATTTTCTTCCATGACTGGAGGGGTTCATGTATCGATTGGGCTTGAGCTCTGAACGTTTTGACTGTAGCCCCAGATATCATTTTGAAACCTGACCTATGGGAAGAATGTGCGAGTCTTCTTTACTTAAACAACTCTCAACTAATCTTCTCACAAATGATTTATCTTCTCATAAAGTAATGCAAATTCATAAAAATAAATTCTCGGAATTGTTTTTAGAAACCTCACATTGTATATTACTTTAGATTAAGATGTAGTTCCAAAACGTAAGACTGTTGCGAGAGAGAAGAGAGACACAGCAGCAGATTATGATGGAGATGGAGGAAGACAGAATTTGAACTAATGTCAACAAATACATCTAACTCTAATATAAATGCCATGCTAATACTAATTACTCCTATATTATTTTTTATAAGAACACATTTCACTTTTTAAATGAATAAAACCTGTAGTTTGACTGACAATAAGGTGCCATAGTGTATCAAAAAAAGATGGATTATAAAAAAGAATAAAATAAAAGTAAAACCAGCTTTTAACCTTTAGTCTTACAGAGCAGGATACCGTTTCTATCTCGTCTGCACACCATATTTACAATACTTTCACACTTTCACACACCTAGGCCAATCAATCCATAAAGTGTGCAGCATAGAGCAGACACGCACTGGCTGTCTAAATGTCTTATTATTTGAATTCAGTTTCAAGTCTAACCATAAAAGCCCAGAGAAACACTAACTCGTACGTACGCAGGCATCTCGGCAGCTTCTGGTTCCACTTGGGCCCTCTGGACCCTCGGTTGAAGCAGGTGAGCAGGCTGTTTCCAGACAGAGTGAAGCCCTTGTTACAAATATACTGGATGGTTGAAGCCACGGTGAAATGGGGACCTGACAGCACCTGCCTGCTGTGCTCCACCTTTCCAGGGTCAGCGCAAGACAACACTGGATGGATAAAACAGGGTAAGAGGGTTGGTTATTGTCAAACAACATTATCTGTCTTTCTTTGTCTCCCCTCAACAGCGATGTTACTTAAACTCAACATCAGCAAACTGTACATTTCACAACCAAAGCAGTTGCTGAAACACTGTTCCTCGTGAAAAAGGGATGAGAGAGGTAAAGATGTACGATGTACGAGTAAACACGTTGAGCATTATGAAGGCGTATAAGACAGATTCAACTTTATGTAATCAAACACAAAGGGTCTGTTCCAAACTGGCATTATTATACGTCTCCACATGCATGCGTCTCTAGTGACAACTTCTGCTCAGATTCCACTTCCCCGATCTGTATGAAAATGAACACGTACATATTTCTATATGCAAAGAGCAACAGCAATGCACTTCCTGGGCCTTGTCTGCTGGAAATTAAAAGAATAAATAACCATTCATCCAAAACAGGCCATGACTGACTCTTGGCGGAGAACAATCCTTGAAGCTCCAACACGCATGCCTAGTCTAGTTTTAGGGTTGACTATGCCTCTTTGTTAGGAGAGACCTGTCTCTTGATGAGCACAACTGGAGAGATTCTGGGAATGCTTTTTGCAACCACTCTCCAATACTACATTTCCTACCTGCATCCTTCTGTCCATCAGTAATTATCATCCATGAGTCAGATTCTTCGACTTAAGTTTAGCTGGTGTACAATATAATAACAGCTGGAAATAATGTATTTGTGTGTAAATATGCACTCTGCATATCAAACTGACCACCTGACATTAACCACTATGTCTTTCCATATTTCCTGTTTCTATAATCATCTCTTTCCTAGATTTTAAAAACAGTTACAAGAGTATTTGCATTTTATAATAACAAGAGTATTTGCATTTTATAATAACTGAGGCTATTTGTTCAAATTTGAAAAGGTTGCTCATTTTTCACTTTTCACTGAAATAACCCCCAAATTCCTCATGCAGCTCCTAATTTGTAGATTTCGACAAAGTCCCCTCATATTTGTTGAGCCAAAATCCTCTTTCAAAGAATCCTAAAATGTTTGCATTATACTTTTCTAATCTTCTTAACCAACCATGATGCTTTCCCCACGGATTTAAATGGATGGATTGATCCGGATTGTACCAGATTGAAGAATGGTTATTATTTCAATTATATACAATACTAAGTCAATTTTCCACATACATTTTTTAAGTAATTGATTTCACTGTTTAAACATTGCTGGAGAAATATTGACTGACACAATCACTGAAATATAATTAAACTAAGCTGCAACTACCATTTCAATAATGCCCCACACATTGCCCCATGAACTCATATTTATCAGTCTATCTACATAAAGTTTGAATCTTTTGGAATAATTTTATTACATATAACATGTTTATTTGCATTAATCTGGCGAGATATGCGCAATGTTTTGCCTTAAGATATGACACTTCTATATCTCACCATCTATATTTCAGTGAACTAAATATATACAGATTTGCACCAATTCATCTTGAAAACTGATCTTTGAATAAAATAATGTTTCAAATACATCTAACACTATAGGGACTGAAGAAGCACTGCTGCACAATGTAATCTGCATTAAGGATTAACTTTGTTCTCTTCTTCTATCTTTAACCCCAACAAGCCTCTGGATGTATCTAATAGAAACTGCATATGACAGTTTAAAGAAGAGTGAGATCAACCCATTGCAAGGATTAAAGCCCCTGGTTCTAAATATATCAGTCTATATCAAATGTAATAACCGGTTTCCAAATCCAAAGGATTCCCGAGTTGGTAATACAACCATAATTCGTATAGGCCTGTAGCTGGTAAAATAACTGCGTGATTGACTGTACTGGGCAACTTACTTGTTAACCCAGACAGCCATTCATTTTGGTCATGCCAGTATAATATAAAACCCTCACTGTAAAGACAAGTCAACCACAGATATATGTTTTCTGTGTTATGTTTTCTATATTATTATTTACCTTTGTTAGTAACATCCTATTTGTGGTTATGCAGTATTGACTGTCACTTTTTTTGACTGTATTTAAAAAAAAAGAAGTAGGCTAACCCATAATCTTCTTATGAATGAAGCAAGTTGAATACATAAGGAACAACGGTAATCTTTATAAAGGAAGCCATTTGATTACTAGTTTACTTTGATGCAGTACTGAATTGAATGAACACCAAAGGCTGCCTGGAAGGCAACAAAATAATGTAAACATCAAATATTTCATGTTTCTTACAAAAAACTGGCCAGTTTGCGTTGTTCTGATCGTACCTTAAGACACATGCAACCAGTGACCAGGTGTCTAAATCACATATTGCTTTAAATGCATATTGTACAAAATGTGAAATACAATATGAAAAAGATCTGTGCCACCATGACTATCAGGGATCTCTGTTTGTTCAGAAAGTATCAGACAGTCTAGCTCTGTTGGTCTGAGCCAGGTTACATGAGACCTTTAGAGGATTAAGAAATGAGTTGTGTCTGTCCCAGCATCCCGTCAGGCCTGTTCTGGTTCTAGCAGGAGAGGGACCAGCTAGGCCAGAAACACAGGATTGAAGTCGGCTATGTTGCTTTCACTCACTTCCTGAAATTGCTGCTGTTGGATAAAAAAATAGGTTTAGATTTTTTCACAACAGAGTTCCGTCTCAAGTCCTGCTTGTGATTTTTTGACTATTCTGTGCCAGCCAGCATTACAAATTTACCTGCAAGCTGATGATGTTTTTTGACTAGTTAACTTGCAATCAAGGCTAAAAAAAAATGGTTTGAAAAACAAGATCTACAAATATCATCTCCTATGTTTCCTTGTTGGTGATACAAGCTCAAAGGAAACGCTGGTGCAATACAACATGAACAAGTTTTGTATGCTCTCAAGTAGATGATTCAGTCGCAGCTGAAGATTTTGTGTACCAACCTCTTTCACAGCTTGGGAGGTCACCGCTCCAGGTGAGGTCCCATTGGCACATGAGAAGCTCAGCGCCCACCACCTGATAACTAGGGTAACACTGGTAGGTCACCACGGTGCCCTGCACCAGCTCGGGATGAGATGAAGTCTTCCAGCCATTAGAGATCTCTGGAAGCTCGGGGCAGGTGTCATTACGAGCTACTTCTGCAGGTGTATGTGGGGGAGGGAGGGGTTAAAGAGAGAAAGGAAGTGAGAAAGGCAGGACATTAGGAACAATTTAAGGTTTGAGTGACAAAGATACTAATGTTAGTCAGTCAGTCAGTCTCTGTCTGCATGTTGAACACTTTGGTTCATCGCAATACATTTTACTGCTGGCTAATTTGTGAGGACATTTCAGCATATTCCTGATCCCCTGTGGCCGGTATTTCAAAATGTTCCCACAGGATTAATCCTCCTGGATTGGATTGAATCCTGATAAAATCCCCAAAACTATTATTTCAAAGCAAATCTGATCCTGAAGATTTAGATCAGATTTGGAAAAAACTGCTGTTTAGTATTTCAAAACTTTAGTGGGAAACCTGGATCAGTTTGATCCTAAAAATCAGGATTACCCTGATCCCATCTCAGAGGTGGATTTGAGGGAGATAACATGTAAATAGCTACACTTCACTGCTGTTCGATCAATGTTTATTTTCTTTGCACGTTCCTTTCTTTTTCAGCAAACACCGTGAAAAACGGAAGTAAAAAAAATAAATAATATACAACGACAATCAGTCAAATGTATTTATTAACATGCCTTCAGCACACACACTTAATTTTCATAACCAAAGCTGAAAAGGTTATGCCATTTGGAGCAGGTCTGTGTTAACTGGCTGTCTTCTTTTTCTACAAACATCTTGAAATAAAAACAAATATTAAGGTTTTTGGGCTGTCCCTTTTGTTGACAACTGTTTCCTAAAATGATATGTACAACACATTTTAAAATCTACACCCAATGATTTGCGAGTAAATGCATTAAAATGTGGACTGCGACATACAGACGCTAGTCTGTTAACAAACTTGTTAGCTCCTTAACATAGAAGTTAATGGAGCAGCGTTAGCTCGCATTAACGCAAACTCAGCTTTTTTACGTAATTTTTCTCAAATCAATATAATGATTGCCTTTCATCTAGTTTTAGGACGCATCAACACTGACCACGTTTATACTTACATTTAGAGACAATAGTTGAACCGTAGCTGAGGACAGGGGGATTTGGTTATCCGAATCATTCTGATATGGATTACAAGTTTTCAAATACCAGCCCCTGAAGACTGAAATGTTAAATTACTTTCTGTAATTCACCTGAACGCATCATCTCTCTTTTCTGGTAAGCGTATTACGTCACTTTCGTTGCCAGCTTATAGGAGCTAGTGATGGCTGCCTTATCTTCCTCTCCCGTTCCCTCTTGCTCAGTGTGTCAAATGTATATTTATTCCTCTGCCTCCTTTAATGATAACGATAAATGCAACAAGTGTAGTTTATTCGTTAGGTTGGAGGCAGGTCTAATTGGGCTAGATGCACGGCTCTGCACCATCGAAGCTCAGACGTTAGTTAGCCTGCCCCCTCCCGTCATCGGTGCAGAGCTAATAGACGTAGCTTCTGCTAGCTGTTCCCCGGCAGCCCCCGAGCAGCCGGAACGCTGGATAACTATTGGCAAGAGTAGACAGAATCTCACTGTCCACCAGCCTTAGCCACTTTACGTTTATAACCGGTTCTCCCCGCTGAGAAACCCATTCTGGTTTTCGAGAGCTCCATAGTCAGGAACGTGAAGTTAGCGAAGCCACGGACCATAGTTAAATGCATCCACGGCGGGCAACATTGAATCCAGTTTAAAACTGCTGGCTAGACTTCCGGTTTTGCGCATGGCGGAGTAGGCAGCTCTTCGGAAGGGTTCCATCACTATTTTACATTTATTTGGCATTTGCTTTTATAATTCCAAGACAAACTTGAAGAACCAGCTTCTAAGACATACTTCTGCTATGGTGTACACTGTATTCAGTTCAACATGGTCAAACCCAACGCAGCCAGAGGAGGAACAAAAAACGAAAGCGAGAGCAAGCAAGTCCATGATGGCGGCCTAGCATCAGACCTAGCTAGCGGCGACACGACACATGGCGACAGCAACGGCAGCAAAACGGCGCTCTCCCTCGCTGACATGCAGAAACTACTCGCCGGTATGGAGGAGCGGATAATCAACACTCTGACAGCTCAAATTTCAGCCAACCACGCCACTATTGCCAGACACGACCAGACAATTTAAGCCATTGAGACGTCAATGAACGACTTTCAGGGGAGAATAACTACACTGGAGGCCGCGGTCGGCAGCTTCGTGAAGGAGAACGAGCTACTGAAGTTTAAGGTTGATGATCTCGAGAACAGATAACGGAGATGCAATATCCGTATTACAGGCATACCTGAGAGAGCGGAGGGCACCCGACCAACTTCTTTCATTGAATCCTTCATCGAGGAATTATTCGTCGCGGACGCTTTCCCCCGTAGTTTAGCCGTGGACAGAGCGCACAGGGTGGCTATCCAGAGGAGACCGGACGGCGCGCCTCGGCCCTTCATTGCCGGCGTTCATCACTTCCAGACGAAGCAACGTATAATGCAGCTGGCACGAGAGAAAGGTACCTTGTCCTACAGGGGCTCGAAAATTCATATTTACGCCGACTATAGCACTGAAGTGGCTAAAAAGAGAGCTACCTTTTCCCCCGTCAAATCCGCGCTGAGGAAAGCAGGCTACCAATTCAGCCTGATCTTCCCGGCTAAACTGCGAGTGATCGCCGATGGAACCAGGCACGAGTTCAATACCCCGAGTGAAGCGGCCGCCTTCCTGGAGAACATTCAGAACATTCAATCGGCAGTATGAGACTCTTCGGCAACTATAACAAGGACTTCTGTGACACTACCTTTTCTTGGCTTTGGTTGGTTGGGCTAATCGGTGAGTGAATACTTTTGCGGGCTAAGCTGACACGTTGTATAAATAGTTAAACTTATGAACAGTATATTACGAACCTGATTGTGTTCATATAACACTGAACATTCATATACTCTACACTCAACCTTATTGCCCGAATGCCAAACTGTCCTAAACATTACTTAAAAACAGCATTTTGGGTCAGTTGAAAGTGTCACGCTCTCGAGGTCTGTGTTATTAAGACTGGCGTAGATTACAGGGATATTATATCCCCACTCTGGGATCATAGTTAATGCTACTTGTTCTTTTTTTAAATTATCTTACTATCTAATTAGCATTACATGTATATATCATCTCCTCTTGTTAAATTCTAACCCCATAATATACAGAACGGCTGTTTGTTGTGTTGATCAATGTTTAGAAAACGGCTTTCACGTTAGTGTTCCGTAGATTCTTTAAAAGAAGCGGTTCACTGGTTAAAATCTTTTCTTTTTTTTGCCTTTACATTCATTCAGAGTTTAAAGTGTCAAATTCATTGAATGTAATTTAACTCTAAATCTGTCCTTCTGTACACATTACATCTATTGCACCTGTCCATCCTGGAGAGGGATCCTCCTCTGTTGCTCTCCTGAAGGTTTCTTCCCTTTTTCCCCCCCTGAAGGGTTATTTGGGAGTTTTTCCTGGTCCGATGTGAGGTTTTGGGGCCGGGATGTCTGTGTGTACAGATTGTAAAGCACTCCGAGACAAATTTGTAATTTGTGAAATTGGGCTATACAAATAAACTGAATTGAATTGAATGGATCATCGAGGTCTGGTTCGTGGAATATGCCTACTACCAACTATGCCATGGCCCTGCTGAGACTCCGGCCACTCCTCCTCTCTACCTCCATCTGCCTGATGGATCATTGAGGTCTGGATCGTGGATTAAGCCTACTACCAACTATGCCATTGCCCTGTTGAGACTTCGCCCACTGTTGAGACTCTGGGGAGTCTGATCTTCTAATTTATCTATACATGGTGTATAATAATAATAATAATAATAATCATTTATTTTATATAGCGCTTCTCTAGACACTCGAAGTCGCTTTACAGTTCAGAGTCCAGTAGTCATACACACACAGTCATACCGGTGGTGGTAAGCTACATCAGTAGCCACAGCTGCCCTGGGGCAGACTGACGGAAGCGTGGCAGCCAATCTGCGCCTACGGCCCCTCCGACCACCACCAACATTCATTCACATGTGTATGTTAGGCTAACGTTAGCTAACTATCGTAAATCGAATGAGATAATTAGTGTAATAGACAGATCACTACCGAGTTAGTGAGCTGAAGAAGTGTTGACAGTTGCGAGATTGTGTTAACTTGAGTCGTCTTCGCTATAATAATTGTACTAGTTGGCTTACGTTAGCTAACTTAATGTTAGGTAGCCACCGCACCATAGGATTGACAGGAGCCACGAGAGCGCAGCATTGCAATTTAATAAAATACTACTCCTCACCTACAAAGATTTAATTACTGAGGTAATATCTATTAAGGAGCTTATACTACTATATTATCCCACTAGAGAGCTCATAGTGCCATATTACTCCACTCCAGAGCTCTGCTCACTGAACGCAGGGCTACTTGTGGTTCTAAGAGTCTCAACTAGTAAGATGGAAGCCAGAGCTTTCAGTACTTTTCTATGGAACAAGCTTCCACTTTCAGTCCGGGGGGGCAGACGCAGTCAACACATTAAAGCAGGGGTCCCCAAACCTTTTCTTGTGAGGGCCACATAACTTTTCCCTTCTCTGATGGGGGGCAGTTTGTAACAGAACAAGTGTGACGATCGCAGGGGTGCCTAAATCATACCTGCAAACTCACGAGGGGTGAAAAAGGTGACGGGGGGGGGGGGGGGGGGGCTTTCTTTTTTTAATCACCACACCACATCCACGTTGTTTGATGAAGCCTCAAAGCTTTTAGAACCACAACTACACTCATTTTATTGTTCTGACCACAAATCTAATTAATGATAATAATCAGTTTAAGAACAAAAGGTCCTCCGCTCTGACTAAGCCCAATAATAATAGTAATAACAAATATATAAGTCATTCATGAACCAAATTCCTTTTTTTGGGGCCTGAACAGTCCTCAAAGACTTTTCCTTAAGTCTGTTTTATCTTTGTCACGATACTAACAGTATTACTTCTGTACGATCAATTGTAGAGTTACATAACTTTACAGACTGTCTGCATTGTAGAAAAAGTACTTAAACATTTCAGTTCTGGCATCTATTTTTTAAAGCCGAAGACGGTCTCAAAAGCTCTGCCACTTGACGCCACTCGCTGTGAGCGCTGCACAGAGCAGTGCGGGCAGACAGCATTTAACGGAGCGGAGCAGCACGTGCGCTCTGATCGCGCGCTCTTTTAATGAAGTATCGATACAAAAAATATGCTAAATCATGTCGTTTTTAACGTACGGGTACTTTGTTAGTATCAATACACTGTGCAGCGTGACAGCAGTAGATGTAGCGGGCTAACATTCAAGCTAACCTAAATCACCAAACGCTGTCGACATCTTAACGCTGATTGGCCAAGACTCGACACGTCCCATCAAAGATGTTTTATTGCGAAGATCACCACTTCACATTTTCTCCGTGTCTCACTGCAATCTCAACGGCAGCGGGCCAGGTGACCTCCCCCCTTACCCCAAAACAAAAATGTATTGTTTTCCAGAAAGCCACACATAACCAAATATTAATAACCCTTTCCGGGATCTTACCTAACCTTTTCACCATTATTCCGTTCTATTTGAGAGGGGCTAGTCTAGGATTTGCGTGGTCAGACTAAAAAATAAAATAATAAATGAAAAAAACGATACGCGTCTCTGGTATTGTACAGGGGGCCGGGCCAAATGTGGAGACGGGCCGTAGTTTGGGGACCACTGCATTAAAGAGTAGGCCTAAGAATTTCGTCTTTGATTGTGTTTATAGTTAGGGCTGGCTCATGTTTGCACAGGTCCAGCCCCTAGATATGCTGCTATAGACCTAGACTGCTGGAGGACATCTTAGGATAAACTGAGCTCCTCTCGCCTCTTCTCGATCTCCTGTATGAATTCATGTCCAATTAATGCACGTTACTAACTGTACATCTTCCCTGCAGTCTTTGAGCTTTATCGCCTCACAGGTTTCCATGGATCATGTCTGTATCAACCAGTGGCTGCTCCTGGAAAAATTCTCAGGGGGGGCAATTTTTTTGATAATGATTATAACCCTCCCAAAACCACAGAACGTCAGACAGCTGTCCATGTGTAGCTATGTCACAATGTCATCAAGTCATGTGACTCCAATAAGTGTTATGGCTGTGACTGAACATTGTCTGTGAGCTTGTAGTTAGTTCATAAGCACAGACAGACAGTCTGAGGCAGTCTGTGAGCTGTCTGCCAGTAATCCAGCTCCTGGTCTTTGATTTGGGTATTTTTTCAACTCCAATGAGGGGCAAATTTGGTATTCATGAACGTTTTGTCCTCTGAGATTCGTTCTAAACTCAGGCCGTTGGTGATTACATTCACATCAACTCTACAGACATCCTCAGATTTAAATAATTATAATAATAATAAATATGAGATCACAATTTGTGACTCCTGCATCTGTGCTTTTTCAAATAATAAAATAAATAAAATTGCAATCACTTTCAAGTAAACCAGATTGCTCTACCAGACAAGAAGAAAGCTCAATGTTGAGCTTTTGTTTTGAAGGACAACAGCAGAAAAGCCGAAGTCACGGAGGTAGGACCTGGCAAGTCGCCGAGAATCTCGGCAGTCGCGCATGCGCAGGCGTAACTTGTTAATGCCTTAACTTCAACATTTACACTAAGGTACAAGCATTTCAACATTTATTTATTCATTATTCATGACTTAGTTTTATGTCGGTGTACTTTGACCTTGTGTTAAATGTGAAGTTATCAATAAAGGTCTTTCTGCATTTCCCCTGTGCCTCACCTGTAGTCCTACGTTCCTCTTTCAGGGAGCACAGCTGAGAACACGGCTGTCAGAGAACCCGTTTTCAGGCGTTCATTAAAATCAGGCGGAGATCTTTTCTGACGTTGATCTTCCAGTCAGGAAGAAAACGTTTCAGAAGACACTTTATAACGTTTTCGATAATGAGGAACAATGTGTTTCTGATTTTATTTTCATTTTATTTTGGAGAGCGACAGGGAACGTCTCCGAGATCGACCGGTTGATCGCGATCGACGGGTTGGCGACCGCTGATCTAGGAGGTCCTAATTCTATTGTTACCAATTTGTCTTCATTGTTACGCCGAACGAAAGGAGTCTCTTTCAAAGAAAGAATTGAATTTCTGCTGTTGCACTGAGCACTGGCCATCTCGACTGAATATGCCTCTGTCGAAGCTGTATGATGTACTTATACGCTTTTACGTTGATTACTTATGACACGACCTGGAGGGGCGAGCCCTCCCGGAAGCCATAGAGAATGCATTGAGAGCTCTGTTTTGCGAAAAAAATGGATTTAACATGGGAGTCAATGAAAGAGGTCTGGGGCGATTTTCATTTCGCCCAAAGTCGCCCCAGAAGGGGCGGGGCCATTTGAAGCACGACTTTAGGCTGACTGAATGACTGTTACCTGATTCGACAATGACATACAGAGGCAGATCAGACGGTCTAGTGCAGGCACGTCTCTAGGATTTGGATACATCCGGGGCTTAGCCAGTGCGAGCGTTGTCGACGGGGGGGGGGGGGCTTAGCCCAGAAGAGTGAAGCAGCGAAATTTGTAGACATAGAAACACTCTCAGACAGCAGCTTGCTGTTACGTGCGCCTGCTGCCAGTCTGACTCCGCTGTTTTGGGTGAATGACGTCACGTGCGACCTGGAGGTGTTAACCACTTGTGTACCAAATCTTTTTTTTTTTTTGGTTGAAAACATTCGGGGCTAATGAAAAAACATCCGGGGCTTTAGCCCCGGATGTTTTTTAGCCTAGGGACGCCACTGGTCTAGTGGTAGAATGTTTTTTAATTTTTTAATTTTTTTTAATTTTTCCTAGGCAGTGCGTCGCCCCAATCGCCCTTATGGACAAGCCGCCCCTGGTATCAACACATTATCATTCCCAATTCATCAAATAACAACTTGGCCAGTGGCCCTAAGCTTCAAACTATGATGCTCTAGGTTCCCTTCTAGCAGTAGCAGGCACAGACGAGGGAGTCTAATCAGACGAACACATCAAAAATAATTGCACGTACAAACTATAGAAAAGCAAAATTCTCTGACACCTGCCCATGTTGATGTCTTATGTTTACATTCCACCAATGAGATTCATGAGGAGGGTTAAGACTTACCAAAGAAGTGGACTATGAAGCCATTTCCATAGCCGTAGACGTTGGTGGCAGGGTCCGACTGGAACTGGAGGGTGAGGTCTGCTGTGGAGGTGTATAGCTTAAATATGGACTTTGAACCTCCATACTGACCCAGTACTTTAGCTGTAAGGTCATCTCCGTCATAAAAGGTCAACAGATCATTCTTCCCAACATTCAACCTGAAACATCAGACACACACAAAATCATATCTCTTTAGTGTCCATCTCAACCAGCTTAAGTCATATTTTATTTGTTTTTATGTGCCACAAAAAAACAGTTGGATATATACATTTCTCTCTCTGTTCTCTCTGGCCCCAACTTTAAACTCTCAAATAGTCAAATACCACCAAGGTTCACACCTTACAAATTCTGACCTTTTTTTTCCCCCTGACAGATGTCTGACATAACATAATTTTATTAGTACACCTCACAGTCCGTCCTTGCATTTTTTAAATGACAGTAAAGAGGGCAACGACAACTCCAGGTCAAACCAAGGTTACTTATTACTGAGACGGACCGTTACATGGGTGGCTCTGGCTCAGAGGAAAGGCCAAATTATTAGATTGTCAGTTTCTTGGGAAAGACCCTGAACCCTGTTCCTTTGATGTGATACATGTTTGTAAAAGGGAATTAGTTATGGAAGACTGGAAAGGCATGACAAAAGATTTAGACAATAACAGAAATGGCTTAGCCAGAATAAAGAAGTGACATGCTCTTTGCCGTCGCTAATTAATCACCAGCGGCTCCTGAGAAAACTCTTTAGCAGGCTGAGATTGAGCTATTTATCACTCTGGGTATGCCAGATAATCAAAGGTTCAAGAGGCGTGGATTGAATGTACACATTGCAAAGCCTGACAAATGAGGACATGCTTATTTTTGACTTTGTAAAACTGTAGGAAATAACTGTGAGGTAATGAACAGACAAGATCTTGAGTGGTGAGTGTTTGTCTTTCCACTGGCAGAGCTATTAGTCCTCAGCTGTAGACGCACATTTAGCACGTGCACACACACACCCACACCACACACACACACACACACACACACACTAGCATTTGTATTCCTACTTGCACTTTCCATGGAATATGTAATTCTCAAACTCTAACTGTAAACCTCTCATCTGAACATGACCTGATCCAGTTGTAAACCAGGGCCATCATTTAATGTCTCTCAGGGAAAAGAATTGGTCTTAATTTGTGTTCTGAAATGTTGACTGACATGTATTTTGGTCATGCAGGATCTTTTCTCAGGTGGACCCAGCTGGTGTGAAATGATACATTAAACATTTATACACATACTTATACCAATGCATACCACATGCTAATTTTAACTCTGTTGTGATTATGTTATCTTTCCAAAATCAATCAGGAAAAATGTGTAAAAATATTTATAGTGACAGCAAAAAGGAAATCAAATTTGTTCCTTTTGGCAATATTGCCGCTGGCTGCAGATTGTTACAAAGTCATTTCAAAGTTCAAATAATTTCCTGTTACAGTTTTTCTCGATTGATTACACACAAAAACTGGAACTTATAACACAATGACCACAACCTGTAACTCATGTGCCAACTCCCTAAACCAATTCTGCTAAACTATAAGCACAATTATCTGCTTTAGACACATATTTCAATTGTTAACCACACTTTCTTCAAAACACTAAACACCATCCTCTCTACTTTACACACTTCATCAATGCCAAAACCTCCTTGTGTTCAGACAGAACACACTGCTATTCAATTGGCAAAACTTCCATTTCGATGGCTGTTGTGCAATTTGGAATCAAGGCTTTAGCAATATAAGGGCCACAGGTGACCTCCTGATTTGAAGAAGAATGGATAAAAACATGGAAGGTAGAGGAGACTAGAGGCAGAGGAGTAAGGGTAAGAGGACGAGGATGAGGATGAGGAGGAGGAGGAGGAAGAGGTGGAAGAGGAGGAGGAAGAGTTGGAAGAGGAGGAGGATGTTGATGAGGTCCTGTGGCCAAACAGGAACCGACGACAGGACGAAGACACATTTTTTTGGTCGTTTTTATTTACACTTTTCTTTCTTTTTTTGTTGACTGTTTTGGTCTATTTTCTATTGTTTATTCTGTGAAACAATTATAAAAAAGAAAGAAACATTTTTGTTGTATATTTGTGTGTTGTTTTATATTTTGAGTTAAAACATTATAAATTTACAATATTTTACAACAGGAGAAAGCGTACAGTACCACTGGACATGAAAAGGCATAATGCTCCTGATAAGGCCTTCATACTGGTGTTTTCCCATTTCATAGTAGTGTTTTCCATTGAGCACATCAGTGTTCAATCGATGCTTAGAATGTCTACTCATATAATGGGCTGTGTTTGTCATTTGAAAACAAAATCCACTTTTGAGGTGACATAACACTGTTTTGAAAGCAAAGTTGCATTTTGCAGGAGATATAAAGGGTTTTGCATTTTGTGTGAGTGGCTTTGGGATTTGTGTTTAGAGTTTTGAGAAAACGAGGCATGCTTTCAAAAAATTTGTTTAAGCAATCGAGAAAAACTGTAATACAAAATGTACTTTTCCTATAATATCAAACAGCCAAAGGTCAGTCTTACTTCGCCGGTCTTATATAGTTTTTTGTCTCTATCAAATTAATCACCTCAAGTCTGTCAGTTTTAATAGAGGGGATGTCAGAGTAACAACTGACTAAATATATTCCCACATCAAAATGCTTGATGCAGCCCTACAATCGATTTCATCTAAACAACTTAAACATATTGATGAACTTAAATCCTACTCAAAAACATAATGAGAGGTGAGACCTGGAAAGGTAGCTTCACCTTGATAAGGATTTTGTCCATCTGAAGATCTATAAAATCCTCACAAGCAAAGTCAAATGAGTGTGCTGTCTTCTAAACTCATTGCGTTGCAATGTTTATTTGATTGCAAACGCATATATCTTCTCCCCTGCTCAGAGAGCAGATTGAGAAGTATTGTCAGTTGGCTTCAAATTTGTTTTGATTAAGCTAAACAAGGCTTTGCAGTGCATCCGTAAAGAAAAATCAATCACAGCCTTTATTTCCTGACACTAATTTGATTTAGTTCAATTTGAAAAAACAGGGCTGAGTTTCGCCTTGCCCATGGGACCAGCTGCCAATACATTTAATGACTTCATGATCTTCTATCTCCATCTTTCCAAAAGTAATAAATAGAGAAGGATAATGGTTTTAACTAAATAGCATTAGACTTTAAATAACTCCCGGAGCCAGACCCAGGAGGGGAGCTCGCCGGCGAGCGTTTGGTTGCCAGGCATTCGCCTATGGGGCCCGGTCGGGCTCAGCCCGAAGAAATAACATGAAGCAGCTACCCTGTGGACCCACCACCTGCAGGGATAAGCATCGGGGTCGGATGCTATATAGACCGGGCGGCGGGCTGGGCAGGGGGCCTGGGCGAGCCAATCGCCGGTAGCATAGAATAGCTCTAGGGACGTGGGACGTCACCTCGCTAGCGGGCAAGGAGCCAGAGCTGGTGCTGGAGGTGGAGCAGTACCAGATAGATATAGTTGGGCTCACCTCCACGCACAGCACTGGCTCTGGAACCAAGCTCCTGGAGAAGGGTTGGACTCTGTTCTTTTCTGGAGTTGCCGAGGTGCCGGACGGGAGTGGGGACACTCACAAGCCCCCGGCTGAGCGCTGCTGTGTTGGATTTTCCCCGGAGAACGAGAGGGATGCCTCCCTGTGCCTAAGGGTTGTGGGGAGTAAGGCTCTGACTGTTGTTTGTGCTTGGGCACCAAACCGCAGTTCAGAGTATCCGGCCTTCTTGGAGTTGGTGGTAGGGGTCCTGGAGAGGGCACCGCCTGCCGACTCCATAGTTCTCCTGGGAGACTTTAACGCTCTCGTGGGCAATGACAGAGAAACCTGGCAGGGGGGATAGGGAGGAAGGGTTTGCCCGATCTGAACCCAAGCGAATGTTCTGTTATTGGACTTCTGTGCTAGCCATGGTTTGTCCATAACGAACACCATGTTCGAACATAAGGTGGCTTAGAAGTGTACCTGGTATCAGAAATCCTTAAATCTGCGGATGTATGCAGTGGCGGGCCATCCGGGCCTTCTAAGCCTTCTCTGAAGGCCTAAACATATTTACAAAGTTATAGCTATTTTATAATTTAAAAAAAAGAAAAACATTTTTATAATTTTTATTTTCTTATTACACTGTCTTCCTCTGTTTCTGTGCTTCGATCCGGCAGCGCTGCTTCCAGTCCAATTAATTTTAACGGGAGCTTTTATCCAATCAGATTTCACCCCCACAGAAGAACAGCTCATCTCAGGCCTTCTGACAGGCCAAGAAAAGTATAGCCTGCTTGAAGTACATGGGGATCTTATCGTTGATTGACATAATCTTCAACCAATCATATCTTTAGTTTGACATACTGGGTGTATTTTTTTAATGTCTTCTGGCCTTCTGGAAGCTCATGAAAGTACGTCAGATTAACATGCGCTGTGATTGGTTAGTGGGCCCGCATTCAGTTCAGCTGAGAGGAGAAGGAGATAGATTAGCAGGGATCAAGAAATCAAGAGGTCACCACAGTTTTGTTTTTTTGCTTTTAACTTTTAATGGCGGAAGGAGGAGAAATGGAGTTGGTGGCAGATTTAATCTCGAAGCCTTTCCCAAGGAGGGCGTTTCAAGAAAAGAAGGACATAATAACCAAAGGCCGCCCGACCCCACAGCTAGTTAGATTGAGCTTGCAATTTTCAGCCTTGAAACAGATTAAGACTTATTCCAGAAACGCAACTGGGGAGGCTCAACTTCCATCACTGGCGTCCATGGCCATCGAGAAAGAGCTGCTAGTGGACTTAAAGCTCAACGACAAACCGCGTAATTGAGTTGTTTGTTGCCAAAGAGAGGAGGATGGACTTTAACTTTAAGTGAACGGGAGTTGGTGAGTGATCCTCTTGTTGTGTTCTTCAGTAGCGTTGTGTTCATTTGTCTTTGTCATTTTTTTATACGGTTCTTTCTGATGCTATTGAGTGTGAGGCATTTTAGTGCCACAGTTCTGTCTGATTGTTTTGTTATATATAAATGTGACTGGTTATTGTAAATGTGTTGTTATCATTGTGTTTATTACGGTGGTGTGGACTACAAGCATTGTCCGTTAATGACGCAGCATCCCGTCAGGCGCGTATTTATGTATCTGCAACTCTGCAGTTATGTATTTGTAGGTGTTGCGCTTCATGTAAAATTTTATTTCACTTGTTGCAGTGTTATGTAAATACAAGGTGTTTACACAAAACCAATAATAACTTGTAGCTGTGGCGTCCATAATGAGGTTATTATTGTAACTGAGGGTTTTATGTTACTTAATAACACAAGAAACACAGCAACTTTATTTCCTTCACCTCAAACCACTCACTTCTCTCCACAACTCCTCTCTTTCCGTCTCCTGCTTCACATAAAAAGCCCCGCACCGGGACACTGGTGAACTAAGATCTTACATTAGGTTGTTCCGCTGTAGTAAGACGGCATTGAAGTCCTAGGTAGAAAATGCATGGCCCGCCACTGGGTTATAATAAATATAATTCAATTAAATGGATTTATTTTATAATATTAGAGCAATTTGCTCATATATATATTTACATTTATATAAATGTATGTACAATATTTGTATGCTCGAATACACGGTAATGAAATGCAACTATATGCCCTGGAGTAGTTACAATTATAGAGTGTTACAGTACAACCGTCCCTTTGAGGTCAGCCATGATGCTGATGTGGCCCACAGTGAAAATGAGTTTGACACCCCAGATGTAGACTAATGTAATGGTAAGATATAGTAATGTCATGTTATGTGAAAATATAGCTAAGGTGATGAGGAGTGTATTGGCAGAGTGATTTAGGGTAGCAGGAACATAAGGGGTAGATCAGCCTGTTGTCGTAAAACTAATGGCTTTTCACAATGGGGTGTTAGGGAAAGTAGATACAAGTTCTCAGGGTCTTGATCAAGATAAGGAGCTGACCTTTCAGGATGTAGGAGAGAGAACTTATTTTTTGAAGTAGTCATAGAATTCAGAATCAACACTTTTGTTGTTTGACTTGGGCTAAGAGGTGTAACCTCATGTTGTATAAGTAATGCTGTGACTGTGGCTTCGTTGAATCTTGTGTCACAGAGTTCCCTGAGAGCTGTGACGGAACTTTCCTCCTTGCAAGAAATAAAACAGGTGAAGGCAATTTTGATTCAGAAACTTCATTCTGCCAAGCAAACCCTCCCTGATATAATTAGTTTTCTCTGCCGTATCTAATTAACCTTTGTCTGTGTGGCACTTTACGCATCTCATTCACAAGCTCTTTTATTAGCAGCGTGTTGTGTTTTTAATACGTGTTATCAGTCATGGTGAGGTAATTCTTTGTAATCTTCAAACTGTTTCTGCGCTGCTGTTAGAAGTCAAGAGCTGGTATACAGAGCACAGGAGATGATGATGTGGGTTTGGTTAGGATTCTTATTCGAGGACGCCAAGGAAGGTGTTTGTACTAGCGTGGAACATATGCATATCAAAGGGTACAAGGTGAGGAGGCGGATCAAACTGCACATGCGGAAGGCAGATACCTACACTTGAATGTCCACCATGATCCTCTTGTCCTCCTCAACGTGGATCCCCCAGATACAGTCCTGGCCTTGATCGTAGGCTTCAGGCCAGTTAGGAGACAGCACCACTCCAGCTGAGTCTGTGATCTCGCCGCTACACACAGCTGGAACATATGCAAATACACAACTATGGACATTAAGACAATGATTAGGTTTATTTAATAAGCACAATTTCTAAGTTCAATGCCAAAACAATACATTTTCAATACTTCACTACTTCAGTTTTGATCTTTTATTTATTAAAAGGACATATTCTTGATTGTCAAAATACACACAAGCAGCAGCCAGAAAATAGATGTGCTGAAATATAATTGAAAGTAAGAAATAACGAGTAGGAAACTTGAGTTCATCCAGCTATAAAATGGTTTACAGGGAATGCTAAACCCAATGCCCCGGGTCGATGAACTGGACCGACTAAGCACTGTGCGTTTCTTTACGACCCGGGATTTTACAAAGGGCTACTGGCAGATTCCTCTGTCGCCAGAGGCTAAGGAAAAACGGCCTTCTCCACTCCACTTGGTTTATACCAATTCACCACACAGGCGGGGCTCACGACCAACCCAGGGAAGTATGCAGTTGGACGGAGGGAGTTACTGTATCTGCCCACTGCCGGTTGTGACATTCTAATAGAAAACAAGGCAATCAGGCAACGTAGCTGACGTTGCATGCACCAAACTCAATTAGGACACGGTCAATAGATATATAAAGAGTAGTTTTTATGGAGGAAATATTTGAATGTCATTTTTGGTCAATTTTGACAGCCCTAGTGTGAACAATGTTATACTAAAACTGAGAAGAATGAACATTTTCTTATTTAGCTAAATATTGGTTGTTGCCATTGTTTTACAATACAGAAATGTATTGTATGTGTGTTGACTGACTAACTAACATGGCACCATGAGTTGTTCCTGGATCTCATTTCATTAAATCCTACTGGCATTTTGTGTGTTTACAGACAAACACCCATCGAAGGTAAAATCATGTAGGCTTATTGCCTAAAATAGAATGATGATGTAAATTATTAAAAACTGGATTGTATTCAAATACATGCCATTTTTAATCATTAGATGTGTCACTTTATTTCAACAATACAGATATACAGACCTCTGCAAGCAGGCTCGGTCTCGTTCCAGTGTGGATTCTTTAGGTCCAGGCATTCAATAGTGACAGATCCCTGTTCCAGGGTATAGCCATGGTCACAGGCAAACTCCACCACAGCTCCCACTGCCCAAGTGTTGTCGCTACTAGTCAGGTTACCATACTTCACAAAGGGTTCATAGCAGTGGCCTGCTGCAAAGGCTGTTGGTACAAAGACAGTGATTAGGACTGACATTATACCATCATGTTATTACTTTATTTAAGAACGGTGGTAATGTCAACACATGCAGAGGATGCAGATGTTGTCAAACAGTGGATTTATGTTTGGCTTCTAATCCAACCATGAAGTTACTAAAGTGGACATAAAGAATTTTCCTGTATTACACCAGGTGTTTGGATCAGCTGATGTTCTCACGTATTAGGTGTAATTAAGATGGATACTGAATGTTTGTAATACTTGTGAAATTGATTTTTGGTTCTGGAGATAACGATGTCAATGACATTGGTCACCCCTTTGACTGAAATTAGGCCTGCCGATATTCTCAGACCATGACTATTTCCCTGAGACTGATGTTCCCACCAGCATGTACATATTATGTATTATATCTGACTGTTGGTGACAGGTCCTGTATTTTTAGAATCATCCATTAAATAATGTTCAACTTTCTATTTATCCCAGTGGAATCAGCATAAACATTACAAAAGATTGAGGTGCAAGGCGGAAATAAGTTATATCAAAAAGCATTTGATAACTGTAGGTGAAATAGCTCCAATTATCATTTACAAAACGTTTGGTATGAATTGGATCAAGCGTGTAGGACAAATGCGCAATTGTGTATTTTTAACCAAATTCAAAATGGCTGAGAATCTAAGTAGGCGGAGGTTAGGGTTCTGAGAGGCTTTTTTTTAGAGCAGGTGGAGATTGACATGTTTGAAAAAATTCAAGTCAATCGGACATTCTGGGTGAGGGGTGTCGACAGTCCAACTGCGAGGGGGCACTAGAAAGCCATTTAAAAAAAACAATTTGACATCTATATCAGATGGCTATTTTCACCAAGCCTGACAAGCTTGTCAAATTTGGTGAATTTTGGACCCCAAATCTGCGCACAATGTTCCCCTAAGAATAACAATAGGGTCCTCTCATACTGACTACGTCAGTCGCTCGGACATGTACATATTATTGATCCCACAGTGGGGAAATTCTTCTCTGCATTTAATTACCCCCCCCCCCCCACCTTTATTTATTAAGGATCAGTGGGCTGCAGTGAAGCGCCAAGGGAGCAGAAGAAGAATAATCTGTTTATCAGGGTAGGAATCGTCTGTGGTAGAGGTGGAACCATCACATTTGTCAAGAGACTGTCTGAAAAGCATTATGATTTGTTAATGCCCATAATGAAGTCTATTTCACTCTTTGGGCATAATCCTAATTGTCGCAGTGAAGCAGAGGCCTAAACAGATTATGCTGATCTTATTTCAAAGTAGTCCTTGTGGACCAGAAGAGAAAGGCTGTTGATTTGATGGTGAGTGCTGAGACAAATGTGAGGGCAAAAAATAAGTGAAGCTTAGTGATTTCTCACCCTAACCATCAGATGAAACTAGCTGTAAAATCTATAATATTTATTCTAATGTATAACGTTAAGCTGGCATAAAGTGCAACTGGATATTGTGTAACCAAAGGACTGCCTTTGATTCTTTTATTCCCATGCCTAGGGAGGCACAATGTATGAAGCAGCTAAAGATTTACTGGGTGGAATATACTGAGAGCCTCCATTAAGTGGCTACAAAATGAACAGATACAAAAGACAAAATTAGGTACTTTCACACGGTTATTGATGTGTTTAAATGCATTCAAGAATATGTTTATTGCAAAAGCTGCAATTAAGTTAGATATTATGGTAAAATGTCCTCTAGAGCAGAGGTGTCAAACTAATTTTCACCGTGGGCCACATCAGAATCATGGCTGAATCTATGACAACCAACGCTGCACTACTAGTCAGTGTCTTGAGGAGCAGCTTTTATCCACAAACTCAAAATAAATTAAACAAAAAGATTAAAGTATACAACATTAACTTTTCTTCCTATTATCTTATTAGTAGGTAAATACTGAAAAACATGAAGCAACACTTACTTCAACTTTAGTGTACCTCTGACATAGACCTGAGTCTGGAGGAATTCATAATGGGAGAACTGCGGGTGTTTTTTAATATAAAGTCAATGCACAGACGCGTATGTGATAAAAAATTCAGTAAGTGCGAATTTTTCCACGCCCAGCAGAAATGACGTGATGCTGTTTCAAGCCATCACATACATTTGACACATAAAATGACATGGCTGGCCTTGTGTTTGAATGCACTTGTTTAAGTCCATTGAGGAGCTGGAGCCAATCCCAGAGAGGAAGGGTACACCTTGGAGCTATTTAGAGTCAACAATTAAACAAACTTTCAAGTCTTTAGACTGTAGTGGGAAGCTGGAGAACCCGGATGAAACCCACTCGGGTTGCCATGCAATTTACAATAGACATTCATGGTCCTGAGTGAATGAAACCTCAGATTTTTCTTCTGAAACCACTGTGTATTACATGAATTGTTGCGAAAATTACTTCAAACATTACTGTTCCCCTGAGGCTGATGTTTCCACCAGCATGGACATGACCTTGGAACAGCAGACACGATTTTTTGTGGTAAAACCAGCCCTGTCTCATAGAAAATGACACCCCCCCCCCACTAAACTGAATTCTAAAATATATATTGAAGGACACTTTCTCTCCCAGATTATCGTCACAATGTAAATACGTGGTTAAGAAAGAAAGAAATGTATCAACTTTTATTCATCCCTGTGAGGAAATTCTTCTCTGCATTTGACCCTGAGGAGCAGTGGGTTGCAGTGAAGCACCAAGGGAGCAATTGGGGGTTCAGTGTCTTGCTCAAGGTCACAGAGCGAGGATCGAACCGGGTACCTACAGGACAACCACTCTCCCCATGAGCTAGAGCCGACCCCAAATATTGTAAATTGAAACAAAAGAAAACAAATATGGTACAAAGGTACTTGGTTACTGATAGGCCACACAAATGATTGGTTATTCGTAGTAAACATTACATTTTAGCCTCAAATAAGGTTTTATTCTTCTGTTATTTAAGTTACGGATGTACATTTAAAAAGGTCATCTTGACTTTTGGCCCTAAATCAGAACAGTGTTCTCCAGGGGGAAATACCTTATAGAAAGCTGTGTGTTTGGAGATTTGCACTGTTTTGACTCAGTCCATCCAACAGATTTCCCTTGATTACTTGAATTGATGCATCTTTTGACCTCCATTCACCAGTCACCTTGTACATTATAGTCTGAATGTGTACAGATTGTAAAGCCTTTTGAAGCAAATTTGGGATTGTGAGCTATACAAAATAAATGGAATTGAATGGAATTATTCTGTTGAAGGTCTTTGTTCATTATGTCTTTAAATCAATCAATCACAGAGAAGCAGGCCAACGTTTCTCATTGATGTTTATCTGTTCTGGGACTAATACAAATAGTGAGCTTACATCCTCTTACGTACAGGCCTTTGTGTGTTTTTATTATGAATGCTTTCTGATGGGGTTTACTGCCATGTTTTCTCCATGTTTCTCACATTTTTTATATGAAGCCCACATGACACTAGCATGACAAATGCCATGGCAACACATGCTATACTTGGATTATCCATTGCTCTGGTGCTTACCTTGGTACCTGATGGCAATGCCAGTGGATGTGCCTGTAGCGTCTGTAGTCAGTTCGGTGAAGAGATGCCTGGATGTGCTAAGTAGACCTTCATTGGGAAGATACTCCACCTCATATGAGTCATACAGGGCAGCTGCATCTATGCTGTTACCATTTTTGATCAGCAACCTAAAAGAATGAAGAACACAAAATAATTTGGCTAGGCTCCTCCTGCAGATGTAATCAGTACCTGGGCTACCTTGGTGTCATATTATGCTAATTTTGTATTTGGGGTTTCTTCTGGAACATGTTAACATGCTTTATTGTTTAAAAACACTTAATTTTCCCAGGGTTAGGGTTTCATATGTGTGAATGTATTTCCCCTATGTCTCTTTCAGCCCCCACTACCGCAAAGGTCTACTGCTCTGATTGGTCACCATTTCCGATGCCCAGCATTATCCCTGTCGCCAGAGTATTTTATAGCACCAAGACCTGCTTTATAATTGTGCATCTTTGTTTGTTTCTATGTTTAGAAAATTGTATATTTGTAAAATTATATAATCTCTGTGCAGTCTGTATATAGGCAAAGTGAAATAACTGCACTTTTTCCATTTGATAGTTTGTTAGATAAGGGAAATACTTTCCAAAAAAACTTCAATGGGAAACAATTTTTTAAGAATAAAGAAGACAGAACTTTACAGGATTTTAAAATAAAAAACTACAGCTACAGGCTGTATTTTTGTTCAACTTGATCTGTGTATCCTTGATGTCTAATAAATGTGTTGAACACACATTTCCTTCCTGATGAAACATTCTGGAACATTTTAAACCCTGCGTTGTTAATATCCTTGATTCTAAGTTTTCATATTTCTTCTCATGAGTGGATATGTGATAGTTCCATGTGCAAGCTTGTGCAAAGGTCATGAACAGACAGCTCTATAGCACTACTTATGTTCAAAATATTTACAGCGTCACTTTGTATCGTATTTGTAATTGTTTTCATTGGCTCTTTCATAACTGACAAAATACAAATGTTTTTGTTGCCAGGCGACAACTACAGACTACCTGAGGATAAAGAAAATACAGTTTTACCATTTACAATATGCAACCATCCTCGTAAAAATGCTAAAGGTCTTGCTTACCGATCATCATCCTCAGCCAGCGCCACCTTCTCAAAGTGGACATGTATTCTGTGGCCCTGAGGGGCCTCCAGCTGCCAGTGGCAGGTCAGGTTGTTGCTGTAGTTGCTGGGAAAACCAGGAGAGACGATGCGGCCAACTGTGATGTTCCTGATCAAACCACCACAAGCAGCTGAGAGAGGAAAATGGGGGATTGTGAAGATAAAATTCAAAACTGCTTCTGTTTAATGTCAACTTCAAATTCATAAGGTGGTCCTGAGAGCATCAACAGATAACCTTATTTCACCAAATTAAACTTTGGTTTCAGTCAAGACAAACAGGAATAACAGCCCAGAAGGGACATGAATGCTGTTCTTTTTTCATGATTGCACAAGAAAGCTCTTTCCATATGAGCTGTAAATTAAGTGTTGAAAGGTTGTTTGATCAAAGAAAATTACAAGAAAACTATACGCATGGACCAATAAAGGCTGAAATTCCCGATAATGTACATAATGTAGAGCAGTGATGTCATACTTTCTGCTGCTCCTACTTTCTTTTTTGACAACAGTATTGTTCCGACTTAATCATTCACTTCTACCCTTCTGTCTCTCTAAAAACCCTGATGGCCTTTCATCCTTTCAAACTAATGTCATCGTTTGTGCAAGAAGTGTTGTTTTGTTGACAGTAACTTACTTTGCAGCACATAAACAATGTGATCAAGTAGCACCAAGAGCATGATAACAGTATTTGTCTTTCAAAATATGAAACTCTGACAATGTTGTTGTGGAAATAAGGAAATTAATGCTATAATGAATGGTTGTCTGATGGATCGTGGAGGTCTCCATCGTGGAATATGCCTACTACGAGCTATTCATACACTCTGTCATATTCATTGAATATATTTTAACTCTAAATCTGTCATTCTGTACACATGACATCTATTGCACCTGTCCATCCTGGAGAGGGATCCTCCTCTGTTGCTCTCCTGAAGGTTTCTTCCCTTTTTTCCCCGTAAAAGGGTTACTTGGGAGTTGTTCCTGATACGATGTGAGGTTTTGGGACAGGGATGTCTATGTGTACAGATTGTAAAGCACTCTGAGACAAATTAGTAATTTGTGAAAATGGGCTCTACAAATAAACTGAATTGAATTGAATGGAATTGTTTTGGATCACATTGGAAGCTAAAAGCGTTAACCTCAAGACTAGCTATTTAGGAGCTGTATTCCCGAGCATGCAGCCATGTCTCGTCTTTGGCATTCTGCTGGTAATACTCGTTGACTTCCTGCCTCACAGAATGTTTTGTTTGTATGCCACCTGGCATAGAATACTGCAACTGAAGCCAGCTCGATCGTAAAACAAAGATGAAAATGTGAAAGCTTGGTGGAAGATCCGAGTAATTTTATACTCTGAAGTCTTCATGCGCACTGAGCGACAGTTCTCTCTATACATCCATTAGAAGGACCTGCTCCCTATGTAGATACAAAGGGCTAATTCAAAGCTTACGAAAACACAACCATTCTTAGATTTAATACATTTTAATTCAACACTAATGAAAAAAATATATATTATATTCCAGTTCTGCCATGGATCCTTCCAAAATCCGACACACTGCTCCTTTAAAAACTTTCTCAGAATAAAAAAATAGAAGTAATGATCCTGTTACTCAGAAACCATAGACCTCAACAGCTTTCACTCAAACTGTGTTCCACTACCAAGTCCCGATGAAAACTGTTGCCAGTGTGGCTGAATTCCATTGCAGATAGGTGCATGGTTATGTTATTTGGATGTATCAAACATTTGAATCGACCAAATACTTATACTGTAATTAGTCACAAAGTGGATCAGATTCCTCACTTTTTCACAACCTTTGATTTTAAATTCAAGAGCTGTTTGTTGGGAACCAAGAAATTAGGTGAGAAAGATAACACCGTCAGAGATACAATCAGATATAAACACTCACAGAGAATCCATCTCCAGCGAGAGGAAGATGTGTGTTTTGTGTCCCAGCTGTTTAGGTCAAGGTTACTCATGCAGACAAAGCTTAATTAAAGCAGAGCAGACAGAATATAACCATTGGCATCTTGCCCAGCCTTCAGTAATCACACCTCGATACATCTGCTTTATGCTCTGGCACACACAGACACACACACACACACACACACACACACACACACACACACACACACACACACACACACACACACACACACACACACACACATGCAAGCACCAATCAATATGCCAGAGATACAGACGTACAGCCACAACAACTTTATTATTAAATAATAATTGCATTCATCCATTGATCCTCTGTTAGGGACGGGACTATCACAGGGCTGACACATATAGACAGACACACGTTCATGCTCACAGAGTCATCAATTGAGTTGCATGTCTTCGAACTGGAGGAGAAGGACAGAGAACCTGTAGAACACAAACTCCCGTCGCTTTCTTGCTGTGAGGCGATAGTGCCAATTACTATACCACCGTGAAATAATGTCTGATAGGAAACTGAAGAAATGCAGTATGCGCTGTGATTGTCTTTCCTTCTGGTTCTGATTGCCTCACCTCGGCAGTGTGGTTCCTTGCCACGCCAATAGGGGGTGCTAGCATTGCGGCAGGTCAGCACACTGGAGCCTTGCAGCTGGTAGCCGGTCAAGCAGGAGAAGAAGGCCTCACCTCCAGAGTGGAGACTGCTCACTGATACGTCACCATAGTGAGGCCTCTGGGGGAAGACACAGCTCAACACAAAGGCTGCAGAGACACAGACAGATGAAGAAATGAGACAGAGCGATTTAAGATTGAAACGGAGAAAGAGAATGAGACACAAAGGGAGAAGGAATTAAGCTGTGAAAGAAAGTGACATTTCAGCAAGAGCTGAGGTTTGGTTTCACAAGTTGAAAAGAGCAAGCAGCTCGGGTGTCACAGCAAAAAGATTTTCCTGCAAAGTTCCATACATACAGCTTCAATTGAGCTTCAAGTATATAATGTTCTTGATTAGGCTATTAATGGTTTTGGTTAGGGGTTGTGTTACGATTCTTTTGAGGCAGGAGTAACTGAACCCAGGGCAATACAAATCGAAAGAAAAACACTGCAACCTCTGACGTTTTTGATAAAATCATGTGTACAGCTGAAAGGAAACTGTATCCTGGATGTTTATCAATGTGTCTGGGCATTGAAAGTGTACCGACCTGACTCAAGAGATTCACCCAAACTCCAAGCGTGAAAGTAGGAGGGCAAAAAGTTCAATTTAAAGAAGCAAAGCCCCTGTCCAGATGGGCCCAGAATCATTTCTGAGTCTCAGAAAATAGCCAAAGAAATGGAAGAATAAAGCGGTATATAATTCCTGGTCAGGAAAACTCACTGCTCTGATTAACTTAAACACAAATACTGTTTTCATTCAATAATTAACTTAAATTCCTTTGGTGATCAGGTGTTTAGCTATTCTCAGCTCAACAAACACTCCATAAACCAGTATTGTTTCATTCCTGGAAGTTCAACGGGAATTGAAAAACCTGCTGTCTGAAAAGATGAGTATATGAGAAGAGTATTTGTAAGGTATTATATATTTACCTGAACACATACAAACTCCAGATTATCTACTTCATTGTGACTGTATGTGGAATGATCCGTTTTGTTGTATAGTGGACTGTCTTCCCTTTCTGTTTCAAATATTGCTAAATTGTCACATTTTTCTAAGGTCTCTCTCCATGCACTTTTTACCATTGGAAAGAAAAACTGAAATCTCAAATGTGGAACTACCAAAGGAATTTGACATGAATACACAAGTACAATTAGAAATAGAGGAATATCTGGTTACTGGTTATTGAATTCAGCCACATTCTTTTATTAAGGATCTAGCAGCTAATTCTTTAACTAACAAACTCTGCAATACGCATTCTAATACTGTATTCATAGGCCCTTTTTGTAATTGTGAAAGAAACCCCACAGGCCCTGACTTTCCGAACTGCCACATTAACATTTTATTTGAATTACGATGTCTGCTTAAAGAGAGGTAAATAAAACAATAAATATCCAAGGAAAATATACAGCAACACTACCACAGTGACATTTAGTGTATTAGTGTCCCCTTGTGGCTACCACCTGCTGGTAGGTAGCATTTACACCCACCCGTGCGTGCGCACACACACACACACACACACACACACACACACACACACACACACACACACACACACACACACACACACACACACACACACACACACACACACACACACACACACACACACACACACACACACACACACACACACACACACACACACACACACACACACACACACTTACAAAGACCTGTCACATCACTGCCAATCTGTGGGGATCGTGTGCAAGCTGGCTCCCAGGTGACTAGTTTAACGAGGCCTTTTTTATTGCCACAGATTTGTCTCCCTTTAGGCTCCTGGCATTAAGCCAAACATATTAATAATATATTTTTGCTAAAGACTCTGATCCATCTCACTGTAATTGTCCTAGTTTTATTGTGATCCCTTGGATGGCTTGGCAGTGGTGCTACTATTGATTCTGTCTGTTGGGGACAGTGCTGTGCCTCAGGCGAAAAAATATGTAGGGGGATTAAATCGGCCAATAAATGACAACCTACGACCTCAGTCATCTCCATAACTCTGTTAGAGCGGAGGGATGTTGGCCAGCTCTATAGTGTCTCAAAGAGATAAGAAGAGAAGTTGGTCGTCAATGTATATCTTATTAGAGCAACATCCCAGAGTAGTGCAGCCATAGCAGCCGCTGCTGGATCTGTGTCCTATCACTCCCTGAGCCAGTCATTATCATGGTCAGCTGCAGCTATTAATATCTAGGCCAACCAAAAATTACGAAGCTCATAGGCTCACTGGAGGCTAGAATAGATTTTAAACAAACATCATGGTCTCATTGTGGCATCATAACACTGGTGCTAAAAGGGAGCTTTCACTGAGACAAATTGCCTTGCAGCAGTAAAATGGCCACTGAATGCTACATCACTTTGTTTTGTCTTTTGGTTGCAATGAAATGCTATTGATAATCACTGCTTTAATCTTTCTCTTTGTCATACAAGAGGGTACAAGTTGACCAACATTGCTTATCATAGTTTGGGTTGTAGATTTGTAATAGTTTTATTTTGACTTACACAAATGTATATCAAGAATGTCTATGTTTACATTACAATACATAAGGATATGATAATTAATACGAGATATTATGAAGAATATTATATGAAGTTTATTAATATCATAAGAGGATTGAGGTATGAAGGGAATGTGTTGATCATAGAGGACATAGCCAAAAGGGAGGCTGCGTGTAGAGAAGTCGTAAAAATAACTTCTGTTCCCAGGAGGAACTATTTGTTAGTTCATAGAAAGTAGAGAAGCTATCGGGAGTAGCGGAACTATTTCTGAGTAGAACTGTTTACTTCAGGGAAGGACTCGCCGCTGTGAAGCGATTATCCATTAGTATGCAGTGTTATTGACGGTTATTTGCATGTTACCAGAAAAACTAACCAATGGAGAGATCATAAGCCCACCGTCCAAGAGTACTTAAAACCCACGAAAACCTTTGTTCAAGACGATACTGTTCTTCCACAGGAATGCTATAGACAGTAACTATCAGCAAGGAGATTGATTTTAGCCTGTGGACCCACATACATGTGGCGTCCCTTTATGAGAACCACATATGGTGTTGATCATCTTTGTTATTAAATATATTTTTTTAGAAATCATTGGATTCTGGACTTTCTCCTCGACCAAGGTTAATTGGACTTAACGGGGTCTTCAAAAAAGATGAGTAGCAAAGTAGTAGCCTAGTCGTCAAAGTCGTCAAACTGTGTCAAATAGTTGTTGTTGTTACTCTATGATTCCTTCTGTACACATCAATCTATCTAGACATCTATTGCACCTGCCCATCCGGGGAGAGGATCCTCCTCTGTTGCTCTCCTCAAGGTTTCTTCCCTTTTTTCCCTGTGAAAGGGTTTTTCTTGGGAGTTTTTCCTAATCCGATGTGAGGTCCTGGTACAGGGATGTCTATGTGTACAGATTGTTAAGGCCTCTGAGGCAAATTTGTAATTTGTGATAATGGGCTTTACAAAATAAACTGAATTGAATTGAATTGAAAATGGGCCTCATGCAGCAACCTTCTTCAGCAACATTTCCCCTAAAGAGAAAAAAATAAGAGAAGTGAACTAAGTAGCCGTGGCTCAGGAGGTAGAGCAGATGGTCCACTAATGGGATAATCAATGATCAATCCCTGGTTCCTATGGCCAAAATTGCTCTTCAGAGCTGTGCCATAGGTGTGACAGTGTGTATGTATATTTGATTAGATCTTGATCAGCATGCAGCACTTTGCATGGCAGCCACCACCATCAATGTGCGAATGTTGACGTAAAGCATTTCGGGTGGTCGCTGGTATTTTTTGCATGCCTGCTCCTATCTACCAGCCAGACAGAAAGGTTGGTTTAATTTGCTCAACAAATTAATTGCAAATAAGGGTGGGTGTATTGCCATGTTCAAATACAACAAGCACACGTTTAAAGGGACACTGAAAGGTTTACTGTAATGAATATGTACACATTCATTTCAGAACCGTATTACTGATTAAGTATATTTCTATGGTAAATATATATTTTCCGACTTCAGTAGGCTATATTACTGTTCCCTCTCCTGCTCCTGAGCTGCTTAACCAACTCATGAGCTCAGGCTATCCATAAGCCAGCTCGATACAACTTATGTTGGCCTCCACTGTATCTAATCATGTCTTGTGGCTATAGAGTAGATCACAGGAGAAGAGCAATCATTTGAGATGTTCATTAGTCCCCTGTAGCTAGCCAATGTAAATTGAATGTATTTGTTTTTTTGCAGCCATTGTGCTTTGATGTGAATTGGCTCCACTCAGATCAAACCTTATCTCTGATCTTTTTTACTCCCCCAAAGCATTTATTTCTGTTGACCATTGGCTTCACATTACTGTGAGGAACTGACACACTCTGCCGAGATGAATGCATCTGGCAGCTCCGTTTCCAGGTTTCAGTCTTCAGCAACTGAAATCTCTTTGCCACAGGCCACCGTGGTCTTTCTGTGTATCATGGTTAATTTATGGTATAATTGTTTGGAAAGTTCACTTAGTCAAAGAGGCACATTTCAGCGAGTATAAACATTCTCCAGACATTCTTTCACATTCAAAGCAATCTGATTTATTTAAACACATTCTTTTCAAAACTTGAGCCCTAAACAAGATATATCAACACCATCTGATTAGGAGCAGGAGGATGAATCCTGCAGATTTTGGTAACATCTGACCTTTCTTTTTGCACTGCTTGCAATCTAAACCTCTCTGTTGTACATGAGAAATATAAAAATATTTGCTAAGTATACATTTAGCAGATAATACACTTAGGCTAATATAACCAGTAACATATGCACGCCCCAAACCCGGCACTCAGATCTTGGCTTGGCAATTTTGGGGTTAAGCGTCTTGCCCAAGGACACATCCACATGGGCTAGCAGAGTCGGGTACCGAACCGACGATCCCTCTGATTGAAGGACAAACCTGCTCTACCACTGAGCCACAGTCGCCCAGGTGAAAACAACCCTGTTCTAAATGTGAATGAGTTTGTGTACCAGATCTTTAGATATTAATGAATATAAATGAACCTGTTTCACGATCTACCTTAAATTAGAACTAACATGACATTTTTTCACCATCTTCTCTGGTGTTTCTTACACTCTGAACTGCATTAACCATCTGAACAACTTGTTATAGATGAATTTCAAACAATTATTTAATTATTGACCATTAATACATTTTATAACTAACTGGTCACATTTACTCCTTTTATTCATAAATGCTTGATCAATGGATTCATTGTACTAATTTGTTCATACTTGATTGATTGATTAAGTCATCATTTCTTTAATTAAAGTACAGTAAATTATGTCTGTTTAGTAGTGTATACAGTTCACAGATTAATAAGTTCTTAACCGGTCTGAGTCAGTGGTTCTCAACTGGTCTGGGTCAGTGGGTCTCAAGTGGTCTGTGTCAGTGGGTCTCAACTGGTCTGTGTTAGTGGGTCTCAACTGGTCTGTGTCAGTGGGTCTCAACTGGTCTGGGTAAGTGGGTCTCAACTGGTCTGGGGCAGTGGGTCTCAACTGGTCTAGGGCAGTGGGTTTCAACTGGTCTGGGGCAGTGGGTCTTAACTGTTTGTGGTCAGTGGGTCTCAACTGGTCTGGGGCAGTGGATCTCAACTGGTCTGGGGCAGTGGGTCTCAACAGGCGTGAATGGGATCCCCCATAACCACTGAATGACAAGCCGAGAACCAAATTGAGGAACATTTTCAACTTCTCAAAAACCTGAGATAGTAAAGAATATCCCCTTTTATTTTCCCTTTTATAGTCAATTACGAACCAAAAAGTGCATCTTAAGGATACAATGTAATACAATACATAACTATTCAGTAACTTCAGACTCAAAAAAAATCAACAGTGCTTTCATGCACAAACTTAAAATAATAAAGTCTGTTGAAAAGTGGTTTAAAAAAGCCTCAAATTATGTAACTTATGCCTTACTGAATCTATGACAAACAAAGCTGCACTACAAGTCAGTGTCGTGAGGAGCAGCGTTTATCCACAAATGAAAAATGAATTCAACAAAAAGAGCTATTTGATTACCTTATCAGTAGGTAAATACTGAAAAACAATAAGCAGCACTAGCACTTCAACCTGAGGTGTAACACTGAAATAGACTTGATGGAGGAATTCATAATGGGAGAAATGGGGATGATTATTACTTAGCCAGTGCAAATATGCATATGGATGCGATTAACGCGTCATTTCCGCCTGGAGCATTTTTCAAGTGACCTTGTTTGTCACTCGCTACACTGTAAAAAAAATCAATTTGGTTCAACTTAAAAACATAAGTACAATTGCTGCCTTGGACTTTCAAGTGGAGTCAGATTGGATTTACAATTTGATACAACTCATGATCATTAGTTCACTTTAGCGTTGGATTGCTCTCTGTAAGTTCACTTGACTGTATCGTACAACTAAGTTCAAAATATATATAACTTATCATCATGCATTCTGTTTACTTGTCCAAATAAGTAATGCTAACTTAGCTATGAAAGTTACAAATGTATGTAACTTATCATGCATTCTGTTCACTTGTCTAAATAAGTAATGTCAACTCTTATATAAGTTACTTTCCTAGTATATGACCTAAAAGTATGCATCATTTCAAATGAAAATGTAGTTCTAAGAAACACCATGTTATGTGGCAAACAAATAGTATTTATTGCATTAAAACAAAGTTTACATAAAAACATGCAGATCCCTAACAACTTCCACACTGTGGTTAAACTGAATATTAACAAAAAGTTCAGACTCAGAGAAAAACCTTAAAATTCAATGTAAACAGTAAATAAATCAGTAAAAACAAATGTGTCCAAGTTTCAGGATTTCGTGCCATCTTGTAATGTATTGTCGAAGCGAGAGAGAGGACCCAAATGCCGACACTACTTCCAAACCAATATTTAATTCTGCATTACAGGTAACACAGGATGACAAACCAAACAGTACAAGCCACACTGGGGAATGATACAAACAGGGTTTAAATACACAGGCAAGGTGAAGGTGATTGGACAACGGTGAACGAGACACAGGTGGACACAATGAGGGCGGGGCCAGCAATCACACAGAAGGAAACAATCAGCCACTTTGTTCGCTGAAACGACGTACGTCAAAAACGTATTGATCCGCCGCGTGGTTTAGGTTAGTTCGCCGTCTGGTTTTTATATTGATGCAGCGGAGCAGACAGTGCGCTTTTTGCGACGTGGTACGGCCCGATTATACATAACTTTAAGCCTCAATCCAATTTAAATGGATTAGTTGACATTTTATCATTTAATGGGGGTCCAATGGAAATGCAATCACTTTTAAATTCTCAAGTGGCCGTTTGAGGAACAGCAGTTTTAAATAACCATAATTATAACAAACAGTATTAAGTTCAATTGACTTATTGAAAATTACAATTTATTGAACTGGCTTAAAAACATGAGTTGGACTACCGAAAACGTATACAACTAAGTTGTAATTGTATAAATCATAATGATAAGTTGAAGTAAATTACAGAACAACGTTATCATGACTTATTGTTCAAATCCTTTTTTACAGTGCAGTGACATCAGTCTTTAGTCATGTTAATGTCAACCCCGCTCTTTTCCGAGCAGTGTGAGTAAAGTAAAATCCTTTTGTTAGGTTTGGTGAGTTTGAAAATACATCAGTGTTAAGACAGATAGTGAAAGTTGTAGAAAAATAGCTCTTCAATAACTCTTAGAATCTCTGTCTAATACTCATAGAATCTCTGTCTAATATCAATACCCTGAACATTTCCAGTAAGATATTATGTGCATATATTTCTAATGATTTTAGCTAACACAAATACAAAAGTTAAGTGTAATGTTAAAATTACGTACAATTAAAGTATAAAACCTAAATTGAACCATGTGATATATATATATATATAACCCAAGGCGTTATGTTATCTTGGTTATTGCGATTTATAAGTGGACAACACACAGGCTACTGTGGACCATAGCCTACGCCAGACAACAGTCAACACCATTAACGTTCTCTTAACATGCTTCACACTCTGCTTAGACTAACTCTCAACAGCTAGCAACACAAACACCAGCACCCCACTTCACTCTCTCCCAATCTCAGATACGTTCATGCATGTCACTCACCCCCATAGGTTGCTAGGATGATTGACAGGTTCTACATTACATTACATGTCATAAAGCAGACACTTTTATCCAAAGTGACTTACAATAAGTGCATTCAACCACGAGAACAAACTCAGAACATTATTTAACAAAGCCAAACTACAAAAATACCATTAGTAATACCATGAGTAATATCATGAGTAATTTCATAAGTAAGAGCCATTCAAGTGCCACTGAAGTGCTAATCTGTTTTTATTCAAGATATCGTCGGAAAAGATGTTTTTATTTTTCAGTGGAAAATGTAGAGATTTCTGCTGTCCTGATGTCGGTGGGGAGCTCGTTCCACCACTGAGGTGCCAGGACATCAAACAGTTTTGATTTTGTTTAGTGATTAGCTCAAAGTGACAGTCACAAGTTGATTGGCTGTTGCCGAGCAGAGGTTCTACAGCGACATCAGTCATGAGACCTTCACTGACCGCCTGAACTCAATAAATGCAATAACCATTATTCGTATCTAGACCAACTTATTCCTGTAAACATGGCATGTTGTTCTAAATTCACAATATATTTTAGATTAATAAGTATTGATTTCCTCTACTCGTAATATTCTGGAATAATTTCTTAGCTCTGACATGTCACATCAAAATATTTATATTAAAAATGACTGTATAATGACTAGATTTGTTCAAGAAGCTGCCATTATACCATTGGTGGTTTTAAAGAAACCATATTATGTTTTAACAATAATCCTGCCCTTATTTCTCTGTGATACGCTGGGGGAAAAGTCTTGACAAAGAACGGCAGATGAAAACAAAGAGAGCTAGAGAAGACCTAGAGCAGCTGCTCCAAGGAGAATCCACTGGGGCGGCACCCCTCTTCTCTCCATCCTCAAGAGGCCATCAACAATGATAAATAGCTATCAGAAAAGAGAATATGAAGGCACAGAAACACCCAGATCATACATAAAGTATAGGGGCCCAAATTTAATGCAGGGTGAGCTGGATTACAAAAGAATAGGGGGAGAAACAAATCGCCAGCAGACTGTGGTCTAATCTGTGTTGCTTTGGAAATGCAACTCTCTTCTGTATTCCCCCACTCCCTGTGAGTCAATGAGCCATAGATATACAGTAGAACCCCCACACGCAGCCTCCACCCTGACAATCCATTTACTGTGTGCTTCCTTGCAGCAGCCTCTCAGCTCAGCAGCGGTGGCTTGTGGCTGCAGTATGTGGACATGTTGTCATAGCGAGATCACCCTGCTGCTTCTCTTTCAATTAACCTAACATGGTGTGGAGCATCAGACCTCCCGCCCAGAGGTGAATCACCCAGTAAGACATAGAGCTCTCATTCACTGACAGCAAGCTGCTCTACTGGCTCTATTGCTTTACTGGGCCACGTGCAGTTTGTAATGACAGGAACCATAAAGGAACTCATGAGATAGCATGATGGCGTAACATCAACAGCTGAAGCTTAAGTCATTACTGCAGTCCACCGTTGGCGGTTCTGCAGTTACGCACTGTTCAGACCACAGGATTCCTCCCCCCCTGCAGCTATGGGGTAGGCCCTGTTTTCCCTTCCTGAGCTGTCGGATGGTTGGCTATTAACTCCTTGACGCCAACCGAAAGTCCTTCTCCATGGACACCACAAACTTCCCCCCAACCAGAGTTTAGCATGCGCGAACCAACCCAGGACTAAGCAGCTGAAAATGGATGGATGGAAGATGTTTTGTCAAACTGGATATGTGTCATGTTGTCGTCAAGACAAGACTGTGTTTCCCTGTGTTTCCTCTGTTTCCCTGTCCTTCTGTCTCCTGTGTGTTTACCCTGTCTGTCTAGGGCTCACCAAGAAGGTGTGGCTGTCTCCTCCCTCCCCTGGGCGGTGATTGCCAGAGCAGCTGTGACTGATCATCAATTAGGACGCTGGCTACTTAAACTGCCCTCATACCCCTTTATGTTGTTGGATCGTTTGTTTCTCTCCTGTTGCCAGACTGTGGTTCTGCTCAGTGAACAATTAAAAGAAACCTGTTTATTTGGAAAGAAAGACTCCTTGTGCTGCTTTTGGGTTCCTGCCTTGCTCACCCCTTAACAGAACGATCCAAACCCCTGTTCCTCGATGCAGCCTGAGGAGCCCATGCAGGTTGGCCGAGCTTCAATCTCTCAATCTGAACGCCAGAGAAGGATCAGAGCGGGTGAGTGCATCTATTGTGGTAGGATTGGACATTTTCTTGCTGCGTGTCCGCTCCGCCCAAAAGACAGGGCTCACCAGTAGCCGTGGGGGTCCTGGCGAGCACATTAGAAGACCCCTGCTAATTCAGATCCAGAACTCAAGTCCCAGCCAGACTCCGTCTTAAACAGCTCACTCTCCCCTTATTAGCTTTGATTGACTCTGGTGCTGAGCAGAGTTTTCTGGACACAGAGGTAGTTTCCCAGGCGGGCATCACAACGGAACCTCTGGATCCTCCAGTCAGAGTTTGTGCATTAGACGGCAAGTCTCTAGCTTTGGTCACTCACCGCACTGAGCCCCTGTCCCTCATTTTGTCTGGTAACCACCGTGAGTTAATTCAGTTTTTTGTTTTTTCTGCTCCTAAGACACCTCTAGTTCTCGGACATCCATGGCTGAAGCAACACAACCCCCACATTGACTGGACAACAAGTAGGATCATTGAATGGAGTAGTTTCTGTCATTCATCCTGCCTGCAGTCCGCGTTGCCCCCAATAGAGGTCAGCGTTGCCTCCCCAAGATCTGCTGTTCTGGACCTGTCGCTTGTGCCTACGGAGTATCATGACCTCGGCGAGGTATTCAGCAAGGAGAGGGCACTCTCTCTGCCACCCCATCGCCCTTACGACTGTGCTATCGAGTTGCTACCGGGTACCACGTTTCCCTCAAGTCGCTTGTACAACTTGTCACGACCAGAGAGAGACAATGGAGACATACATTAATGACTCACTGGCTGCTGGCATTATCAGACCATCCTCCTCCCCTTTAGGGGCAGGATTTTTCTTTGTCAGCAAGAAGGACAAGTCTCTCCGCCCTTGTATAGACTTCCGTGGCTTAAACAACATCACTGTTAAGAACAAGTACCCTCTGCCATTAACCAGTTCTGCCTTCGAACCCTTACAGGGAGCCACCATCTTCAGCAAACTGGACCTAAGGAATGCATAACATTTGGTGCGAATTCGTAAGGGAGACGAGTGGAAGACTGCCTTCAATACACCACTGGGCCACTTCGAATACCTGGTAATGCCTTTCGGACTAACAAATGCACCTGCAGTTTTTCAAGCACTGGTTAATGACGTTTTGAGATTTTTTGAACCGCTTTGTCTTTGTGTATCTTGATGACATTTTGATTTTTTTCCCGGGACCGCTCAGAACATCAACATCATGTCCGCCAAGTACTACAGAGACTGTTGGAGAACAAGTTGTTCGTGAAGGCAGAGAAATGCAAGTTTCATATCAACTCTGTTGGATTCCTCGGCTACATCATCGAGAGTGGGCAGGTGAGGACCGACCCAGAGAAGACCAAAGCGGTGGCAGAGTGGCCCGAACCCTCCTCCAGGAAGATGTTACAACGGTTTCTTGGGTTTGCCAACTTTTACCGTCGGTTTATCCGGGATTACAGTAGGATTGCGGCACCCTTGACAAGACTCACCTCTCCTGCTGTTCCTTTCCGGTGGTCTGCTGAGGCGGCTCAAGCTTTTGCCTTATTAAAGGACCGCTTCACTTCTGCACCAATTCTGGTGCAACCCGACTCTGTGCAGTTTGTCGTTGAGGTTGATGCGTCGGACATTGGGGTGGGGGCTGTTCTCTCCCAACACTCCGGACCTGGCCAGAAATTGCACCCATGTGCTTTCTTTTCTCGACGCTTGTCTCCAGCAGAGCAACTATGATGTGGGTAACCGCGAGCTATTGGCGGTGAAGTTGGCTCTGGAGTAGTGGAGACACTGGCTGGAGGGATCGGAGACCCCTTTCATCGTATGGACAGACCACAAGAATCTGGCCTACATCCAGTCAGCTAGACGGCTGAATTCCCGCCAGGCCCGGTGGGCATTATTTTTTGGCCGCTTCAACTTTACCATCACTTACCGCCCTGGTTCAAAGAACATCAAGCCCGATGCCCTGTCTCGCCAGTTTGCCTTTGAGGAGACCCCGAGTGGGCCCGACACCATTCTGCCTGCATCATTGGTTGTGGGAGCTCTAACCTGGGAGGTTGAGTCAGCGGTCCGTGAGGCGCAAAAGGAGGAACCAGATCCGGGCACAGGACCTGCAAATCGGTTGTTTGTTCCTGAGGCTGCCCGCTCTCAGGTTCTGCAGTGGGGACATAACTCTCGATTCACTTGTCACCCAGGGATTAGTCGGACGTTGTCCCTCCTCAGACGACACTTCTGGTGGCCCTCCATGGGTAGCAACACTAAGGAATACGTCCTTGCCTGCTCTGTTTGTGCTCGGGCTAAGGCCTCTCATCAACCACCTATAGGGTTGCTCTGCCCCTTGCCAACGCCTGGCCGTCCTTGGTCTCACATCGGCGTGGACTTTGTCACCGGTCTCCCTGTTTCTGATGGTATGACCACGATACTTACCATTGTAGACCGGTTCTCTAAGGCCGCCCACTTCGTTGGTCTTCCCAAGCTCCCTTCAGCTCATGAAACAGCAGTCCTCTTGACAAACCATGTCTTCCGCCTTCATGGCATTCCATTAGACATCGTCTCAGACCGTGGCCCTCAGTTCATCTCTCAAGTTTGGAAAGCATTCTGCCACGCTCTGGGAGCAACTGTCAGTCTGTCGTCTGGTTTCCATCCACAGACCAATGGACAGACTGAGAGAGCAAATCAAGATCTGGAGTCCGCCTTGCGCTGTGTTGCCGCTTCTAATCCTACTTCCTGGAATGCTCACCTAAATTGGATTGAATATGCACACAACTCACTCTCCTCCTCTGCCACAGGTGTTTCTCCATTTGAGGTTTCATTAGGCTATCAGCCTCCACTGTTCCCGGCACAGGAGGAGGAGTTGGCTGTCCCATCGGTGCAACATCATCTTCGACGCTGTCGCAAGATTTGGAGAGACACCAGGGCAGCGCTGTTAAAGACAACCGAGAGAAACAGGAGGACTGCTGATCGTCACCGAACCCAGGCACCAGACTACGCTCCAGGTCAGAAAGTTTGGTTGTCTTCAAGAGACATTCCATTGAAGGTTGACTCTAAGAAATTGGCACCACGCTTCATTGGACCGTTTGTGATTGAGAGCATCATTAACCCCTCCACTGTCAGACTCATCCTTCCCAAGGCTCTCCAGGTTCACCCATCCTTTCATGTCTCCCGACTGAAACCGGTCCTCACCAGTCCTTTGGTCCCTCCAACCAATCCCCCTCCTCCCGCCCGGGTCATTGACAACCATCCAGCATATACAGTCAAACGACTACTTGATGTCAGACGACGAGGCCGGGGCTTTCAGTATTTGGTTGATTGGGAGGGATACGGCCCAGAGGAGAGGTCCTGGGAACCCCGTTCCCGTATCTTGGATGCAGAGTTAATTCGAGATTTTCGCAAGACTCACCCTGTCAAGCCCAGAGAGTCGCCTGGAGGCTCCCGTTGAGGAGGGGGTACTGTCATGTTGTCGTCAAGACTGTGTTTCCCTGTGTTTCCTCTGTTTCCCTGTCCTTCTGTCTCCTGTGTGTTTACCCTGTCTGTCTAGGGCTCACCAAGAAGGTGTGGCTGTCGCCTCCCTCCCCTGGGCGGTGATTGCCAGAGCAGCTGTGACTGATCATCAATTAGGATGCTGGCTACTTAAACTGCCCTCATACCCCTTTATGTTGGATCGTTTGTTTCTCTCCTGTTGCCAGACTGTGGTTCTGCTCAGTGAACAATTAAAAGAAACCTTTTTATTTGGAAAGAAAGACTCCTTGTGCTGCTTTTGGGTTCCTGCCTTGCTCACCCCTTAACAGATATGTGGCATTTGAAAAATGTGGGTAGTTTCCACGGCAAAAAGGAAAAATTGAAACATGTTAGGATCCAATGTTTTTGGAACTTAAAGGGGTCCCTTTTTGATGCAAGGTAATTTAAGCAGCCCTTTAATCAAACCCATGGTCTTGTTACAATGTATGCATACATACATATCAGTATTCATTTTTGTTCTTTTCACTCCAATTTGAATGGTTATATTCAGGGGCGGCTGTAGCTCAGTGGGGTAAGAGAGCCGTCCTGCAACCGCAAGGTGGTGGGTTCGATCCCCGCTCTCCCCATTAGTTGCAAGTCGAAGTGTCCTTGAGCAAGGCACTGAATCCCCAGTTGCTTCACCGCAGCCCACTGCTCCTTAATAACTAAGGATGGGTTAAATGCAGAGAACTAATTTCCCCTTGGGGATTAATAAAAGTGTATATTATTATATGCTGATCCAACATTTGTCTTTAAGTTTTACGCATTGAAATGCTCTAATCATACAGAGTTAAAGTGAGTACACGTTTCTAACACAGACATTGCCCCAGTTACCAGTACTAGTCACTTAAATCAGGTTACTACCCTGCCTACTCACTGCTCTGCTGATGTTCTATATTTGTCGCACAATGACATTTTCTCCTAACAAAGATAAATGGTCTATTACAGAGGCGGCTGGTGGAATATATGTTTGGTAGGGTCAGCTAATCAATTTCAGCAAACATCCCAGTATGAGTCAATGCAAAAATAAGTCAATATATATCATAGGATATTATTCAGTATAACATCATATATAATACCATATAATATTTAATATAAATATCAGAAATATATTATGAAATATTAATATTGTATTACTTAAATCACATGCATTTTTTCATCTACGTCATATTTCAGAAATCAGACATCTCACATGCGTTCGTTACTTCGAGACTAGATTACTGCAACTCCTTATTATCAGGCTGCTTTAATAAGTCTCTTAGGTCCCTCCAGTTGATCCAGAATGCTGCAGCTTGGTTACTCACTAAAACTATGAAAAGATATCAAATTACTCCTGTATTAGCTGCTCTGCACTGGCTCCCCGTAAACAAGAATAACATTTAAAATGATTCTCCTCACCTACAAAGCCTTGATTGATGATGCTCCATCATATCTTGAGGAGCTTGTAGCACAATATTGCTGCGCTCACTAAATGCGGGGCCACTTGTGGTTCCTAGAGTCTTAAAAAGTAGGATGGGAGCCAGAGCCTTCAGTTATCAAGCTCCTCTTTTATGGAACAACTTCCACCTTCAGTCCGGGGGGTAGACACAGTCACCTCATTTAAGAATAGACTTAAGACTTTCCTCTACGATAGCGATTATAGTTAGGGTTGAATCGGGTTTGCCCTGGTCCAGCCCCTGGATGTGCCGCCATAGGCTTATAGGCTGCTGGGGGACATTTAGGATGCACTGAGCACCTATCTCCTCTTCTCTCTCTACTTATGGATGAATTTGTATCTCTCAATCCCACATTATTAACTCTGCTTTCTCCCTGGAGTCCTTGTGACTTCACGTCTCATAGGGTCCATCGGACCTGCATGCTGGGTCTGATGCCATGGCCCTGCTGATGCTCGACCCACTCCTCCTCTCTACCTCCATCTGCCTGATGGATCATGGAGGTCTGGATTGTGGTCCATGACTACTATACCAAATATTAAGGAGCTTGTAGCACAATACTTAAAAATCTGGATTCTTTTCAGATTCAAAGAGGGGCATCTGAATATGAACGCCCTAAAGTTTTGGACCGATAGCTCTGAGTTAAGGGCCCCAAAAACCGGTCCAAAGGGTCAAATTGGGTAAACATGTCAGAGCTTAGCTTTCTTTTCCAAGTTGTAGCCACTCCCAAATGGGGTAGAATACAATTGAAATTGTTCATATATTACAAACATTTGAGGAGTTGTTAACCTTTGAAGGAAGGAATTTTGTTTTTTTCCGGGTTTTTAAATCCCTCCCAAGCAGGGATGCTAAGTGCTATATGTTGCCAGCCTACATGGTTGGGCCCCATTTGGGAGGGGCTACAACCTGCACAAGAAAGCTACGCTCTGACATGTTTAGAAGAAAAAAAGCTAAAATCAGCCCAAGCTCACAACAGGGTCTCAGATTTAATAAACCACACACCCTCTTCAAGTCCTGGATTTCAGACAGCCAATTAACTCTTGTGGGTGTTTTGGAGGTAATTTCACCCCATCACCTCATTGTAGGCTCTGTCCTAAGTGTCTGTGTTCAATTTGGGATTTCCAGGACTAATATTTCGGAGATTATGGCCATTTTTGCACTTGTCCAAAAATATGCAAATTTAAGCGAATAAGGCCCAATTTGACCCTTTGGACCTGTTGTTGGGGCCCTTAACTCAGAGCTATTGGTCCAAAACTTTAGGGTGTTCATATTCAGATGCCCGTCTTTGAATCTGAAAAGAATCCAGATTTTTAAGTTGATTGAAAGTATGAACAATTTACTAAAAGACTGGTTTTAAGGATCGTAGAAGGGTTATTGGCACGGTGACAATTTTCTCTTGTGAAGGTTTTGGAGGGGATTCCCCCATGACCTCAAAGTCTTATATCAAGGTAGATATAATATATTGAATATAAAGCAGTAAGGTTATATTTGAGAGACAATTGGGAGGTCAAGGGTCAGTCTGCAGAGTATGCGTGTGTGTGCATGTGTATTTGTGTGTGTGAGTGAGTGAGTGTCTCTGCCTTTGTGTGTATGTATGTGAGTGTCTGAGTGTGTGTCTGTGTGTGAGAGTGTGTGTCTGTGTGTGTGTCTGTCATTCTTTATGTGTCTGTCATTCTTTATGTGTGTGTGTGTGTAAGAGTGTGTGCGTATGAGAGTGTGTGTATGTGTGTGTCTCTGCCTGTGTGTGTGTGTGTGTACGTATGTGAGTGTCTATGTGTTTCTGTCAGTGTGTGTGTGTGTGTGTGTGTGTGTGAAACAATGTATTAGTTTGCATGCATATCAGTGGAAGTTGAAGGGTAAATCATGTTTTATTAACAATTCCCAAATTATTTCCCAGATTTTTCCGGATACCTGCTCTTTTTGTTTGATGAGAAGTAAACACGCCTGTAAATAACCCCATGAAGGGTTTATTGTTTTGAGTTGTTTGACTGTTTAGCATTTTCCTTATTGATTTTGATGTATGCCTTTTATATTGTATTGTTTGAATAAATATAGACGTGTTAGTGCCATTTTCCATATTGTAATTGCAATTGTAATTTAGACTTAGATTTAGATACTATATTGTTTAGATTCATATTTAGATTTTGTTTGTTATAGTGATTGCATAATTGTATGTTAGTTTGCATTGTTTAGAATAATCAGAGGTGAGTTGTGACATATTGAGCTCGCGCATTGATATATCAACGGGCGGACTTGTTTTCACGGTTGCTCCAGAATTCAGTAAAAGGAACGGAGCGAACTCACTGTTTTCTACCGTTGTTGAAACACATTACACGCGTAGACTCGTTCTTTCCGTCTAAGAATGGTAAAACCAATGGAAATGTCAAGAAACATCTACTGATGACACAAAGGGAGTTTTAGCCGCTACATTAAGTAGAAAACAGTCGCCGAGGGCGAGAGAAGATCATCGTGCTGCCGACGAAGGAATCTAACCAGCTAAAGGGCAGCTAGCGCCGATGACAAGGCGGTGCTGCGGACGAAGGAAGCTACCCAGCTACAGGATTAGCTAGCGCCGTTTACAACGCTGTGCAGCAGACCGGACATGCGGTCGACTTCTACGATGATGGATGAGTACACAAAGAACAACATTGAATGAACAAATAAGATGTGCTACGAGACATTGGCCACACAGGACATTTGAAAAAAGCGCTATTGCTAGCTAGTCATATTTAGCCAAGAAGAAGCTCGAGTTTATTCTGGAAATAAAGACAGCCCTGGAATCTTTTCTGGAAAGCATTCACATGTTTTGAGGTTAAAGGACTGTCGATTTGGATTTCAGAAGTTTGCAAGAGCTTGCTATAATAAGAGACTTGTCTAACAATAATAGCCATTTGAAATGTCTGATTCGAATGAAACCAGGATGGAAGGCAATGTCGAGCTAGACATTAAAAGAAGGATCAAGTTGACCACAAAGGCCCTAGAAAAGAAACTTGATGAACAGATGAAGATCAGGAAACGTGCATTAGCACGTCTTGTCTCCAAAGCGGAGGAAATAGAAATTCTCATGATAAATGATTCCAATGCTCTCCTCGTGGAAAAGGATCATCTCAGTGATTACTCCAAATTTCTGAATAGATTTACTGAAGTGAACAATGCAGTTCGTGAACTGTTATCTGACGATGAAAGGGAAGCTGACCAGCGGTATTGGAGTGAGCCAAACCTCATAAAGTATGAGAACTTTTCGACCAGTTTGGAGCAGTGGATAATAAAAGCAAGACGGCACGCCGATGCCGATGGCGAACAGGCCGCTACTGAAAATGCGACCCCAACTACTGGCGTGACGACACAGCAGGGTGAGTCTGCCACTGAAGATGTGGATCCAGACGACAGTGCATCTGCTGTACAAGAAAATCATAGTTCAGTCACCGCACGAAGCGTATGCAGCAGACACTCAAGGTCATCCAAAGCGTCATCTCACGCTTCGTCACTGCGTAGAAACGAGGAAGCTAACCGTGCAGCCCTACTCGCACGCGCAGCCGCACTTAAGAAGAAACAGGCATTGCAGTTGGAAGAGGCTCAAATGAACGCTAAGCAGATTCAGTTGGAGGCTCAAATGAAAGCTGAGCAGATTCAGTTGGAGGCTCAAATGAAAGCTAAGCAGATTCAGTTGAAGGCTCAAATGGAGGAGCTAGATGTTGAGACTGCTATCGCAGAGTCCACAGCAAAGCTACAAGTTATGGAAGAGTATGACAACATGGACGACGATGGGATGAATTCCTACCTCGTCAAGAACATGCCTACAGCAGCGACCATCGAACATTATGCTCCAGATGTCAGACCAAAGTTGACTAGCAGTCTTCGAGTTAGCCAACACAACAGTGCATTTTACCTTCCACCTAGACACAAGTCTTATGTGCAAGTAAAGGATGAAAACAACAACACAAGTACAAATTCCAATGAAAGGCAGGTTGAACTTAGCGAAATGATATCGAACCAGAAGGATATCATAGATACGTTAGTCACACAACAAAGACTAGCTAACTTACCTCAACGAGAAGTCCCTGTATTCAGTGGCGACCCTTTCGAGTTCCTGCCATTCCTGAAGGCTTTTGAGCACATCATCCACAGTCGTACAGACAACGATGAAGACCGCTTGTACTACCTAGAGCAATTCACCAGCAGTGAGCCAAAAGAACTTGTGAGAAGTTGCCAGCACATGAGCGCACAACAAGGCTACAATGACGCAAGAAGGCTCTTGACCTATCACTATGGCAATGAGTATAAGATAGCTGTCGCCTATGTTGACAAGGCTCTCAAATGGCCTCAAGTCAAGCCAGAAGATGCAAAGTCACTTCACAGCTTCTCCATCTTTCTCACTGGATGTAACAATGTCATGAAGGACATGGAATATCTCGAGGAGATGAACAGCCCGTGCAACCTGCGGATCGTCCTCTCAAAGTTGCCTTTCAGACTTCGTGAAAGATAGTCATAGCTTTCGACATACAAGAAAGGGAAGGAAGAAGAGCAAAGTTCTCTGATCTCACGACGTACATCAACAGACAAGCAAGGATAGCTTCAGACCCACTATTCGGTGATGTCAACGAGTACTCCGAAGCGAAAGAAAAAGGCAGGTCAAGCTTTAAATCTGCCCAGGGAGGCGGACCGAAAAGAACCACTGGCTGTGCTACGAGTGTCAAGCCAGACGAAGGGGGTGCCTCAGAACCAAGAAAGAACAAGCAGACAAGCAACGCGTTTCAGGAGCCATGCCTGTACTGCAACAACAGACACACCCTGAGCGCATGTTACAAAATAAGAAGTCTGCCAAACAAAGAAAGAATTGAGTTCATTAAAGGTAAAGGACTTTGTTTCGGGTGTCTGACCCAAGGGCACATGGCAAAAGACTGTAAAAAGAGAGCCACTTGTGAAATCTGCAGCAAGAAACACCCAAGCCTGCTTCACAGCAAAAGGGACGAGAACATTGACCAAGTGAACAGCAAGTCTGAGAAAGGTCAAAGCTCTACCAGCGGACACTCAGCTCCACAAGAAGACGCGTCAGTCAAGAGGGAAGTCATGGCAGTCACCGGGGCCGGAGGAAATGATTGTGTCCTGTCTATCGTGGCCGTGCGCATCAAATCCAAGAGGAGCAACACGACAATAGAGACGTATGCGTTCATGGACTCAGGTAGTTCCGCTACGTTTTGCTCCGAAAGGCTGATGAGACAGCTCGGCGTCCATGGTAAGAAGACTCAAGTGCTACTCCGTACTATGGGCCAGGAGAAGCCTGTGTCCTGCTACGTGCTCTCAGACCTGGAAGTGTGCGGTCTGACAGAGAACAAGTACATAAGCCTGCCAGACGTCTACACCCACACAGACATACCTGTAACGAAGGACAATGTTCCTGTTGAGAAGGACTTGGAAAGATGGCCGTATCTGCGTAAAGAAGTACGGTTACCACAGATCAACGCAGATGTTGAGATACTGATTGGAATGAACGCTCACTCTGCGATGGAGCCGTGGAAGATAATCCACAGCCAAGGTGACGGGCCTTACGCAGTAAAGACGACTCTCGGGTGGGTCGTTAATGGCCCTCTCAAGAAACGTGACGATCACCACAAGTCAAGTAACTGCAGTCAAAGGGCTTCAGTCAACAGAATCTCAGTCAGTGGCATGGACAGCATGCTGTTGCAGCAATACAACCACGACTTTCCGGAGCAAGCCTGCGAAGAGAAGTCAGAAATGTCACGAGAAGACGTTCAGTTCATGAAGTCTGTGACAGACAATCAAGAAGGGAGTTTTAGCCGCTACAAGACGTGTTATACTACTTCCGCTTAACAGATAAATCAGACTTTTATTTTGAAATTTTAAAAGGAAGCGCACTTTTTTTAGGTTAAAATGCGAACTTCATGGTATAGATTACGGACAGATGTGCATTTTATAAAAAGTGTAATAATTGATTGGACCCGTATGAGGCTAACTCTGTTAAGGTGGCGATAAGGTGGTGATAGTTTACGAGTTTTAATTAATGTATTGTCACCTAAAGAAAGAAAATAAAGGAGAGTCACCAGCATTAAGTCTTCACGCCAATTCATATGATCCGTTACACCGCCTATTGCTGTCATAATACGCAGGCGAAACAACATATAAAATAATAATAAATAAGACTAGAGGACGCTTTTTCCAATTCATAACAGCATTGTAGAAAAGAGAGACAACAAACGGCAAAGATACGTTGATTGGAGACGTATTTGTAATTGTAATACGTCAAATACAAACGTAATCTGGAAAGAAATACGTTTCAGTCAAACGTAATTTGGAGAGAAATACGTTTCAGTCAAACGTAACTGCAAATTGCATTTTAGGTCTGGGGGAACATTGTAATGTTGTTGGTGGATTTTTGTCGGCATCAAGGTGGACAGTGAGTAAATTTTGTTTGCGAGGCGTTCCAGTTGACGGCCCTGCACTTTGTGGTGGAGAAGTTGGTCAGTGCAATGAGGTCAAGACAGTTACCAAACATAACTGTCATCCACTTAAATCTGCCGGACCTCAAGTTTGTAGCTGATTTAAAAAGGAAAAGTACCACTGTTCCTCCTACCTTATGTGATGCTGATGCTTTGTTGTCACATCAATTGAAAATTTGAACTGTAATCATCAGGGAGGCTTGTATTGCTTTTATTCAAGGCAGTCAAAATAGGGGTAGGGGCAGAGACGATGGCAGCCAAAGAGGGGGAGAGCGAGGGAAGGTTGATGGATTTGATGTTCCCGAATGTTATGGTAACATGGGGGATGGGGATGTCTATGTCCAGGGTAATAGCCAGGTGGTGAAAAAGATGGTGAGGTCAATGCTGGTTTAGGTTAATGAAAAATAGTCCTGTTGGTTTTTGCCATGTTTCAGTTAAACAGAGAAAGTCAGATTATTGTCAGTTATTATTTTATTGAGTAAGAGGCCCTTGTTTAGTGAACGGGCGTTGAACAGCGCAATCTTGAGATGTGGAGGAATTTTGAAAGGGGGCGGAGACAGGCAGTGCGCTCGTTCAGGTTGTTTTGGCGGTGACGTACAGGAGTTGCAGCGATATGTTCGGCTGACCAGTGCCAGGCAGCACACTCGTTCAGGTTGTTTAGTTGATGTGCAGTAGTTGCAGCGATACGCAGTACAGACCAGAGGGAGGGGATGGAATGAGTGGAACAATCAGGCAGGGAGTAAATACACTTTCTGCGGGAGGCTCAGGGACGGAAGATTCCAAGTGCTGTGATGGCTGAAATGAACGGAGGACCAGAGAAGTTTCTGAGTTTGAGGAGTTACGAGGTGGAGTATTGTAGAATCATAGCAGCCGTGGATGTGATGATAAGTCTGAGGTATTTTGCCGGTAGCCACAAACTTAATGACAGGATTTGGAGAAGTGGTAGTTGAGAGGCTGTCTCGTCAGAAGCCAGTGGCTAGCGAGAGACCGCCGGCCAGCCGACTAGTTGTCCAGGGAGTAGATGGTAGCAATAGAGAGCAGGAGAAGTGGCCGGCACAATCAGCAGCAGGCAGGTTATCGGAGCAGGTCTGTTGGGGCCATAGGCAGGAGTATCCAGGAGGGAGCCAGCCAACTCGTCAGTAGCCACCGCCTAGCAAGCTAGTTGTCCGTTGCAGTGGAGAGCAGGTGCAATAGGTAACAAACAAATCCATGTCGAAGTGTTTACACTTAAAATAGAGAATAATGGCTGTTTACGGTGATTAAACTGAACTACACCATTGAATAATTAACAAGAACTAAAGTATATGTAAATTGGGGAAATGGTAGAAAAATAAAAACAATAAACTGTGGCCCGACGGAGCGGCGTTAAATTCGGCAGCGTCCCCGTGCGACATCAATCACGAGGGATTAATTATCAGAAAGAAAGAAAAATACACTCGTGGTTATTTTCTACTTTGACTATTTGCCTCAGTAGATTTCTCTTAAATTCACCAAAAGAAACTATTAGATCATTACTAAATTGCATATTTAATCATAACAATTAAGAAAACTTACAATACAAATACAAAAACTAATTGGGGAAGTCATGGTATTCACCTCTATTGTACTTTTAGAAAACATCTTTCAAGGCTGTTTTCTATCAATTAGTTTTTTCTTAGACTTTGATCCAAAAAATCTCCACTTCAGTAGCACTTACACCCAACACACATTCCAGTTTCATTCCTATATTCTGAAGGATCTTGCAGAGGGGGTTGTTCAGATATCACTCAAAGCCGTATCTATACAACATTTTATATTATTTATATTTGATCATAAATGCAGAAAATATTTATTTATGGATGTTAAAAATTCATTGTTAAAGTATATTAACTCTTTCAGAGTTATTACAACAATAGCTAAAGTAAATAGCCCCCAGTGTTGGTGTAAATATTCAGTTAATTACCCAGCGTTAAAAATGCAGTGTTGAAGTGAATTGACTGTCAGAGTCATTACAACTAGATCAAAGAGACAGATGTGGAGAGAGGTTGTTGTTAATACCGGACCCAACTCAGGTTTATTTGTGAAACTGTTGGTTACAAATAAATCTACATGGAATGAACTCTGATCAAAACTCTGTGTACCGAGGGTGTTTGATTACTGAGGTCTCGTGCTCGAGTATCCTGTGGCGTCTCACCAGCAGTCAGATAGGAGATAGATAAAAGTTCATATGCATCAGGTTAAGAGATTAGTCATCGATCTAAAAGAAAGAAATCCAACCACAACAACGGTGATATCTGTTTTTACCTAATCACTCAGGATGAAGAAAAAAAGGATGCTAGAATATGACCTGATAATTCATTGTGCATAAATACGAACACTTTGTGTTAGACTGAAAGTAAATATCCACAAGGAAGGTTGTGTGAAAAAAGAACACCTGCACTAGATCTTCAACCACATTGTGATAAAGCAGGTACCATTAATGTCACGGCTGGCGTCACGGGTAGCGAGGTGCAGGAGCTCATGCGCAGAGGAATTGACAGGACTTGATGTGGATGACAAAAAGCGCTCTTTAATGAGGCAAGAGTTCCAAAAAAAGGCAAAAGGTCCAAAAGGGGAAAGGCAGAGAATTGGTCGTCTGGGCAGGCAGGCAGGGTCAAAATAGGCAGGATCAGGAATACGCACTAGTAACACGACCGACAGGACTACGGGAAAAAGACAAGGGAAAGAGTGGCACAATATATATGGGGGAAAACAGGTGTACGACATGGAAACAGGTGTACGACATGAAGCAGTCACGAGACGAGAGTGGCTGAGGGCAGGTGCAGGGAATGAAACAATCAAGGAGACAGGAGAGGCTGAGGGTCGGTGAAGGGGATGAAACAATCAAGGAGACAGAGCAGACACAGAGTAGACAGAGGATACACAGAACAGGGCCTTACAATTAAGAGCAGTCCATCTCCCTACACATGTCATAGTTACACACCAGGTCAAGATGAGAGGAAATGAATGTGCTCACAGAAAGTAAAGGTTGGAACACAAAGTGTAATGTAGAGTGATACAAAGACATTAATTCGTCTTTCCCTGGCAATAAACACTGTGTACCTTTTCATCCCATGTTTGCTTAATGCTTGACGGACTCAACTAAATGAAAAACCGATTAATGTATGCTGTTATTCCTACTTTCCGATATGGCAGAAATGAATGCAGGTAAAAAGTAATTTCCCCCCATAATTAAGTCCTGTTGCAATTATATCTTTATAATAACCCAAAGAATATTAGAAACATGCCCATTTAAAATGAATTTGTCAGCATGTCTATGGTTTATGATTATCCAAGGAGCAGTATGAGCTGCCCCTCAACATGCCCAATCTCCCATCATCACTCTTGTGATGCAAGAGCCAAATGGAAGTGATTGCATGAAGCATGCAGCTAAATTCCCTTTACATCATCTACATTAATAATATTCTAAATCAATGGGGTAAGAGTTCGACTTTTGCTTCAGCTTTATGGATCCCTCAAGCATTTTTCAGCTCACTGCTTAGGTTTTTAAGGCTTTATTCATATTAACCTCACTTTGGGCAGCAACTAGTAGCTTTTTTTTAGCGACCACTTGCTCAGCAGCTCAGATTATGAACGGTTTAACTAATACTACTCTTATTTTGAAAGTCATATAATCTCACTTTGAAATGATTACAGAATCTGGAATTATCACCTAAACAGTATCACTTAGTCATTCAAATTTGTCAGCCAATTACCTGTTCTTGATTGAGACAATAACATTCTCATATTGAGGGATTGTGAAGATCTGGATCGTGGTCCATGTCTACTACGAACTATTTATACAATCTGTCATTTTCATTGAATGTGTTGTAACTCTATAATGCTTCATTCTGTACACATGACATCTATTGCTTCTGTCCATCCGGGGAGAGGGATCCTCCTCCGTTGCTCACCTGAAATTGTCTTTCCTTTTTCCCCCTGAAAGGTTTTTTTCTATTTCTTGGGAGCTTTTCCTTATCCGATGTGAGGTCCTGGGACAGGGATGTCGTATGTGTACAGATTGTAAAGCCCTCTGAGGCAAATTTGTAATCTGTGATATCGGGCTATACAAAATAAACAGAATTGCTAGACTAAATGAGGAATCAATAAGCTTTATACCTAAAGTAGTACCTCCCTTGTAATACAACTCATTTAAAAGCTTCAGAATCTTCTCTTAATTGCTAAACGGTGCATGAATCGATTTAAACACAATTTAATTGATAAAAAAAGTGAAGAGAAGCTCCACAGAGGTAGAGAGACTTCATTCTTGGCTCATGTAGACATTACTGCACTTTATCTTTACATAGACAATTGGTGTTTAATCATATATTAGTGTTCTGAATGTTAAATGCAATTACTTTAATTCAATTCGGTTAATTTGATACAGCCCAATATCATGAATTCCGAATTTTCCTCAGAGGGCTTTACAATCTGTACACATGACATCCCTGTCCCAGTACCTCACATCGGATCAGAAAAAACTCCCCCAAAAAACTGAAAAAAAGTGAAGAAACCTTCTGGAGAGCAACAGCGGAGGATCCCTCTCCCTGGATGGACCGAAGGAATTGATGTCATGTGTACAGAATGAACAGCATTACAGAGTTACAGAAACACATTTACACTTTAAACTAATTGTGTCTAATAGCCAAAGCTGAGTGCCATCACTTCAATTCACTACCAATTCATGGGCTTATGATTCATAATTCTAAATGAATTATCATTCAGATATTCCATCCATCCATCCATTATCAATACCGCTTATCCTCATTAGGGTCGCGGGGGCGCTGGAGCCGATCCCAGCTGACATAGGGCGAAGGCAGGGGACACCCAGGACAGGCCGCCAGTCCATCTCAGGGCACACATAGAGACAGACAACCATTCACTCTCACATTCACACCTATGGGCAATTTAGACATCAATTAACCTGACTGCATGTCTTTGGTCTGTGGGAGGAAGCCCACGCTGCCATGTGGAGAACATGCAAACTCCACACAGAAGGACCTCCCCGACCGGGAATTGAGCCCACGGCCCTCTTGCTGTGAGGCGACAGTGCTAGCCACTACACCACCGTGCAACCCCATCAGATATTGATATATGTTATTTATTAATGCTCAATTCTGCTACAGCTAATAACGCTACAAATATGTGGCCGGCTGAGAATCAGTTGGGGATTCAAGATTCAAGATGTTTTATTTGTCACATACACACACAGGGTGTGCAGTGAAATGAAAGTGGCAATGCTCAGCAGGAATGTGCAAGGGCAACAAGTACACACTATTTACAATAAAAAACAACACAATATTTACAGTAAGTGTGTGTGTGTGTGTGTGTGCGCCTAAGAGGGGCAGTTGTGTGGGTCTATGTGGGGGTCCTGGTGAGGTCGGAGTTCACAATCCTGATGGCCTGAGGAAAGAAACTCCGTCTCAGTCTCTCTGTTCTTGCAGCGTGACTACGGAGACGCCTGCCTGACCGCAGCAGCTGAAACAGTCTGTTGTTGGGGTGGTGAGGATCCTTCATGATCCTGCCGGCTCTGGTTCTGCACCTCCTGGTGTACAAGTCCTGCAGGGTGGGAGTGTAGTTCCAATAGTGCGCTCAGCCGAAGCACTACTCTCTGCAGAGCCTTCCTGTCCTGAGCGGAGCAGTTGCCAAACCAGGCTGTGATGCTTCCTGTCAGGACGCTCTCTACAGCTCCAGAGTAGAAGGACTGAAGGATCCTCTGGGAAACTTTAAATTTCCTCAGCTGCCTGAGGTGGTAGAGGCGCTGCCTTGCCTTTCTCACCAGAGTGTCTGTGTTTGTTGACCATGTCAGATCCTCAGTGATGTGGACTCCCAGGTATTTATACCCGCTCACCCTCTCCACAGTAGTCCCGTTAATCCCCAGTGGTGAGTACGTCCTCTGTTGTTGTACCCTCCTAAAGTCCACAATCAGCTCCTTAGTTTTGGTGACATTCATGATGAGGCTGTTGTCCTGGCACCAGAGTGACAGATCAGCAACTTCCTCCAGGTAGGCCTTCTCGTCGTTGTCGGAGATCAGGCCCACCACCACTGTGTCATCCGCAAACTTGATGATGGTGTTGGAGCTGAACCTGGCCACACAGTCATGTGTGTACAGGGAGTACAGTAGGGGCCTGAGGACGCAACGCTGGCGGGATCCTGTGTTCAGGGTGAGGGTGCTGGAGGTGTCCCTGCCCACCCAGACCACCTGTGGCCTGGCGGTCAGGAAGCCCAGGATCCAATCACACAGGGGTGTTCAGTCCCAGCTCAATCAGCTTGCCGGCCAGTCTGGAGGGACTATGGTGTTGAAAGCTGAACTATAATCAATGAACAGCAGTCTCACATAGCCCCCCCTCTGGCTGTCCAGATGAGAGAGTGTGGTGTGCAGTACCTGGGAGACAGCATCATCCGTGGATCTGTTTGGGCGATAAGCAAACTGCAGCGGGTCCATGGAGGAAGGGAGGAAGGCGCAGATGTAGTCCTTTATCAGCCTCTCAAAGCATTTCATGACCACCGAGGTGAGGGCCACCGGTCGGTAGTCATTCATACATGCTGGAGAAGCATTCTTGGTCACAGGGACAATAGTGGATCTCTTGAAGCAGGCGGGGACGACGGACTCAGCCAGGGAGAGGTTGAATATTGTGGTGAACACTGGAGCTAGCTGGTTAGCACAGGTCTTCAGTACTCGCCCAGATATGCCATCTGGACCTGCAGCTTTCCTGGTGTTCACCCTCAACAGAGCCCTCCTCACACTGTGCTCGGTCACAGAGAGTGTGTGTTCATCCCCAGCGGTAGAACTCACCTCGGCTACGCTAACGGTGTTGTTGTTAGCCGGCGAGCTAGCGCTGTTGTTGCTAGCCTCAAACCGTGCATAAAATGAGTTCAGGTCGTCCGCTAGGGATGCGTCGGCACTCACCATTGCGCGGGTCTGCTCTGGTAGTCTGTGATAGTCCGTAGCCCCTGCCATAGGCGCCTGGTGTCGCGCTGCTCCATCTGTGATTCCACTCTGTCTCGGTACCTCCTCTTGGCCTCCTTCACCGCCCTCCTCAGTCCATAGACCGCTGCCTTGTACTCGTCCATGTTGCGGATACAAGACCGGAGTTATAGGCAGCAATGCAGGCGTTCACAGCTTCACGGATGGATCTATCAACCCACGGCTTTTGGTTAGGAAAGACCCTAACTTTTACCGTGGGGACGATGGTGTCCGCTAGCGTTGCTATGAGGCTCATTGCTACGTCCGCAAACTCGCTGACGTCACTGGAACTGGATTGGATCATGTCCCAGTCGACGACACGCAGAGCGTCCTGTAGCTCAGCCTCTGATTGGTCAGACCACCGCTTTACGTCCCTCGTCACTACCGCTTCCCGTGCAATCTTTTGTTGGTACTCCGGTAGCAAGAAAATGGCGGCATGGTCCGATTTGCCGAACGGAGGGAGAGAGACAGCCTTGTAGCCTCTCTTGAATGGCGTATAGCAGTGGTCCAACGTTCTTTCCCCTCTGGTAGCACACGTAATGTGCTGGTGAAAGTTCGGCATGACTTTTTTTAGGTTTGCCCTATTAAAGTCCCCAGCCACCACCACAGCCGCGTCGGGATACTTGTTCTGATGCCGACATAACACATCATGTAGGTCCGATAGTGCTACGTCGGTGTCCGCTTGTGGTGGTATGTAGACGGCTGTGGTGATGACCGAGCTGAACTCCCGGGGAAGGTAGAATGGACGGCATGAGATCGTCAGATGTTCCAGGTTCGCGAGCAGGAACGAGAAAGAGTCTTAATGTCCTTGGGGTTGCACCACTTGTTGTTAGTCATGAAGCAAACCCTCCACCCTTAGATTTACCAGACTCTTCCGTTCTGTCTGCACGGAAAACAGAGAAGGACTCGGTTGGGCATATGACTCGATCCGCACCAGCGGGTCAGCCATGTTTCCGTCAGACAAAAGATGTTACAGTCCCTCATGTCCCGTTGGAATCTGATCCTTGCCCTAACATCATCCATCTTATTTTCCAGAGACTGGACGTTAGCAAGAAGGATGCTGGGCAGAGGTGGACGGTGGGCTTGAACTCTCAGTCTGTTCCGAATTCCGCTCCGTTTCCCTCGATGTTTTCGTCGTCTCCCCGTAGTAGCGGCTCCACTGTTGTTGTTGTGGTTCGCTCGTACGATCTCTGCCGGCCATGCTGGATCGATGGAAAAAGTGGACAAAAACCCTTGTTTTGCGCAAAAGTTTATGTCCAAAAGTGTGCTGCGTTCGTATGCTGTTATTGCCGATGTGTTCGTGGCAAAGAAAATATTAAAAATAAACACAAAAACTAAAAGAGCGCACAATCTCCGCGGAGCTACCACGACGGCGTCTGGACACAGCCGCGCCATCGGACATGTATGGAGCAGATTCCCATCTGATCCCATAGCTGTGCCTACTGTGTGTGAATATTAGTTAGTCCTGATGGACTGGTGGCACCTCGCATCAGTGTGGGAATGGGTGAATGATGACATGTAGTGTTGAAGAGGAAGTGCTCGGAAGGCTAGAAAAGCATGATACAAGTACAGTCCATTTACCATTTCCATACTTTTATTGTATCTATGGCACGACAGTGGTATTTAACATTAGTTTATTACATTATAAAAATGTGATTTCCTCATGTCATCTCTGCAGGATGTTTGAGCTGCTGTATTCACATGTCATGTTCCATGTGATACCCTGAAATATGTTTTGTCATATTTTACCGATTTAATACAACTGTGTCTATTTCTTATAATTTACTTTGACTGTGTGTTTAAGGTAATTCATGTGTTGTTCCTATATTTGAGAGTGTTGATCACCTGAGCACATACTAACTGTGAAGGGCGGAAAGTGTGTTGTCCCTTTGGAAGAGAGTGCTGTCTCTTTAAGAGAGGGGTGTGTGAAGTGCAGGTACAGTAGCAGGCTGAAGACAAAACAATGTATGTTTGTTTTAACCGGGAACATGTAAAAGTTGCAAAACAGAAGAACGACGTGTTTCTGAAAAGTTTGTTTTTAGGGTGCAACACATACAAGACAAACTTACCTTGATATCTGAGCAGCACTGATCCAACCCGAGACCTCTGGTTGTGAAAGCGGATAGAGATCTGATTGCTGTGGCTTCTCACTACCAACCCCCTCATCAGAATGGACTCATTGGCCAGCATGGTGTTCTCCCCGTGGCCCACATCTTCAAACACCACCATGTCTCCCTCAGATAGATTCACATTCAACACCTGACAGAAAACAGTGTCACGATTAGACGATATTTTCGGCATAAAAAAAACAGCAATGAATGAAGATTCTGAAAGATTAGAAGTCACAGGACATGAAGGAGACCAACATTAATTCTAAAATCATAAAATGTCCAGCAGCATCCTATGCTAGTTGAGGATGCTCAACCTGACACAGGAGCAGATTCAGCACAACAATCACCAAGGGACAGATTTAAAATGCTTTTGTGGTTTTAATTAGAGTCCTCGTTACGACTTTGTCGTAGAGGAACCTATTGTTTTTCGAAGAGTTGTTATTATTTTCTCTAAGGAATGTTGCCCTTTTGAGGCCTTCATCATATTCCAAAAGTTGTCAAATTTGACATGCATATCACGACTGGCGAAAATCTCGATATTTTCAAGTTTTGCATTTTTGTATATAGAATTTTTTCTCTAGCGCCCCCTTGAGGTAGAAAGCTAATACTGTTTTTCAACAATGACCGATTGACTTGAAATTTGATATACAGGTTCACCTGGACCTGCTCTACAAATAAGTTCATGGTGGCCATCAAATGCGCCGACTTGAATTTTGTAAAAAAAAAAAATTTCACTTTTTTCCAAAACGCTTTGTCCGATTCATCCGAAAATGTCTGAGGTCCATTATTGGTTCAATGTCATCATAACTACTGAAAATGTTGTTGATATCTTATTGCGTTGAGAGAATATAGACCAATGAACGTTTAAGGGGTGTGGCCTCATATTTGAAGTCACACAACTTCCAAATTATTTGGCCTATCCTAACCAAATTTATATCCTATGTCCAAATGGCATCTCTTAACGTTCCCTATTTTTTTCAGAATATTTGAACATTAGAGGGCGGTGCAATAAATCCCTCAATATCTGCATTCTGGGCCTTTTTTTAGGCTTTTTACATGTTTTGAGCTGTTGTAAAACAGTTAACTCCTCCTAGAGCTTATACCCGATTCATTCCAAACTTGCCTAGTATGATCTTGAGACCTTTGCCGTGAAAGATCTTTGAAAGATTTCAAAAATATTAAACTATGTGTGGTGGGTCGAACATCAAAAAACAGCATTCGCCATAAAAATGCAAGTTGATGTATCTCGCCCATACGTTATGGAATCTGCTCTATATTTCTCATATATCATGACATACTGATCTTGAAGACATCCATATGCTAATTTTGAATAATAGTCATAGCGCCACCTCGTGGCAAGAGGAAGTTACATGTTTTCTACTTTTTTACCCTTCTCCTCACAGATCATTCAGATCCCTCTCAAAATATAACAGAATATATGTAAGACCTTAATAATGCTTCCCTGTGAAGATCGTAATGACACGTTGAAGTGTGGCAGGTCGTATCATCAGCAAACTTTGATCCTTCGCCGTGCACAAATAAACAATCTAACATGCTCGAAACGTGACTAAACTTGGCACACACATTTAAAATCAAAGATGTAGTTACCTTATATGAATTGAATGCTTTGGAATGGCAATATGGCTCAATAGCGCCCCCTAGACTGTATTTTTTGTTCAAATGGCCACAGTATTTCGCCCCAATGACCGATTACCTTGAAATTTAGCCCTGCTCTAAAAAAAATTACATAACGACCATAAGCTCCGCCCACTTAGATTTTCCGCCATTTAGAATTTTGTAAAAAACACATTATTTTCAACTCCTCCAAAACGATAGTTGCGATTCATACAGGACTTGTTGTGGTCATTATTGTTTCAATGCAATCAAAAATCTTTAAAAGATTGTTGATATCTTATTGCGTTCAGAGAATATGAACCAATGAACATCCAAGGGGTGTGGCCTGATATTTAAAGACACCTTACTTCCAAATCAATTGGACAATCCTCACCTAATTAATAGGCTATGTTCAAATGACATCCCTTAAAGTACTCTAATTTATTCATAATATTTTAACTTTTGGGGTCGCTACAATCAATACCTCAATATATGCCTTTTTTGCATTATTTTCTCACGTTTTGGGGGGTTGTTAAACAGTTAACTCCTCCTAGAGCTTAAACCCGATTCATTCCAAACTAGGCCAGTATAGTCTTGAGACCTTTGTCTTGAAAAATCTTTGAAAGATTTAAAAATATTAAAGTTTGTGCGTTCTCCGGACCGACAAAGAAACACCATTCGCCATTAAAATGTAAGTTGATGTAACTCGGCCATCCAATCTGCTCCATATTCCACGTATGTCATCACATACTGACCTTGAAGACATCCATATGCTAATTTTGAATTCTAGTCATAGCGCCACCAAGTGGCCAAAGCAAATCAGCCTAAAAAGCATCACATTCACATGTAATTTACATGACAAGGTCTAGACTTCACGTGGATACACATGATGCATGTATATGTTCAAATTGTCACAGCGCCCCCTGCTGGCTGCAATGGACTCGCTCGAATCTGCTCCAAACCTCTTATGCTTCATAGAATTCACGGCCTGAGGATTTCAACATGCCTTTTTTCACTCAGAGTTAAAGCGCCACCCACTTGCAAAGTGAAATCTGTGTCGCGTGACAAACGGTTAAACGCCCGAACGCCGTGCATGTGTTCTCGGCCGTGGGGGCCGGCGTCCGGCCGGCACCCCCGACGTGCGAAGGAGGAACGAGGACCCGTTCATCGCTGCTTGCAGGTTTAATTGTGTTTGTAACCATAATCTCCATGTATTCAGAGCATGTAGTCAGCTCCTGGAATCAGCCTGGTACGGACCTCCAAGTTGAGCTCAGATCAAGCTCAGAGAAGATGAGAGAGATGAACATCTTTAAAGGCTTGCTGGTGTTTCAGTGTTCACCATATCTGTGGTTGCTTGTACTGGCGGCAGCTGAACATGTGGGTGTCCACATAAACGCCATCAATCAATTTTGAAGACATACTCATATGTGTTTATTTTCTGCGGCACTATTTACATTTGTGCAACCATGGACGCACTTAGCTGAAAACCATCGGTTAACACAAGTCACAAGTTAATATGGATCACAGTTTTCCAATTTGTCAGGATGGCCGGGGGCAAAATGTCAGCTCCACTGCCAACATTCATGTGCATATTTTTGATGAAGTTTGCTGTAAAAGGGTTTATTATATTTCAAAATAGGACTGATAAAATTATGATGTAATGATCTTTATATGAAATCACTCTACATTCCTTAAAATTCAATGATACATGTTCGAAGGAGACATGAGATGAAAATGAAGTTCAGGACAAATCAAAGACTCAGCAGCAGGTTCAGCAGCTCTGGGTGCATTTTCTACCTGTGAGGCGAGACTACTGACTACTTGGATCCTGCTAAGTATCTTCTTTAAACTAGTTTTATCTGCTAAAGTTACTGTTGTATTTGTTGTTTAAAGCTGCTAGATTGTTAGTCTGTCCTGTTTTAAGGAGTTGTTTTGGTAGAGAGGTGTGTCCTGTGTTCCGACACCTGAATCTTCACTGATTGGACGAGCGATCGTCACCTGGTTTCTATTGAGTGTCATTTGAATACCAAAAGCCAAGGGGCGGTGTCAACGCGGCTGGAGGTAATTGGCACTAACTTGGGCTCATAACCGGGTGGGGTTTTTCGCGTCAGCGTGACTCATCGGACGAAGACTCGGAGGACAAAGACATAGGAGTCTTCCGTTGGAGTCAAGACTCGGAGGACAAAGACATAGGAGTCTTCCGTTGGAGTCAAGACTCGGAGGACAAAGACATAGGAGTCTTCGGGGGTGGCTGAGTATTTCCCCATTTTTTGAATATGTGTGTCTTTTCCATACCTGTGCGTATCTCTACTCGTAGTTACTATAGGACTCGCTCATTCATGTACCGGAACCCCTCCTCTGTTATCCTTCCTACCCGTTCTACTCACACCCAGCACCTGGTCACAGGAGGCCTCTGGAACTGTCAGTCAGCCAACCGCAAGGCCGACTTCATCTCTGGCTTTGCCTTGGAGCAGTCGCTTGACTTCCTGGCTCTCACTGAGACCTGGATCACAGCAGACAACACGTCTACCCCGGCTGCTCTCTCCTCTGCCTTCTCCTTTAGCCACACACCCAGACCCTCTGGTCGGGGTGGAGGTACAGGTTTACTCATCTCACCCACATGGTGTTTCTGTCCCTACCGCTTCCACTCTTTATCCCACTGACTTTTGAGTTTCATGCGGTGACCGTTACTCATCCGGTTCAACTTCACATTGTTGTTCTCACCGTCCCCTGGTTCTTTGGGAGATTTCTTGGACGAGCTAGACGTCCTCCCTATCGAACTTCGGAACACGGCCCCCCGCTCATCCTTCTGGGTGACTTTAACATCCAGACAGAGAAGTCATGTGATCTCTTACTCTTACTGTCTTCCTTTAACCTCTCACTCAGTCCCTCCCCTCCTACTCACAAAGCCGGCAACCACCTTGACTACATTTTCACAAGAAACTGCTCTACCTCTAACCTCACTGTGACTCCTCTCCATGTCTCTGACCACTTCTTCATCTCTTACTCTCTCTCGCTCTCTGGTACTGACAACCCACCCATATCTACAGACTCTGCACCTGTACGCCGCAACATTCGCACCCTCTGCCCCTCCTCTCTGGCCTCCTCTGTCCTATCTGCTCTCCCTCAACTGACTGCTTCTCACTCATGCATCCTAACTCTGCCGCAGACACTCTCCTCTCTTCCCTGTCTTCATCTCTTGATTCTCTTTGTCCTTTTAAGACACGACCGGTTCGAAATCCTCTCCGGCTCCGTGGTTGTCGGACTCGGTGCGCCGAGAGAGCCACCCTGCGCGACGGAAAGAAAATGGCGCAAATCGAATCAAGCGGAAGACTTGCTCTTCTATCAATCTCTCCTCTCCTCCTTCTCTTCCTCTATCTCTGCAGCCAAAAGCTCGTTCTACCTGACCAAAATTCAGTCTTCCTTCTCTAACCCCAAAAACTCTTCTCTATCTTTTCCAACCTCCTTGATCCCCCTGTCCCCTCCTCCTTCCACCCTTTTGCCGAGCCACTTTGTCGACTACTTTACAAACAAGATAGACGACATACGCTCCTCCTTTACAAATCCATCTTCTATCACCTCACCAACACTAACTTCTTCATCCCCCTCTCTTTCCTCTTTCACCCCCTTGTCTCCCAATCAAGTTCTTAGCTTGGTGACCTCGGCCAGACCGACCACCTGCACCCTTGACCCTGTCCCGTCTCCCATTCTCCAGGCTATTGCTCCTGACCTTCTGACCTTCCTCACCCATCTTATTAACAGCTCCCTCTCAACTGGCTGTTTCCTAACTCTCTGAAGGAGGCGAGAGTCAACCCTCTCCTGAAGAAACCCACGCTCGACCGTCTGAAGTCAGCAACTACAGACCGGTCTCTCTTCCTTTTCTCTCCAAAACTCTGGAGCGAGCTATCTTGAGCCAAGTGTCCTCCTATCTCCACAGTAACAACCTTCTTGACCCTCACCAGTCTGGATTCAAGGCCGGCCACTCAACAGAGACTGCCCTCCTGGCTGTCTCTGAGCAGCTTCACACTGCTAGAGCAGCCTCTCTCTCCTCTGTCCTTATCCTTCTCGACCTTTCTGCAGCATTTGACACAGTGAACCATCAGATCCTGATCTCTTCTCTTCAGGACCTGGGGATCTCAGGCACTGCACTCGCTCTTTTCTCTTCCTACCTTAAAGACCGCACCTACCGGGTAACTTGGAGAGGATCTGTGTCTGATCCTTGTCCTCTCACTACTGGGGTTCCTCAAGGCTCCGTCCTGGGTCCCCTCCTCTTCTCTCTGTACACAAATTCTCTCGGCTCTGTCATTCGTTCGCATGGCTTCTCCTACCATAGCTATGCTGATGACACCCAACTGATCTTCTCGTTTCCACCGTCCGAAACACAGGTGGCGGCACGAATCTCTGCCTGTCTGACTGACATCTCTCAGTGGATGTCTGCTCACCACCTGAAAGATCAACCCTGACAAGACTGAGCTACTATTCCTTCCAGGAAAGGCTCCCTCACCCACGACCTGACTATCACCTCCAGCAGCTCTGTGTTGGCCCCTAGCCTGACTGCGAGGAACCTCGGGGTGACACTCGACAGTCAACTCTCCTGACGGCCAACATCGCTGCGACGCGCGTTCCTGTAGGTACATGCTGCACAACATCAGGAGAATACGCCTCTTCTTACTCAGAAGGCGGCGCAGGTTCTGATCCAGGCTCTGGTCATTTCACGCCTCGACTACTGCAACTCCTCCTGGCTGGTCTACCTGCTAAGGCCATCCGACCCCTGCAGCTCATCCAGAATGCAGCAGCTCGACTGGTCTTCAGCCTCCCGAAATTCACCCACACCACTCCGCTCCTCCGCTCTCTCCACTGGTTACCGGTGGCTGCTCGCATCCGCTTCAAAACACTGGTCCTGGCGTACCGTGCTCTAGACGGATCGGGCCCGTCTACATCCGGGATATGGTCACACCGTACACCCGGCACGTTCGCTCCGCTCGGCAACAGCCAATCGACTTGTGACTACTGCACTCGAGCTAATCACTGAAATCCAGACTGTTTGCTGTCCTGGCTCCTCAGTGGTGGAACGAGCTCCCCACTGACATCAGGACAGCAGAAAGTCTCTACATCTTCCGTCGGAGACTGAAAACACACCTTTTCCGACTATATCTGGATTAAAACACAGATTAGCACTTCAGTGGCACTTAGATAGCACTTACTTATGGTACTTTTGTAGTTCGACTATGTTGAGGAAATGTTACTTCCTGTATTCTTGTTGTTCTTAGTTTGTACTCTAGGTTGAAATGCACTTATTGTAAGTCGCTTTGGATAAAAGCGTCTGCTAAATGACATGTAATGTAATAATGTAATGAAGCAGGTGGAGGTTGTGTTGATAAGGATGTTTATACTAAGGTTTATGCAGCCAGATGTCCAATAAAGTGTAGTTGCAGCCTGTTGTCATTTGACAGTTCACTGATGGTTAAGTTCAAATCAAAGTGTGATGAACACAAAACTCAACTATTCATTGTGTGAATATTCTGTTCATTATTAATAGCCTGATTTCTTTATTCTTGCTCAGTTTTTATTATTTTCAAGTTTCAAAGTTACCGTGGACCATGACCCTCGCAAGACTACCGGAGGTGTCCTGGGAGTTTACCCAATGAGTCTACTTGTGCTTTGTGGACTTGGAGAAGGCTTTCAAACGGTTCCCTCTGTGTTTTTTTTGGGAGTGATGTGGGAGTATGTGGTGCCGGACTCGTTACAACGGGCTATCCGGTCTATGTACGTCTGTAGAAAGAACTGTGTTCGCATTCTCTGCATTAAGTCAGAGACATTCTCGGTGGATGTTGGCCTCCGCCAGTGCTGCCCTTTGTAACCCGCCCTCATCGTGATTTTCACAGGCAGGATATCTAGGTGGGGGGTGAATAACGTCAGCTTTGGGGTCCTCTGGATCGCCTCTTTGCTGTTTGCAGATGATGTTGTACTGTTGGCCTCCTCGGACCGTGACCTCCGACATTCACTGTACCGTTTTTCAGCCGAGTGTGAAGCAGCGGGGATGAGAGTCAGCACCTCCAAATCTGAGGCCATGGTGCTCTGCCAGAAACCGGTGGATTGATCTATTCAGGTGGGGACAGAGTGCCTGCCCCAAGCGAAGGATTTCAAGTATCTTGGAGTCTTGTTCACGAGTGAAGGTAAAAATGGAGCAAGAGATCGACAGGCACATCGGTGTGACTGCAGCAGTAAAACAAGTGCTGCACCGGACCATCTTGGTAAAGAGGGAGCTCTCAATTTACTTGTCAGTCTATGTTCCGACCCTCACCTATGATCACAAACTCCGGGTCGTAACCAAAAGAATGATGTCGAGGATACAAGCGGCCAAAATAAGTTTTCTTCGTAGGGTGGCCGGGCACAGCCTTAGAGATAAGGTAAGAGTCAGCTGAGTTGGTTCGGGCATCTAATTCGGATGCCTCCTGGACGTATTTGCGGCCTCCTGGGAGGCCCATTAGAAGTTTTCCGAGTACGTCCATCTGGTAGGACACCCCAGGCCAGGGAAGACCCATGGCTGCTTGAGAGTTATGCACGGATGTTCTGGTGTTCTCATGTTTTCTTAATTTTTCCGACAAGTGCTTCATGTCCCTTACTCCCACAAGTATCCATACTGGATTTGCCCCCCAAGATTTTAGCGGGTCGAGTCTTCTTGGAAGAGAAGTGCTCGTGCCGTTGTCATGTCGTTAAAAAAAGCGCCTGACAAGAACGCCCTTTTGGGCCAGATGACTTTGGCCCATAGCTTTGAGCTGAAATGACAACTGACAGAATTAGAGAATAGCCTATTTAAAAGTTTGGCAGCAACAATATGATTGGCATAAGGCCACGGTGCAGCATCTAATTGGTTGATTTAAAGTGGATGCCCCAAATCAGTTGATAGTGTAATCACAGGGAGAATTAGAGACTGAGATATTTATTAATGACCAGTAGTGTAAAGAGAGTCTTCATTTCTCAACTACTGCTCGAGCTCCATTTACAGCTTTTGACAGAATATATTGTGCCATTTTGATCAATTGTCTGAAAACCTGGATTGGCATTCAGGAAGCTGCATTTAGTTAACCCTTGTGTTGCCTTCGGGTCATTTTGACCCGATTCAATATTTAACCCTCCTGTCGCCTTCGGGTCAATTTGACCCGATTCAATGTTTAATGTCGGTGTTCTTTCGGGAGTCAACAAACAAACATAAAGTACCTCACACTTAAACTTGGAAAACAATATTAATTCTAATAATTTTCTGGAGATTTGAATAGCTGGGGTCATATTGACCTCAAGGGTAAAATATGTTAGTAAATATAAAGGTAACAGGAGGGTGAAACATTGAATCGGGTCAAATTGACCCGAAGGCAACACAAGGGTTAATTGTACTTTTATCTTTAAGATATAACTTACCTCCATAACTCACATTACATGTGATGTACAGCAAGTTAACATTTTAGGTCCAATTTTATTTTCCATATACATCTCCAAAATCCAACCAATACTCTTGCACGCTGACCCGGATAAAGTCATTCATGCATTTTTTTCCTCAAAACTCGACTACTGTAACTTTTGCATCAACCAGAAGTCACTCTCTCGCCTCCAACTAGTTCAGAAAGCAGCACCTCGGCTTCTCATGGGTTTTAACTAGGGCTGTCAGCGTTAACGCGTTAATCTATGCGATTAATTTGGCCGCGTTAACGCACTAAAATATTTTAACGCAATTAACGCAACTTTGTTTACTTCCGGTGTTCGTTGAAGTATTTACACTCAAACCGAGTGTCAAACCGCGGCAGTACGGTTTAACACTGTTTCCGTTTTTAAAACAATTATTTCTCCGCGAAAATAAGGAGCAGAAATCAATTTAAACTCGTGGATGAATCAGTCAGGTTTCCTCCTGCTCTCCTTCCTCTCGTCTCCCCCTCTGATCCACAGAGGAACGGAGGGGCGACGTGTCGAGTGACGCGGCGCGGAAATAACTCGTCACACGAAACCTTCACCGTGATTGGTCAATCCGTTTGTCTGTCAACATTTTGGGAAAAAAACAACCAATGAACACTCAGTAAATCACAAAGGACCTCCCACCTCACAGGTGAGGCTCTATAGCAGCCTGTCAGTCAGAGAGCAGAGAACACGGCACCAGGACAACTGAGCGTCATTGAATAGAGCTGAGATTGTTCTGGAATGTTTGATGTATAACACACGTGGGTATGTGTCATATGCAAACGCCTTTAAAAGGTGAATTTTGTTGTTGTTGTAAAATGTATAAAATGAGCCCAGACTCCAGAGGGTGAACAGGACATATTTGAATTAAATTAAATTAAATATACACTTTTATTAATCCCCAAGGGGAAATTAGTTCTCTGCATTTCACCCATCCTTAGTTATTAAGGAGCAGTGGGCTGCGGTGAAGCGCCCGGGAAGCAACTGGGGGTTCAGTGCCTTGCTCAAGGACACTTCGACTTGCAGCTAATGGGGAGAGCGGGGATCGAACCCACAACCTTGCGGTTGAAGGACGGCCCTCTTACCCCACTGAGCTACAGCCGCCCCTATGTCAGTCAGTTACCAAGGCCACTGGTTCTGCTGCGTTCAGTGTTAAAGATGACAGGACCAATGGGGTCTCAATATACTTCTTTTTTTTTACTAATCTGATGTTTCACTGAAGAAACAATTTATCATCCACAATATTAAATACCTCGCTGTCACTTTATAGGTAGGAGCCTCTTTGAAAACACAGCTCTGTGTGAAGTTTGGTCTTTAAAAATAATGAACTTTTAACTTGTAATTGCGATTAATCGCGATTAATTGCGGTTAATGAATTTCAAAATGTGCGATTAATTAGTTACATTTTTTTAATCGATTGACAGCCCTAGTTTTAACAGATATATATATATATATATATACAGTGTTTAGAAAAAAGTATTCACACCCCTTGCATGTTTTCATCCTTTTTTTGCTTTTAACTAATGAGACTTTTTTCACAAGAATTTGCAAAAGAAACTTCTTTCATATCAAAATGAAAACATATTTTTACAAACTAATGTCAATTAATTAAAATATATAAGATATAGTAAATGATTGCATAAATATTCAACCCCTTTAGATCAGTATTTAGTTGTTGCACCTATGGCTGCAATCACAGCACTGAGTCTGTGTGGATTTGTCTCTATCAGGCTTGCACATCTTGACCATTTTTCTCCATTCCATGCAACAGTCTCTCCCATTTGAGCCACTATAGCTGTAACTCCTTCCGAGTGATCATAGGTGTCTTGATGGCCTCCATCACCAGTCTTCTTCTTGTTTGGTCACTCAGTTTGTGAGGACGGCTAGCTCGAGGCAGATTTAAACAAGTGCCATACTGCTTCCATTTTTTTATGATATATTTAAATGAACTCTTACATTAACTATTGTTGTAGCCATCTCCTGACTTTTTGTTTTGTTTCTTGTAGTGGTCTTTTGTCTTCATGTTGCAATGGTCGCAGGAATACTGATGAACCAGAGACTGGACCTCACAGACACAGGTCATTTTATACTACAATCACTTGACACATATCAACTCCATTTTTGCTCTTTGTGACACTGCTGGCATCAAATAGTTGGACCTCTGTTGAATTAGGTCAGTCCCTATAAAAGAGTATAGGTGAATATACTGTATACTGCATGCAATCATTTACTTTATCTTATATATTTGTCAATTAATAATTGACATTTACTTTGACATTGCAAACTCTTGTCAAAAGAGCCAAATTATATTGACCTTGATTTCATGTATAAAAGCAACAAAATGGTCAAACATCCAAAGGGGTTGAATACTTTTTCTAGGCTTTCTGTATATTTTGATGTCTTGAGGTCAGGATCGGCTTGTGAGGTCTGGGTGCACAAACTGTGGTTTCTGTCTCAAAATACTATATTCTGATACTTTTAGAAAAATATAAACTTAATTTTAGCAGAAAGTCGCTTAGCAAAAAACATAAGTATCTTCAGTTTTTTTCTGGTTCATTGTCTTTAACATAACATTCTTTCTCTTTTTGTCCGCTCCTGTCCTTTGTTCAATTCGATTCAGTTGATTATATATAGCCCAATATCACAAATTTGCCTCAGAGGGCTTTACAATCTGTACACATACGACATCCTTGACCCAGGACTTCACATCATATCAGGAACAACTTTCACAGGGAAAAATTGGAAGAAACCTTCAGGAGAGCAACAGGAGGATCCCTCTCCCCAGATGGACAGAAGCAATATATGTCATGTGTACAGATGAACAGCATTACAGAGTTACAACACATTCAATGAAAATGACAGAAATGTATGAATAATTAGTAGTAGGCATGGTCCACAATCCAGATCTCAACAATCCATTTAACTGAAGGAGGTAGAGAGGCTTTGTTCTCTCCCTCTCCAGGGTAATCACCTCGTCCTGGTAGACAGGTTGGTAGACGGATGGGTAGCCGGGCTGCTGGGGCTTGTCGGCGACGGCGGGAACTGGAGGGGACTGTGACTCGGGACCGCGACTAGTCTTTGCACAGAGTTTATTCATTCAGATTCGCAGCCATTATTGTTGCTACAAAGTCAGCCAGTGAGAAAGCAAAAACAGGGAGAGTGCTGTAATTTAATATAAGACAATGAAATGCTCCTATCATATAAAAAGGGCTTCATGGTGCAGAAGAGCCAGCTTTCTTTTGCTGTGTTCCATAAAAAACGTTATCATTTTCTTCATCCACCACAGAAGAACTACCCCCTAGTTCCGCTTTATACTTGTTGTTGACATCCCACACATTTTGCTTTTGATGTGACCACAGCATTAGAATAATTTGGCATTTAAAGCGATTTTGCACTTTAATATGACATTTTTCTTTCTTGCAAAGTTCAAGGACTTCTTTGCATTTAAATTGCCATAATTTCCTAGGGAGCAAAAACATAATAATCACCACTCAAAGTGAAAAATGTTGACCTGAGATAATCAGAAAGTGACCTTGACTTTATGTGATTTAAGCAATGTCTGTGACAAATATAGTGCAGCAAGGGACATATTCACATCAGCATCTATAATGCAAAACAGCGCTGGCAGTCTACTTTGCATAATATTCACGCACAAATCAAAAGCAAGAAATATGGAAAAAGCCAAAAGGATAATGTGGAGCTCAATGATTAGACTGCAGGGAGGCCTGATAATTGTCAGCTTGTCGCCTTCGCTGACAGCACATCTGGTGAGACGCCTGGTTGCTTTCATCAGCTTTTATCACAGCAGGGATAACTTTATTCAGACTTTAAAAAGAAGGGAGAGTCTTGTCTTCATGTGGCCCTCCATAGATCATATCAACTACCTCCTATCTTACCTAGCAGGGGGATGAATCCACAGCTCTTCTGAGAAAAGCTGCTTGGGGAGTCTGTATGGATGTGTATCCACTGACAGAACTCAGGTGTCATTTAACAGTAAGTTACTACTCAGTAAACAGCAGGTTTCAGACTATTTTTAAGGCTGCAACACCATGAAGAATATTATATAGTATTGATTTAATATAGTGTATTTGTGTTACATTTACAATAATTAGGGATTAGGTTGACAAATAAATACATGGAAGTATATACAATGGGTACGGAAAGTTTTAGATCCCTTTACATTTTTCACTCTTTGTTTCATTGCAGCCATTTGCTAAAATCAAAAAAGTTCATCACTGTCTCGCCGCTGTTGAATCAGAACAAGACGGAGGACACACTTATCGTTGCGGTTTGCGGGCAGCCGGAGCTCTTTAATACAACCTCTTATGAGTACATGACTCGCAGAGAGTAAAACAGGCACGGGTGATGTTATGTATATATATATATATATATTGTGGCAGCTGTCCCCAATCTGGCCTCGGCTGCTGGCTGGTTGACAATCAGTCAGCTGCTCTGACTGAGTGGCAATCAGTCAGCAGCCGATGCTGCTTGTATAAAAGGGCAGCAGAGCTGGAGGGAGCGGAGGAGTGAGCAGAGGCGCATGTTTGGCGGTCTGCTCGGTGTGTGGTGACAGAATAAATATGTCTTATAACGGAACCTCGTCGGTGTTATCTGGCTATCCTTGGAGCGTTTGGGGGAAACCCACGGGTAGTGGCAATGAAGCTGCTACAGTGGAGCCCAACGTGGGACCCCCTGGAACCCAGCGCCTGGAAAGGTTGCGGCCAGATCCGGAGGTGGAGCTGATGAACAGCTTGGGGCAGATGCTGGCCCGTATAGAGGAGATGCGGCGGGCAGAGGCGGAGGAGAACCGCCGGTTCCTCAAGGCCTTCCTGGACCCGCCGGCTCTGCGGCCGAACCCCGAGACCCAGTACCTGTCGGAGCTGCCGACCCCAGTTTCCCACGTCTCGGCGGCGCTGCCGACGACCCCTGTTCCCTGGGACCCGTCGGTGGAAGGCCGACCCCGGGCCCCGGCGGCGACGCCAGCTACTCCGTCTCCATCCTGGCTGGTCTCAGCGCCCCGTTCCTGCGGGCTTCAGCTCCCTGTCCCGGACGACCCCAGAGCCCCCACGTCCTGAGCCCGGTCCCCCAGAACCCCCGTTCCCCGGCCCGGCGGGCTTCAGCTCCCCGTCCCGAACCCCAGAGCCCCACCTCCTACGCCCGGTCCCCGAGAGCCCCCACCCCCTACGCCCGGTTCCCCAAAGCCCCCACGTCCCGAGCCCGGTCCCCCAGAGCCCCCTCCTCCGCCTCTGTCCGCCGCATCTCCTCTATACGGGCCAGCATCTGCCCCAAGCTGTTCATCAGCTCCACCTCCGGATCTGGCCGCATCCTTTGCAGGCGCTGGGTTCCAGGGGGTCCCACGTTGGGCTCCACTGTAGCAGCTTCATTGCCACTACCCGTGGGTTTCCCCCAAACGCTCCAAGGATAGCCAGATAACACCGACGAGGTTCCGTTATAAGACATATTTATTCTGTCACCACACACCGAGCAGACCGCCAAACATGCGCCTCTGCTCACTCCTCCCCTCCCTCCAGCTCTGCTGCCCTTTTATACAAGCAGCATCGGCTGCTGACTGATTGCCAACCAGCCAGCAGCCGAGGCCAGATTGGGGACAGCTGCCACATATATATATATATTGTTATGAACACAATAACACACGTTTAGATGTTCCGCTTTCGGAGCGCTGGAAGCGGAAGTCTTTCAGACGTAACATTTAACTTAATCGGTGAAAGTGACCGAGCTGTGTGAGCCCACGGGTGATAGTATAAACCCAAACATGAGGGCGTTTGATGTTTGTGGGATGTCCACAACAAGTATAAAGCAGAACTAGTGGTTAGTTCTTCCTGGTGGATGAAGGAAATGCTAAACGCTATTGGTGTGAACACGGCAAAAGGTTGAGCGAGTAACTCACACGTTTTGGGCGACACGACAAAACTCATCGCTTTTGATGTGAACGTAGCCTAAGGTTAATTTTATGAGTTGTATGGTTATCAAGTCTCCTCTGATGCATCCACCGGAAAGTGGGAGGATCAAGTCACATCTGGGTATTTTGAGCATGCCTTGCGAGAAGCAAACTTTGAATTGGAACATGTACTCGGGCTGCGACTGATGACGTTTCACGATTCTACAAGAACACAAGTACAGAGAAATACAGACAAGAACGCATATTGAGAAACGACTTGTAAATACGAATCTTATTTGTGAGACGTTAGATTGGTTGTCTGAAACCCCATTTACACGATGGGAAAACGCATATATTTTCGTGCGTTTTGGCCTTTCATTTACACAAAAACGGAGATTTTATCACGGAAAACGATCATTTCTAAAAACTCCGGCCAAAGTGGAGATTTCTGAAAACTCAGTTTTTGTGTTTGCGTGTGAACTAGGTCAAACGAAGTTTTAGGTTGTCAAACGTCACAGTATGCGACTAAAAATGCTTCACGTCATGTGAGCGTCCTATGTTTACAGTTAGTTTGGCCGCTCCTACCAGGGTTGCCAGGTCTGTGACAAAACCAGCCCAATATCAGAACTCAAAATATGCCCGTGCCAAACCATATACACTGCTTTTAAAGTGTGTGTACGTGGACGTGTCCAATGTCCATGTGTGGACGTGCTGATCTGGAGTCAGTTTGGTAGGATTTGTGTATAAATAAATTATTTCATTTAAAATATGGATTTTTATTTAAAGATATTCATGTAATTTGCATGCAAAATAGGTCTACCGAACCAGCGGACAACAAATTCAACCGCGGCAACACTTCAAAGTAGCCCAATTCGCGGAAAACCGCGGACCTGGCAACACTGGCTCCTACGTCCAGTGTCGACTGCCTTCATTTTCGTTGTCAGGTGCGCCCGAGTTATTTCCTCCTTGACATGAGGATACTTCTCGGAGGTCTCGAGTCTTGAGAATTCTGATTGGTTTGCATGTCTTTATCCTTCTCGTTACACTGCCGACTACAGGTTTGGCATAGTTATGACGGCGCCCGGGGGCGTATTTATGCGGGTTCATATAAACAGAAACTTTTTTGAAAACCACCTTGTGTGTACGACGTTATTTTTGAAAACGGAGCGGCAGAAATCTTCGTTTCTGTAAATACCCGGCTATGTGTAAACGTGGCCTGAGTATCGGAGGTCGACAGAAACTGTTTGAAGCAGACTGTGGATATGAAAAGACGTCGGAATGATGGCCATCAGCTGGACCTCAAGGCAACCAGGAATGTTAATGTCGTCCAGTGCTAAGCGCAATAGAACAAAAGTTACGTATGTAACTACAGTTTTTTAAATCCTGGATGACAGCCAGAGTTTCCGGTCACTCGGAATCTCGTGATTTTGCGAGAAGATTCCGTAGGACTGATCTCAGGATGACACTGGAACTAAAACCCGGCGGGTGGTCATCCGAGGTAAAAGGTGACTTTGTTGTTCTTAATACCCGACCTGCGTGTGCGCGTGACAGATGATATCCAGCAGTGTTCTATGTATAAATCCATTTCTAAATTCTGTGTGTTTTCATTAATTGTGACACTGATCTGACTCCATATCTCTCTGTGACAAGTAAACAAACTCCAACCACTAATGACGACCAAAGGATGCAGTTAAAAGCTCTGGAGAGAAACAGCTACGAAGTAAACTTAGATTTTTTTTTTTTTTTTTTCAGACCAATCAGCATATTATTTACATAAAGTCCTCCTCATATGACAAACTGGTGCAGTTTTTAGAAAATGTTTCATTTAAAAAATAAAGAAGTAAAATGAGGGAGGTATTCATGACTGTTATCACCTAAATCCACTTATTACTGCTTATATAATGGTCTGCATGTACAGTCCATTATTCAATTATAGTGCACTTGTTTAAACTAAACTTTACTTTCAGTGCACGTACAGTCGGAGTCTATCCAGCCTTAACGCAACATGAATGACTCACACTGTATGAGCTCAGCGGCCTCTGCAGCGTGCTTGTGTCTAACAAGTCATAATGTGCTGTTAATGAACTCATGGACACAGCATCACGATAATAGTGCACTGAACAAAGGGCATAAGTAATCACATTATGCCTTCAGCTCAGGGATAATAAAATACTTGAGAGAACATTGGGAGGCGTAATCCAATTTGCCTTGGCAACAGTCCAACTTCTGAATAACTGCACCTCACAAACATAATCATGAGGGGTGAACCATAGGTCTGCAACAAGAGTTATTGCTTGGCTTTTTTTTTTTACTACAGTTTAGCTGAGATCACAGTGTCATTAGGGAACAGATAGGGGTTGACATGTCTGTCTACTGTTAATAGTCCGGAACTTTTCTTCTGTAATTGTCAATTTCACTTTCTACTGTTCATTAGCTTCACCTCTTAAGCACCTCTCAAGCTGTAGCAATAGCTAGCTGTGACACAAAGACGTTTGATTTTAATAACAAGAAGAAGAAGAAGCATGAAACAAGACTAAGTCAACAGCCACAATAGCAGCTTTGTTAGGCTGTACTTAGGCACAGTAGTAAGGAGGTATCATGTTAACCATATTCACCATCTTCTGGCATTCAAGTATGACAACATTTGCTAAGTAGCACCAAACCAATACAGCTGAGGCTGATGGGAATTAGTTAATTTGCCGTTAGTTTTGAACACTTGTCATAAACCAAAGTGTTGTACAGACTGAAATCTTCATCTATTGTTGGCACGAGATGAAACATCTGAGCATCACCTAAAAATCATCCTGTTGTGGAATATGCAGGTGTTCTCAAAATGTTCATGACAACCCATCGATTAGCTCCTTTTCAACCCCAATCGAAAATATCAACCAGTTGGTGGGATTAAAAGGATAGGGCATCCCCAAATCTTGTCTGGAGATGATGAATTTCTGTACAATATTTCAAGGGAAAACATTCCAAGACCATGAGAATTTAGTGAGCAACAACGTGGTGGACTGTATAACCTTCCATCAAAAGAGCCATACTGCTAGTCTGGCTGAAGATGCACAATGGGCACTAACTTCATGTTCCGTTTGATTATATTGCAATTTTTTATTTTTTTTATTTTCACAGAATGTACACAACACTACGGTTAGGATCAATGCTATGGATAGAGCAGATCTTATACCTAGTAATCTGACCTAGATTTAATCGACCTAAACCTCGACAACCCAGAGTACAGACCGGGAAGCAGAGTTGCAGTCTTACATACTTCTCTCCGCTGTTGCACTAGAGCAGTAGCAGCCTTCTTTAATTTAAGCCTTAATAAATTCTAAACCTAAATTAGATTATAACTTATTTGAAAGCCTTGTTTGTACGTAAATGTACTCACTGATTTAACCACACCTTCAACCTTGTTCTGACATATGCCATTAGAATAGAACATGTAATAGTTTGGAAACTGATAGAGAGGCACAGCTCGGTGGAGCCGTGTATTCATTTAGACCTCAGTAGTACAGTCTTTCAAAGTAACTGGGGGTTCAGTGTCTTGCTTAAAGGACACTTCGACACGCAACTATGGGGAGAGCGGGGATTGAACCGGGTGCTTTGTTTGTTACGGGATGACCACTCTCCCCATGAGCTACAGCTGACCCCAGTTAAATGTTCGGGCTGCATTTGACACCATTGAGCATGATATCCTATCACAGATAGTAGATCATTCGATTGGCATTAAAGGTACCACATTAATCTGCTTTAAATCCTATTTATCAGATCCATCCCAGTGTGTGTATGTACACAAATTAATTCTCCATGAACACTAAAGTTAGTCACAGAGTTCCATGAGGTTTTGTGCTTGGAATAGTTATGTTCACTTACTGTGCATATGCTTGCAATAGGCAATATTAACAAAACAACTTAAATCATTATTATGCAGATGATTCTCAATTATATCTACTGATCAAACAAGATGAAACCAAACAGTTAGCTTAACTCAAAGCATGTCTTGAGGACCTAAACACCTGGATGATGTTATTCTACTACGGCCAGAACACCTCCAAAATCAATTATCTAATGATATAGCTTCTCAAGATGGTTATTATTAAATGGACTCTTTTCCAGTCTTCTGACCACTCAAAGCTCTTGAACACTATTTGCCATCATTCACCCATTCATACACTGATGGGAGCATCTACCATCCAAGGTGCCACCTTCCCATCAGGACTCTATCTAACCATTCACACACATTCATACACCACAGGCACAGCTTGCAAGAGCAATTTGGAGTTATGTGTCTTGCCCAAAGACACTTTGCCATTAACTTCCGGATCTGGGGATCGAACCGCCAATCCTGTTATTGAAGGACAACCGACGCTTGACATGGTGCAGAGATTCGGGTTGATGAGAAAAAAATCTAGATTATGTAAAAGAAAAATGTATCTCTATCACTCTCAATTGTTCAAAGTTTTCTTAACGAAACTTAAGTATTCCAATATGGCTGGTACAGGGTTTTATACTCACTAAAAGCCCTCAATACAAATATATTTATCTTTAATACATCATGTAACTACATATTTACATCGCGAATAACTGAATCCTTACAAAAGACTTTTATCTCATGCAGCGATGTAGCAGAGAATAGAGAACATTGTGTGCTGTGGTGTTAACACAAAATCCTCTCTGACATCCATTTACTTTATAAAAGCAACAAATGACAGCTGAACAATTCAACTGACACTCCCTCATTAAATATAAGCTGACAACTTTGGGGGACAGCATGGAGGATGAGAGCAAAACAGGGACAGATGGAACCCTGGGATATGGTGTTTACTTATGGATCAAAGTCAATGGATATATGTCTGTATGTGGAGAGAGACAAGTGAAAACAAACGCAGCAACACAAAGAAGGAGACGGGGAGAAATGAGGGGGAAATCCAGGGTAAGGCAAATTTGTGTATAATGTTGTGGACTATATTTCTGAATTATATATTCTCTTTTCCTCTGAGACTCTTTTGTTCATCTTCTTATTTTGTGTAACGCAAATAGAAAGCCAGGCCGACCAGAGAATGAGAGGACTTTACCTCTAATTGCTTGGCTCTTTGAAAACGATACACTTCCTCCATTCATCCATTATTAAAGTTATATAAACTGTTGAAGCTGTCTCGTAAATGCATCAAACTGTGTTGTAAATATAACAGTAATATCACTGTCCCCATCAAGAGACGGAAATACTGTGTAGTCCGTACTTGTTCCTGTAGAGGGATACTGTATATGTGTCTGCTAATTAACAGCAGTAGTTATGAGGGAAGTGAGTATACAGTGGCATTGTGGGAACATCTGTTTCAGCAGGAGAAGTGGCTCATAGTAGAGAGAGAACAGAGACAGACTGAGGCATCCCACAGCCTGTCAGTAAAGGCCACTGATGATGAACGTGCTGCTTTTTTCTACTCACTAACTGTCTAAACTGCCTCAGGACCATAGCCAAGATGTAATTAACAGGTAGAGTTTCTCTTTGCAGGAGAATGTCTTCCAATAATGCAACTGAATTAATGAAAATGGTTATGGTCTAATACATTTATTTTATAAGGCGCCTTTCAAGGCACTCAAGGTCGCCGTACAACACATTAAAACAGTTACAGTTACGGAGAGCAGCGGCAGCTAAACGCACCAGCGTTCACTCCTGGAAGAGACGTAAAGGATGAAAGATTACAGCACAACATGAGGGTAGAGAGGCGAGAAGAAACAACCGTCAGACATCGCTCCTATAGGAGGACAGTGTGGGAGCAGGAACACACACACCTCAGCACATAAGCATATACATTTAAACATGACTTGCAACCGGAAACAGGCGAAGGCGTGGGATGGGGGGTGAGGGTAGTGAATGCATATCAGTGTGTTGAAAGTTCAAGTGTGAATGTCCTGTGTCGTCTTGTCTTCTTCCCCCATGCCACAATCAGACAGTTCTCATTTCGCAAGATGGTCGTTGCCATGAAGACAGCCTTGAAAAGGTCCCGAGAAATAGTTAACAGTCCACAGGTGTCTGTGGAGAGGGGGGAGGGAATGCGAGAGATTCTCACTTCAGCGAATTTCAGGGGAGTTGTTGTTCCAGTAACAGCCCCAAGGCCGTGCTGGTTGAGGTAGCTGAAAGCAGATACGATTGGGATTGTTTGGTCTAGCAGTGGCGGGCCGTCAGGGCCAGCAAGGCCTTCTCTGCTGGCCTAAACATCATCAGAATATATATTTTTTTCTAAATATATTTTCCCACAAATATGTATTCAATTATTTCCCAGAGTAAGAGTTATTCTCTTAATTTCATAGCGTTCCTCTTGGTTGCGCTTCTGCCAGCCCCAGGTTGAGATTTGGAGGGCTGGTCTTTATGTTAGATCTTTTATCCAATCATATTCAGCCATCGTGTGTTGCCAGGGGGCTAAAATCTGCCCTTAGGCCTTCAGAATCAACATTGCGGGCGCTGGTAGCTTAAAGTGAATGGGAATGACAATGTTGTGTTAACCAATCAGCTTTAGAGTTGGCTCCTCTAGGCCTTCTAGCTGGCCCCGGAACCGGCACAGGAGCCAGCTAGCAGGCGTCGTGCTGCACGTCTTTTGATTGGATTACCAATATTGAGAGGCGGGGTCTATGGGCAGGTATATGCAGAACCTCAGAACTAGGAAACTGAATTTGATAAAGGAATTAATTTGCGGACTACAAAGCTGTTTTTTCAACCCACAATGGCGGAAGGAGGAGAAGATGTCGATTTGGTCGAGCATATACTTTTAACGACTTTCTCAAGACGAACTTTTCAAGAAAAGTTAGACATCGTAAGGAGAGGTCGCCCGACGCCGACGCTACTTTTGTCATAGGCGGGGAAGGGGTGACTATCCCTATGTCCACGGCTTCTGTCGAGCGGTCATTCTCGGCCTTAAAGCGAATCAAAACGTATTCCAGAAATGCTACTGGACAGACTCGGCTTTCAGCATTAGCCTCCATGTCGATAGAAAAGGACCTATTGGTGGAACTAAAACGCACAGATAGACTGTACAACAGAGTCATTGAAGTCTTCTTGAGGAAAGAAAGAAGGATGGATTTTGTGTTCAAATAATCAGTCTTTGGTGAGTAGGCATACAATGCATTCTATTTTTTATTAAATGTGTATGTATGTTTGGCACAAAATAAAATGGCAAATAGCCTATGTTGCAAATTATTTGTTTTCTTTCTTTTATTTTCAGTGAATAGTTATGTGTCTTTATCATCACGGTGAAACTGCTTTGGGTGCGACAATGCCCTGTTTAGTGAACAAACTGGTGCAAGTTACTTTTTTTTCTCCTTTTTCTCCGTCCCGATGCGCGCATTCTGCAGCGCGCGAGACGGAGAGCCGAGAGAAATGACATGCTGTTGTGTAGATACGATCAACATCAGACGGCTGTTTAGTTTAATAAATGAACAAAGACGTGCTATAGAGAAAATGACGGGCGGGCCAATTTTTTTTAATGTCATGCGATCTACCAATACTACGCCGCGATCGACCGGTAGGTCGCGATCGACGTATTGAGCAGCCCTGGTCTAGAGCCATGGCATCATAATGATAGTAATAAGAGGTGGATTAATTCGGGTGGGACTGTGTAGGACCTCACTGAAGGCCCAGGCCCCAGGCCCACGGCTCGCCACTGTGGTCTAGTAAGTAGCTGCATCCAATTTGCACAACTACTATCCCACCATTTTCCTCCCATTTTCCAATAGGTTTTCAAATCGATTCGGGCAGCCTTAGGGGGCTTTTAACAGCTGTCACCGTTTCATTAATTTTCCAATAAACCAGGGCAGCGCCAAATCCAAACAGCAGAAATCCTGTAATCATAGTTCCGAATACGTAGATATAGATATCTACGTCCTCCACGGAAAGGGCCGCTAGGCACACGACCCGCGAACGCTCTCACGTGTCCATCGTGTAACCAGCTGCAAACGTCCCGGCAGGACAGGCAGGTTCCCCCGAACCCGAGCTTCTCGTCGAGAAGATGGTGTCAATTGCGTTGAGAGATCAGTTGATCAAATCCATGGTTTTTAGTTCGAAGAGCGATGCGGAGAGAGTATCTCAAGTGTAGGACAAGACAAGACGTGACGATAGGAGCCAAGCAGGGAAGGTCATGGGGAGGAGAGGGAGAGAAAAATGCGACCGCCTTCAGAGAGAGCCAAACGAGAAGTCTCATTGGGCGTCACATTTTCTTTTCTCAATTTGGTCTTCTTCCTTAGACCATGCCTACGCATGAATAATGAAGGCCCGGCCGGATGTCTTAATTTTAAACATACACCTTTTAATTAAATGCCTCTCCTATTCATTACAAATAGATGTTTGTGATATTTTATATCGCCATCACACACAAAAAAGACAACTATAATTTGATGTTATCGTGATGATATAAATGCACTGTTTATAGTTAATATAACATGTACTTACTTTTAGATGTCAAAATAACAAATAGCTTTTTTTCTAAATGTAATTCAGTTTATTTTGTATAGCCCAATCACAAATTACAAATTGTGATATAACAAGTGTGCATCTCTACCTGTGAGGCTAGACTACGTGGAACCTTACAAAGAGTGTATTTGCTGTATTGGAGCTACTAGATTGCTAGTCTGTACTGTCTGATTCTATTGTCAGCTATTTGCCACTTGGTCTCGTTTGCTGGCCATTCCACTAACGAACGGCTGGGAGAGTGGCCGACACAGCTATAGCTAATTATCGTCAACTCGGGTGCATAACCAGGCAGTAGGGTCTTTAAGTGTCAGCTTTAGCGTCAGTGGATTCTCATTGGATGAAGACTCAGAGGATAAAGACATAGGAGTCTTTCGTTGGAGTCAAGACTCTGAGGATAAAGACATAGGAGTCATTCGTTGAAGTCAAGACTCAGAGAGTAAAGACATTGGAGTCTTCCAGAGTGGCTGAGTATAAAGCTACTCCGTGAATTTGTGATTATTTGCCATACCTGTGCACAGTGGCGGCTGGTGGATTTTTTTTGGTGGGGCCATCCAATCAATTTCAGCAAACATTCCAGTGATTCACTGCGAAAAATACGCAATACTACTTTGCATTTATTTCCACACTTTTACATAATAAAGGAAATCTTACTGCTACAATTTAGTACATATTTCTATATATATCTATATATATAGCTATATGTATTAAGATGCCCCTATGAACCTAGTTTGTTTGGGGGAAAAACCCAATCAGTGTGGTGGGAAAACCTGCATGTTTTTCTGGCAGATTATTCGTTGAGGGATTTTGCTCTTCTGTTCTTCTGAGTGGCAAACCTCTCAATTACCTTTTTTTAAAGTCAAGAATGTCCCTGACAAGTTTCTCCATGGAGAGCATAGCCAGAGCATTAAGGCACACATAATAATTATTTCATAGATTTCCCTAGAGTGATTGACGCAATAGATTGCACAAATGTTCCTATTTTCAGAACATTGAAACCTTCTCAAAGCCTCACTGTGGGACATGTTGGTGTTTCTACAGCATCCATAATGACCAGACCGAGATAAGACTAGGCCTTCACTATTTGCCGGTAACATTCACTGATTCACTTTGACAACGACAGTAACAGTTACCTTTTAGATCTAAAAAAGATCAGAATTATCTTTTGCCAACCTATTTCACAGGAGCTGTTTGCCTTTGTCTTTTGTCAGCAGAATTCTGAGTTATAACCGTCCGATGTGTAAAGAAGTGTGTACGCTTATTCTGTAGCAGCCTGATGTCTGGATGTGATTCTCACAGTGGTGGGCCGTCAGGGCCAGCAAGGCCTTCTCTGCTGGCCTAAACATCATCAGAATATATATATATTTTTTAATATATTCTCCCACAAATATGTATTCAATTATTCCCCAGAGTAAGAGTTATACTCTTCATTTCATAGCTTTCCTCTTGGTTGCACTGCTTTCAGCCCCAGGTTGAGATTTGGAGGGCTGATCTTTTATCCAATCATATTCAGCCATCATGTGTTGCCAGGGGTCTAAAATCTGCCCTCAGGCCTTCAGAATCAACATTGCGGGCGCTGGTAGCTTAAAGTGAATGGAAATTAAAATGTTGTGTCAACCAATCAGCTTTAGAGTTGGCTCTTGTAGGCCTGCTAGCTGGCCCCGGAACCGGCACAGGAGCCAGCTAGCAGGCGTAGTGCGTACACGTCTTTTGATTGGATTACCAATATTGAGAGGCGGGGCCTATGGGCAGGTCTATGCAGAACCTCAGAACTAGGAAACTGAATTTGATAAACGAATTAATTTGCGTACTACTAAGCTGTTTTTTCAACCCACAATGGCGGAAGGAGGAGAAAATATCGATTTGGTCGAGGATATAATTATAACGCCATTCTCAAGATGAACTTTAAGACCGACGCCGATGCTACAAAGCCCGTCACAGGCGGGAAAGAGGTTCGTTCGCCATTTTCAAAGTTCCAACTACGAGCGCTACCGATGGCTCAGGCTCCGAGAAGCTCTGCACACCGGACTGCTGGAAATGCCTGTTATTTGCAAGTGATCGATTTGGTGTTTGGAGCCGCACTGGCTTTGCAAACTTGAGTTGTCTAACCAAGGCAGCAACGAGATACCAAAGTACGGCTCGGCACCTACAAGCATTGGTGCTTTGAAAACTTTTGGGGACACCGGAGCGGATCTACAGATCAACGAACAAGCGCGCAGGGCAGCGGAGCTGCACAATGAAAAGGTGAAGAAAAATAGGGAAATATGGAAAAGACTCATTAATTGTGTCATGTGTTTGGGTAAACAGGAACTTTCATCTTCATCATCACGGTGAAACTGCTTTGGGTGACAATGCGCTGTTTAGTGAACACACTGTAAAAAAAAAGTTGGACTTAAAGCTCAAAGTTTGTGTACCAGAAATGGATAGAAGAAGAATATTAATATAACTCTGTTGCACTCGACTATGTTCTTGCCTATTAGTTGAACTGTACTGTATTGGACTCTTCCCCTGCAATTCTCTGAATAAAAATGTCAATTTCAAGGTGACGCAACGCCTGGTTATACTGCGTCTCTGTCTAACTGTATAGTGTCTCGAGCCATGACATCATAATGATAGTAATAAGAGGTGGATTAATTCGGGTGGGACTGTGTAGGACCTCACTGAAGGCCCAGGCCCCAGGCCCACGGCACGCCACTGGATTCTCAACAGTAGAAAGTGGATAATGTTCATTTCTAGTTTAAAGCAGACTGATTTACTGACATTCCTGATTTAAACATGATCTTTAAACACGTCTTTTGTTAGGAGTGTTCAATATAAATAGTTTATCTATATTTCAAGCATTTTGTTTTTTAGTGTGTCTCTTGTTTGCACTATACCCTCGGCAGCTGTAAATCCTGTACATTTCAACGCTGCAGGAATAATAAAGGATTATCTTATTTTAGCTTATTGGTCCCGAAATCACCAAAAAAACACAAAACATACGTAGTCCCAGAAAGTAAAAAACTGATTCTAAGGTTAGGCACATAGCAAATAGTAAGAGTACTGCTTGTAGCGACAGAATGAAAATAAGTCTCTCAAACAGCAGTGTGTTATAATATTTCAGACATCAGTAACACCGAAACAAGGTAAAAAGATGTAGATAAAATGTGTTGGTATTTATTTTATCTGGCAAAACATTAAATAATAAAGCTCTTTCTTCTTATACAGGTTTCCTAACTGCCATGCAGCGTTGAACTTTTCATGTGCTTGGTTTTGAAAGTAAAGTAGGTGGACTTGGCCCTCTTCTTGTGCATTAAAGGAAAAAAGAACTCTGGGAAATGTACACTTTTTATTCATCCCGGTCGGGAAATTCTCCTATGCATTTGACTCATCCTTATTAAGGAGCAGTAGGCTGCAGTGAAGTGCCCGGGGTGTAACTGGGAGTTCAGTGTCTTGCTCAAGGGCACTTCAACATCACACAAGAGCCACGGCTAGAAACACAAAAGAGAGGCTTGAGATTAGTCTGGCTGTTTGAAAGAAAATATAACATTGACCAGACATGAATCTTTCTCTCTCTCCCTCGTCCATTTTTCTCTCAGGACAGCCAGGTAATAATTTTCTCGTGGACAATATGAATGCAGATGGATAGAAGGTCATCTAAACAAAGGAGCTCAAGACAGAGCTCGTAAAGATTGCCTTCACAAAGACAAGAGCAACCTTACCTTAGTTTCACAAGTTATGATTTTGTTTCTCTTATAACTTGTGAATTTCAGGACATAAATATCCTTCATGCAAGAAGATTAAGATTGGAGGTCACTTTACAGGATACTGAATCTAAGTATTATTTGTAATTTTACCAAATGTGTGAGCAGAAGTGACATCAACAGTCTCTCCATACCCAAAAAAAGTTAGCCGGCAGCCTGCAGCAGTCACTTCTTTCTAACTCCACATCTCCTTGTTTACTTTTTAAACTGGTAGTTTTTAGACGCAAGCAAAGCTGACGGAAGTCACATCACTTGAGGAAATTTATCAGACTTCACACAGCCCCTCACACTAATGATGTATACTACCTTTCTCACATATGCAGTAGTACTCCCCAACACCTGCAAACACACACAGATGTGTAAAATCAAGTGAGTTCAACCTCAAGATTACAATCCTGATTTTTTTTGTCAACAGCTGTAGTGGTAAAAGTTAGAATGCTTTAATACCACAGGTATAAGCAGTTAGTGTGTTTTATTACCACAGGACCTACGCTTTATCTCCAATACATACTACAGCACCACATACAACATCTAAGAACATTTATGAGTATGTACACTACCTGGTCAGCAGCCAATGAACAGACAGTTAGCTTAGAGCCTCAAAAAAGAGCTAAAAGAATATGAATATTGGACTTGCTTGCATCAGGGGGACACAAACTACACAACATATAGTAGTCACACACCAGTTGTGTGATTTTCTACATCATAATGGTTTATTTGAGCAGTTTCAGTCAGGATTTAGAAAACACCACAGCACTGGTGAAAATTACAAATGACCTAATTGCATCAGATAAAGGACTCATCTCTGTACTGGTCTTGTTAGACCTTAATTGGCATTTCAGGCACCGCACCAAGTTGGTTTTAATCCTGTTTATCAGATCGATCTCAATTTGTATTTGTAAACGATGACGCCTTGATGACCACCAACATTAGTCACAGAGTTCCAAAAGGTTCTGTGCTTGGACCAATTCTTTTTACCTTATACATGCTTCCTTTGGGCAATATTATCAGGAAACACTCCATAAACTTGCATTGTTATGCAGATGATACTCAATTACATCTATCGAGCAAACTAGAGGAGACCAACCAGCTCACTAAAATGTAAGCATGTCTTTAAGACATAAAAACATAGATAACCTGCAACTTCCTAATGTTAAACTCTGACAAAACTGAAGTAATTTTACTCAGCCCTGAACACCTCAGAGATCAATTATCTGGTAAAGTGGTTTCTGTAGATGGCATTGCCCTGGCATCCAACACCACTCTGAAGAATCTCGGCATTATCTTTGATCGGGACTTGTCCTTTAACTCCCACAGGAAGCAAATCTCAATGACTGCATTTTTTCATCGACTCAATATTTAAAAAATCAGACACACATATTGTCTCAAAAAGATGCAGAAAAACTAGTTCACACGTTCATATCTTCTATACTTGATAACTGCAACTCCAAATTGTCAGGCTGCTCTAATAAGTCTCTTAGGTCCCTCCAGTTGATCCAGAATGCTGCAGCTGGTGCACTCACTAAAACTAAGAAAAGAGATCACATTACTCCTATATTAGCTGCCCTAGACTTCTCCTAACCTACAAAGCCTTAAATAGTGATGCTCCATTATATCTTAAGGAGCGTGTAGTACCATATTGCCCCACTAGAGGAGTCAGTCCATCCAGGGAGAGGGATCCTCCTCTGTTGCTCTCCTGAAGGTTTCTTCCCTTTTTTCCCTGTGAAAGGGTTTTTTCTATTTCTTGGGAGCTTTTCCTTATCCGATGTGAGGTCCTGGGACAGGGATGTGGTATGTGAACAGATTGTAAAGCCCTCTGAGGCAAATTTGTAATCTGTGATATTGGGCTGTACAAAATAAACTGAAATAAATTGTATATGAAAACCAATCTGATTCGGATGCCATCTGGACCCTCCCTTTAGAGGTTTTCCAGGCACATCCTGGAGGAGACCCCCGGGTAGACCCAGGACACCCTGGAGGGATTATATCTCCCGGCTGGCCTTGGAACACCTCAAGGGTCCCCCAGAATAAGATGGAAAATGGTGAGAGGGAAGTCTGGGTCAGCCTGATTTCCCTCTCACCTGACCCTGAACTAAGTGAATGAGACTGGATGGATGAATACCAAAGAAAACACTGATATTTGTTGATTTGGGAGTGAGACTGTCTTGACAGACATTGTATTATAATGCTATTTGCAGCTATTTGAACTGACAGAAAACTTGAAAACATAATACGGGCGACTATAGCTCAGTGGTTAGCAGGGTCCTTTAATCAGAGAATCAACGTTTCGATCCCCGGCTCCGCTAGCCCAATGTTGATGTGTCCTTCGGAAAGACACTTAACCTCAAATAGCTGTGCCTACGATGTATGAATGTGTGTGTGAATGTTAGTTACTGCTGAGGGACAGGTACAACCTTAGCCCCTCCCATCAAGGTATGAAGTCAAAGTCAAAGTCAAAGTCAGTTTTATTTGTCAATTTTCCATATGTGCAAACATACAGAAGATCGAAATTGCGTTTCTCTTCTGTCCAACATAAAGTGAATTGTGCAACATATAGACAACATAGAGTGCAAAAATAGTAAAAAACTTGTGAACATATAGACAACATAAAGTGCATAGACAACATAAAGTGCAAAAATAGTAAGAAACATGTAAACATATAGACAACATAAATTGTGCTAGCAGCATTCAGACATGTGAGTCTGAAAGAGGACGGAGTGGGAGGATGGGGAGAGAGTTCAGCTTCCTGACCGCCTGGTGGATGAAGCTGTTGGACAGCCTGGTGGTGTGAGCCCGGAGGCTCCGGTATCTCCTCCCAGAGGGCAGGAGGCTGAAGAGACCGTGTGAGGGGTGGCAGGGGTCACTCACAATCGAGGTCGCTTTGCGGGTGAGGCGGGTGTTGTATATGTCCTGCAGGGATGGGAGGGGGGGGTGTGAGGCACCCATGATCCTTCCAGCTGCCTTCACTATGCGCTGCAGGGCGTTCCTGCTGTGGTCTGTGCAGCTTCCGCCCCACACAGTGATGCAGTTGGTCAGGATGCTCTCGATGGTGCCGCGGTAGAAGGTGCACATGATGGATGGGGGGCCCCTGCTTTCCTCAGTTTCCGGAGGAAGTAGAGGCGCCTCTGTGCTTTCTTTGCCAGCGATGTAGTGTTGGCTGTCCACGAGAGGTCCTCACTGATTTCCACCCCCAGGAATTTGGTGCTGCTGACCTGCTCAATGTCCGCACCGTTGATGGTCAGTGGTGGGTGATGGGTGTGGCCTTTCCGGAAGTCAACAACGATCTCTTTGGTCTTGCTGTTGTTGAGCAGGAGGTTGTTGGCTCCGCACCACGTGGTCAGAAGGTTGACCTCCCTCCTGTAGAGGGTCTCGTCATCCTTGGTGATGAGACCTATCAATGTTGTGTCGTCTGCAAACTTGACCATGTGATTGGTGCTGTAGCTGGTTTTGCAGTCGTGAGTCAGCAAGGTGAAGAGCAGGGGACTGAGCACACAGCCCTGAGGGGCCCCTGTGCTGAGTGTGATGCTGCTTGAGGTGTTGTTGCCGACCCGTACTGCTTGTGGCCTCTCACTCAGGAAGTCCAGCAGCCAGTTACACAGCGAGGTGTTGAGCCCCAGCTGGTCAAGTTTGCAGATTAGTTGTTGTGGGATGATTGTGTTGAATGCTGAGCTAAAGTCTATGAACAGCATTCTTACATAGGAGTCTTTTTTGTCCAGGTGGGTGAGGGCTGGGTGGAGAGCAGAGCAGATTGCATCCTCCGTGGACCGTTTGGCCCGGTATGCAAACTGGAAAGGGTCCAGAGTGGGGGGGAGAATGGATTTGATATGCGACATGACTAGTCGTTCAAAGCACTTCATGATTATGGGGTCAGTGCCACTGGACGATAGTCGTTGAAGCAGGACGGAGTGGATTTCTTTGGCACAGGTATGATGGTGGTTACCTTGAAGCATGATGGAACAACAGCTTGTCTCAGAGAAGTATTAAAGACATCCGTGAAGACGTCCTTAAGCTCCTCTGCGCAGTCCTTCAGCACACGACCAGGGATGTTGTCTGGACCTGTTGCCTTGTGGGTGTTGATAGACGAGAGAGTCCTCTTCACGCTGGCAGCAGACAGGCACAGAACCTGATCATGGGGAGGCGGAGTCTTGTGTGGACGAGTGCTGTTCTGTGCTTCAAACCGGGCAAAGAAGCTGTTGAGGTTGTTTAGCAGAGAGATGTTGCTGTCGCAGTTCTGTGGCGTGGGTTTATAGTCTGTGATGGTCTGAATGCCCGCCACAGGCTGCGTGTGTCTCTGCTGTCTTTAAAGTGCCGGGTTATCTTTTTGTGTAGGAAATTTTTGCTTTCCTGATGCCGTGGGACAGGTTGGCTCTCGCTGTTTTCAGGTCCGTTTCGTCCCCAGCTCTGAAGACCCTATTTCTAGTCCTCAGCAGCCGATGGACTTCCCCTGTTAGCCACGGCTTCTGGTTAGCCAGTGGTGATGGTCTTTACATGGGTCACATCATCAATGCACTTGCTAATGTAAGAAGTAACAGTGTCTGTGTACTCCCCAATGTCTGTGTGGTCGTTGTATGTGGCTGCCTGTTTAAACATTCCCCAGTCTGTTGAGTCAAAGCAGTCTTGGAGAGCGCAGGAGGCCCCCTCTGGCCACACCCGTACCTGCTTCAGAACCGGTCTGGAGGCTTTCACTCTGGGTCTGTATGCTGGCATTAGCATGACGGTGATGTGGTCAGAGAGACCTATGTGGGGGAGGGGGGAGGCCTTGTACGCTCCTTTGTGGGTGTGAATGGGTGAATAATGTCATGTAATGTTAAAGCGCTTTGAGTTTTCGTAAGACTAGAAAAGCGCTTTACAAGTACAGGTCCATTTAATTACCATAATGCCACGGATGACACTGGTGTGAAACAAATCAAAGATACAAGCTAAGAGACTAAATAAAACCACCACACATTCGTTTTGCACCACAGATAAGGAGACCAAAGATTACATTGACGAACAAACACCATAACAATGACCACAGATTTAAAAAAGGAAAGGTAGGGGTTTGACGTATCACTGTAGTCAGTCCAGAATAACTTCCCAGGTATCCCTTATCACACTAATGATGATGCACTTTGGAATAAATTAGCAACTCAGCTCTCTACAATAAAAGTATTTTAATGTAGAGAGCGTGGTAATTATACTAATTAGCTGTGTACATTCATACATATCCATATTGTTGATACAAAGTATACTTGCATCATATATTGACATATACAAATGGTTTTGTTTATATTTACATGTATTATGCCCACTTAGACTGAAAGTATCACACATATCTTGTGAAACTGGGAGAAGGGATATGGACAGTAGACCATTTGGTTTATGACTGGTTGTATTTGGAAATTGGTTGTGCAACACGTGATTAGGGAATTAGTAAAGAAAGCTGTGTCCTACCCTGTACCTAAGATCAAGGCACTAAAAATCCGACTGAGAGTTATGTGGATGTACTGAGAGTTCTGTATGTCTGGAGGGCTGTGAAATATTGTATTAACATTTACATATAGAACTACAGCCAGTTTAACATACTCCTCTACCAGCAGGACAAACCCTCTCCATTTTCTAAGAAACAGAACATCCACTCACTTTATGGGTCAGCATTTATCTTGTTTTAACATTCACCCCGACTATTGCTGTTTCATTATCACCACAATCCCTACACGCGAGTCAGAAAATTGGTTTTATGCAACATGCCCGAGTAAGAGGCAAAAAGAATCACTGCAGAGGCTGAAAAAAAACACATAGAAAAGGAAACTATGAGCAAGTAGGGTGAAGGTGTAATGAAAATATATCTTTAGGCGCATTGCAGAGTACTGTATGTATGAACAAAAACAGAATGGAATTTACATTCTTAGGCCTGTTTTTCATCAGAAATGCTGATGAGAAGAATACTTTTCAGAGGGAACTAAAATGTGTATTTTTCTCCAGGGAACAGTATGCCGAAATTGGGCTCTAGGATATCAATATGAAAAATAATTGAAAAACATGGCGATGGTATGATAACACTATAGTTCTAGGAACCATTGGAATGCTAGGATGATACTGAAGGTACAAGCCATTCAAAGTAAAGCATGAACTAATAATTGACTTTCCAAATACCAATTTGTCTCCGGTCGATTCAACATCATCAGGCATCACATTATGGATTACATTTATGTCTAGTTTTTCACCAGACAAGTGTCATAGAGCGATTATATTTTATGGGAACCCAGTAGTTAATAGATACATGTTAACTAGTTACCAGTATATGTAAAAGGAACAAATCGTCCATATTGGACAACCCGGACCACCCTCTCCACCACCTACTATAGGGACAGAGGAGTACCTTTTCCAAACGTTTCCTCACGCTCCGCTGCCACAAGGACAGATACAGGAGAACATTCCTGCCGACGGCTATTAGGCTCTATCACAGATCACCTCTTGCCAGATCCTAGTGCAATAACTACAATAATAACTTCATATTTACTTCATACTTTTAAAATTCTTCTCTTAACGTACAAAGCCTTGATTGGTGATGCACCATCATATCTTAAGGAGCTTGTAGTACCATATTGCCCCACTAGAGAGCTACGCTCACTAAATGCGGGACTACTTGTAGTTCCTAGAGTCTTAAAAAGTAGAATGGGAGCCAGAGCCTTTAGTTATCAAGCTCCTCTTTTATGGAACCAGCTTCCAATTTCAGTCCGGGAGGCAGACACAGTCACCTCATTTAAGAGTAGACTTAAGACTTTCCTCTTTGACAGAGCTTATAGTTAGGGCTGAATCAGGTTTGCCCTGGTCCAGCCCCTTGATATGCTGCTATAGGCTTATAGCTGTCAGGGGGACGTTTTAGGATGCACTGAGTACCTATCTCCTCTTTTTTCTCTCCTTAAGGATGAATTTTCATCTCTCAATCACACGTTACTAACTCTGCTTTCTCCCCGGAGTCCTTTTGACTTCACGTCTCATGGGGTCATCGGACCCTATGAGACGGCATAGATCCTATCTGCCTGATGGATCATCGAGGTCTGGGTCGTGGAATTCCTGCTCCTGACTACGCCACTGTCCTGTTGAGACTCCGCCCACTGTTGAGAATCCGCCCACTCCTCCTCCCCACCGCCATCTGCCTGATGGATCGTGGAGGTCTCCATCGTGGAATATGCCTACTATGAACTATTCATACACTCTGTCACATTCATTGAATGTATTTAAACTCTAAATCTGTCCTTCTGTACACATTACATCTATTGCATCTGTCCATCCTGGAGAGGGATCCTCCTCTGTTGCTCTCCTGAAGGTTTCTTCCTTTTTCCCCCTGAAGGGTTATTTGGGAGTTTTTCCTGGTCCGATGTGAGGTTTTGGGGCAGGGATGTCTATGTGTACAGATTGTAAAGCACTCTGAGACAAATTTGTAATTTGTGAAATTGGGCTATACAAATAAACTGAATTGAATTGAATTTACACTATGTTGATCTGCACTTCACACATTTCATTTATTTACACTACACACATACACACACTTTGCATTTTGCACTCTGTCTATATTTAATATTTGTATATTTAATTTAATTTTACACTGCAGTCATTAGTATTGTATATGCATATATGTTGTATATATACATATATATTTTATTTTTTATTTTATATTTTACTTTGTATACTTTGCACAGTCATTGTATTATATTTGTTTGTGTGTGTATATATATACATATATGTTTCATTTTATATACATATATATACTTCATTTTGTATTTTATATTTTACTTGTATACATCTATATCTTTCATCCCTGTTTTTTATATTTTATATTTTATTCTCGTGTGTTTAGTTTATTGGTGCTGCTACTGTGACGACAAATTTCCCCTTGGGGATTAATAAAGTATATATCTATCTATCTATCTAAATCAGGGACTTGTAGATGATTAGTAAACATTTGGATACACACATCTAACCATGAACATCTGCTTATCCAGGGCCGTGCTGTGGGGGCATCAGTCTGAGGAGGGTATCCCAAATGTCCCTCTCCCCTGCAACGCTTTCCAGCTCTTTCTGGGTTCATCAAATCTCTAAAGCTGAGCCCAGCCTCCCTAAGAAAGAAGCTCATCTTTAATTTCCAAATTCCCATGACCCCTCCAACAAATCGGCAAGGGTAAAGAGCAAGAGTCCATTGTTCCATGGCCAGGCTGGAATCCGCATTGCTTTTCTGGATCTGTGGTTTGACAAACGGTGTGAGCATTCTATAGCCCAGTAACATGGCAAGTCGTGAAATAGTACACTTGTGACAGATTTCTATATTTGTATTCCGTGACATTCCTTTCTAGAATTTATGAGACTGAATGTGGACTTCTTTTACATATTAGTAAACCATTTTCAGTTATTTTGAGATTTGTTTCTGACTAATTCCTTTGTAACTGCTCAAAAGTTAATATGAAATGTTACTAAGTTGTATCTGAGACGTTCCAAACAGCACAGTACTATATATGCATTGTGTTTACTCTAAAACCGTGTGTATATCTTGTAATCACTTGGTATTTGTGTGTAGAGCGGAACAAATGTCCACCCCAAATTATGCACAAATCATTGTACACATTTTAAATCTCTCTTTTCATTTGTGGATCATGTAATTCACATTTCGAACCATTTTCAGATCAATTTTAATCAAAAAAGATTGTTTTATGTGTAAAGGGTCCTCCATCCCAAAGCAAATTGTGTCAAGGCTGAGGAAGAGGCTAGAGTTACAGAGTCAAGTGTACAGTCAATAGTAAGAAAAAGGAGACTGTGAACAAAGGTGTGCGTACCTGCACTGTACCCTGTGTGGCGGAATTGTTTATATGAATCTGTGTAGCTTTAGGTGTGTGTGTGTGTGTGTGTTCGAGTGGTGAATCAAAGCCCTTATGTGCAAGGCTGCACAGAGCTGATAGCTGACCTATTAAGCGTGGCCAACCTAAAGCAGAATAAAAAACACCCACATCAGAATAAGCCCCAGCAGGGAGAATTTCAAAAGTGCAGTGCTGCACTGTGCACATCTAAAAGACCCACCTCAGCCGTAAACACACGCCTCAAATCCTCAGCCAACAATGGGAACTTACAAAAGGCGGAGCTGAGGGCAAAGAGACTGATGAGAGGGAGATGGGTTCAACAGACTTGTGCCCTTTACTCTACAATCTCCAGCCTTTCATACTCAAGCTATATGCTTCCTGTCGCAACGCACTTGTACTGTATGTTTTCTGGAGTAGAGACCAAAGTCCCCCGACATGTACCTGATCTGTGAAGATGAGATGGACAGAGCTCAATTGAGGTCTGAGTCCACAACATGATTCAAAAGACACGTCTTTTCAAATGGTTATGCTCAAGGAATTTTTTTCAACATGCAATACTGACTATCAATCTATATATATATATATATATACAGCAGTGGCGGGCCGTGCATTTTCTATCTAGGCCTTCAATGCCGTCTTACTACAGCTGAACAACCTAATGTAAGATATTAGTTCACCAGTGTTCCGGTGCGGGGCTTTTATTGTGAAGGAGCAGACGGAAAAAGATAAAGTTGTCGTGTTTCTTGTGTTATTAAGTAACGTAAAACCCTCAGTTACACTGAGAATTCAGAGAATCGTATCGTACATGTATATGTATATTTCAATCGATGTATGTGTGTGTATTTATACACACACATACATCGATATAAATATGATGAAGATGAAAGTTCCTGTTTACCCAAACACATGACACAATTAATGAGTCTTTTCAATATGTCCCTCTTGTTCTTCACCTGTTCATTGTGCAGCTCCGTTGCCGCTTGTTCGTTGATCTGTAGATCCGCTCCGTGTCCCCAAAAGTTGTCAAAGCACCGATGCTTGTAGGTGCCGAGTCGTACTCTAGTGTCTCGTTGCTGCCTCGGTTAGACAACTCAAGTTTGCAAAGCCAGTGTGGCTCCCCAGCAGTCCGGTGTGCAGAGCTTCTCGGAGCCTGAGCCATCGGTAGCGCTCGTAGTTGGAACTTTGAAAGTGGCGAACGAACCCCTGTCCCGCCTGTGACGGGCTTTGTAGCGTCGGCGTCGGTCTTAAAGTTCGTTGAGAATGGCCTTATAATTATATCCTCGACCAAATCGATATCTTCTCCTCCTTCCGCCATTGTTGGTTGAACAAACAGCTTAGTAGTACGCGAATTATTTCGTTTATCAAATTCAGTTTCCTAGTTCTGAGGTTCTGCATCTACCTGCCCATAGACCCCGCCTCTCAATATTGGTAATCCAATCAAAAGACGTGCAGCACTCCGCCTGCTCGCTGCTCCTGTGCCGGTTCCGGGGCCTTCTCGGAGGCCTAGAGGAGCCAACTCTAAAGCTGATTGGTTGACACAACATCGTCATTCCCATTCACTTGAAGCTACCAGCGCCCGCAATGTTGATTCTGAAGGCCTAAGGGCAGATGTTAGCCCCCTGGCAACACACGATGGCTGAATATGATTGGATAAAAGATCTAAGATAAAGACCAGCCCTCCAAATCTCAACCTGGCGCTGGCAGCAGCGCAACCAAGAGGAACGCTATGAAATTAAGAGAAAAACTCTTACTCTGGGAAATAAGTGAATACATATTTGTGGGCAAATATATTTAGAAAAAAATATATATTCTGATGATGTTTAGGCCAGCAGAGAAGGCCTTGCTGGCCCTGACGGCCCGCCACTGATATACAGTATGTAATATGTATGTTTATTAGGCCAATGCATTAAAATGACTGTTTCAACTCTGAAAATGAATAATATACATATATATAAATAAAGGTATACATACCTTTACAGTATGTTATGTCAATGGATGACAGCTACCCTAAAGACTTGAAATTGGCTTTAAAAGAGCCCATAAGCAATGTTAAAATTCACAGCCAAAAGAAGAATTTCAGGGGATGTTAAAAGAATATATAATTATTCTTACATCTTGCTCAGTGTGTCACATGTATAGCAATTCCTCTGCCTCCCTTAATGCTAACGGTACATGCAATAAGTGCATGTGCACGGTAGGCTCACACCGCTCAACTACCTCAACAACCTATGGCACGGGTGTCAAACTCATTTTCACCGTGGACCACATCAGCCTCATGGCTGCCCTCAAAGGGCCGGTTGTAACTGTAACACGGTATAATTGTAACTACTCCAGAATATATTGTTAAATAACTGTCTTTGCATTTGTTTATTGTTATAAATCCTTCTTTTAGTGGAGAGCAGAACAATACCGAGTGATAAACAACCCCAATCAGTGTTGCAGCATGTTTTTCCCACCACCTCCCTGGTTGGTGATTGTGGCAGCTAGGGGGGTGGGGTCTCTCATTGGCCTCGGCTGCTGGCTGGTTGGGAATCAGCCAGCTGCTCTGGCTGATTGGCATTCAGCCAGCAGCTGATGCTTCTCCCATAAAAGTAGTAGAGAGAGTGAGCAGAGGCGCAGTCTTGCGGTCTGCTGGAGTGGAATAAAGTATGTTGTCAAGTATCTCTGGTGTGGCGTCGAATCTCTGGTGCTTTGGGGAGAAACTGTCACAGTGATGTCTCTACTCCTCCCTCCAGAGCGATGTTCAGTGAGGCACCAAATGGTAATCCTTCGTTGCATGCAAACAGAAGAAAAAAACATCCGATAATCTCTATTCTCCCAACACAGGATCAGTGCTCACTGATCTTTGATTATGCTTTAAATTACTGCGCCAACCTGCTGCACACTATTATGTATCTGATGGACAATTGCTAAAATGAGTATACACTTTAAGACATGAACAAACAAATTGTTAGAAAATGTCTGGTTCGGTTGTCAATTTCGGTTTAGTGTTTTGGCTAAACATGGATGATTAGTTGGAAGAGATGGGGTGGATAAAAGAGGAAGATAAACTACAAAGAGAAGTTCTGAAATTAATAAAAGAGAAATTGAAGAGCTGGTAAAAAAGAGACAAAGCAGGTGTTATATTGAAGTCTGTTCCTCTGTCGAATTGGAATTCCCTCCTGATAGCACCCACTAAGAGGCTAGTGTTAGGGATAAGAATTGATTCAGGTGTAGGTAGGGGGAAACGCATATTGGCATGGAAACAGTATTCAACACAAAATACAGTAGGCTGCCCTTCAGTTAACAATATATGCCATTAGTTCACGTATTTTAATATCTGATGTGGTGCGTTTGGCTATAAACGAACCCAGGGAGAGGATTTGTGTCTACTGTATCGTGTGTATATCTTTGAAATAGAACAAATCAATTAAAATCTGCCTTTAACAATCGTTAAATTAGAGCTGGGCAACGATTAAAATTTTTAATCGCGATTAATCGCATGATTTCCCTGATTAATCACGATTAATCGCGATTAATCGCATTTGTATACGCAAAATCCAATAATTCATTCAAAAGTAGTGTATAGCGCACTTCTATTTGAAATGTTCTGCCATATGAATGAAAGTGCCATAACATGTGTTGTCCCTGTTAGAGTGAGACACCAGAAAACACTTTCAGTGCAGTTTGTCAATTCCTAGAACTTGACACTTATTTTAAATGTTCTGCCATATGAACTAAAGTGCCATAAAATCTGTCAGGACATTGTCAAATGCACTGTTATGCAGAGACACTGTGACAGAACGCTGGAGACTGAAGCAGGGACATGATCAAAGGCAGTCATCTCGCAGCAGTGATCATCTCTGGTGCTCTATCTGCTCAGTGTGGTGACTTTATTTGTCACATTCCACTGCTGTGCAACTTCAGTAAAGTGTCCCGCGCACGTTTCAGCATCATGTGTCTCCTCTGTTTTCATCAGTCAGGGCGTGTGAATGCAGCGCCCACTTCTCATCAATATAATGCACAGTCACTCCGAGGTCATTGTGGTTACAGAGTGATGTCCAGTAGGGTGACCAGATTTGAGTTTGTGAAAAAGAGGACACTTCGTCTGGGGGGGGCTGAGATTAAACATCTCTCTTGTTCTGCCTGTTTTGTGATATACATGCCTAAAGGTGCCTAATATTTCTAGACTGAAATAATATCGGCATTATAATTATTATAACTATGAGGATTTTTAGTTGCCTATTTTGTGGAGCCCCTCAGGACTTTGTGCCCTACGCTGGCGTAGTGCATTATGGGGCGGCGACGCTGGTTGTAGTGTATAGCATGCCGCACAAACAACAATGAACTAGTGGAGGCGGCGAGGTGCTCCGTGTTGCCAGATTGGAGATGGTGAAGTATCGTACCAAAGGCTCAAAATGGTTGTATTTGGAGGATAATTATCGTGTATCTGGCAACCCTGAGATCGGTCGACCAATGACTGTCCTCTCTACAGTCAGAGCTCACGTAAGAAGGGAGATACCATTTCCAAAACTTGTCAGGGATAAATACGAGTTTATGAAAACCCAGAGAAAAACAAATATCCGACGAAGCAAAATCCCGGACGTTTTTGGAATCCCTGCCTGACGCATTTTTTAGGGCTCAAAAGCAGGACATGTCCGGGGAAAACTGGACGTCTGGTCACCCGATGTCCAGTCGTCCCCAGTGAGAGCAACAGGGTGCACGTTGTGAAGCTGTCGCTTTTGCAGTCCTCTCCTTTTCATACAACTCGTGTATTCTCCGTGTGATGTGTGTCTTGAGGGCGTCTCATACCTGCTGTCATTTGTTGAGATTCTTTTTCCCCCACAAATACTCTGACTTTATGATGTTATGTCCATTGTTTTGTCGTCTGCATTGTTTATAGTCCTCTAGGTGTTATGTCTATGTATTGTCTTTTGTCTAAAAAAATTATTTAAAAAAAAAAAATTTATATAAAAAAAAAGAATAAAAATAAAAAAAGCATGCGTTAATGCGCGATAAAATAATTGTCGGCGTTAATTAAGTGCTGCGTTAACGCAAGATTAACGCGTTAACGTGCCCAGCCCTATTATAAATACTTCATCTCAGAACAAGCCCAAAATAGTGTCTCAATATTTTTTCTATTTAATTAAATTCACTTCATTTTGTATAGCCCAATATCACAAATTACAAATTTGCTTCAGAGGGCTTTACAATCTTCACAGATACGACATCCCTGTCCCAGGACCTCACATCGGATAAGGAAAAACTCCCAAAAAATAGAAAAAAACCTTTCACAGGGGAAAAAGGGAAGGAACCTTCATGAGATCAACGTAGGGGGATCACTGTCCCTGGATGAACAGATGCAATAGATGTCATGTGTACAGAAGGAATCATTACAGAGTTACAACATATTCTATGAGTGACAGAGAGAAAGAATAGTTGGTAGTAGGCATGGACCATGAATCCAGACCTCCATGATCCATCAGGCAGATGGAGGTAGAGAGAAGTGGGCGGGGAATCAGCAGGGCCAAGGCATCAGAACCAGCCAGGTCCAATGGACCCTATGAGACGTGAAGTAACAAAGGACTCCGGGGAGGAAGCAGAGTTATTAATGTGCAATAGAGAGATGAAAATTCGTCCAAAAGTCAAGAGAGAAGAGGAGATAGGTGCTCAGGGTATCCTTAAACGTCCCCCAGCAGCCTAGAGCAGCATATCTAGGGGCTGGACCAGGGCAAACCTGATTCAGCCCTAACTATAAGCGCTGTCAAAGAGGAAAGTCTTAAGTCTACTCTTAAATGAAGTGACTGTATCTGCCTACCGGACTGAAGGTGGAAGCTGGTTCCATAAAAGAGGAGCTTGATAACTGAAGGCTCTGGTCTTTGACTCGAGGTCTGCCTCGAGTCAAAGATGGCTGCTACACCACCTCCTCGGCCAGTGCCTCGAGGAATGTGAGTATTAATATGACTTGGAGGAGACGATTAATTTAGGCTGACATATTCTTCATGACTCAGCCAGGTTTCAGCAAGACAACATAAATCAAGGTGATTATCTGACATTAAATCATTTACTAACACAGCTTTAGATGACAAATATCTAATATTTAGGAGTCCACATTTAATTCTCCTGTTGTGTTGCACTTCTGAAATAGTGGTGGTAACTTTTATGAGGTTATTTTGGATGGCTCCTCTTCTGGTTATTTTTGGTTTAATTAATTTAAGTTTAAGTGGCCGTGGGACAGAAACAGTCTATAGCGCTCTAAAGGTGCGTTCACACCAAAAGCGAAACTATTTTTAGCGTCTCCCAAAACGCGTGAGTTTACTCGCTCGACCGTTCACCGTGTTCTCACCATAAGCGTCGAGACGCTCCGCGAGGGGCGGGGCTTATCTCTGTTTATCATCTCCTTCATCAACCAGAATAACTAACCACTAGTTCTGCTTTATATTTGTTGTGGATATCCCACGCCCTCGTGTTTGGGTTCATGACATTACCCGTAGGCTCACACAGCTCGGTCACTTTCACCGATGAAGTTACTGTTACGTTTGAAAGACTTCCGCTTCCAGCGCTACGAGAGCGGAACTCAAGAGCCGATTGGCCCGAGTTGCGAGATGACCGCCTCAAACAGTGGTGTAGTGGTCCCTGGAGAAGTGGGTATACTCTTAATTTTGCAATTTTTTTAAGCAGCCCATACAGCAGGGCTCTTCAATTAGTTTGGAGCTGGGGCCGGAGCTCCGATGCTGTGCTGCGCGCATCGCTCTGCCACGCGAGACATTTTTTTTTACTGGAGCACACTCCGGGGGCCAGTCCAAAACAGCTCGGGGACCGGATTCGGCCCGCGGGCCGCCTATTGAAGAGCCCTGCCATACAGCAAAGGATAAACGCCCTGTTTTATAAAGAATGCGCACCAGGCACCAGCGGTGATTGAGAAGTGGGTATACGCAATGCTGACTGAAAAATAAGTGGGTATACGCCGTATACCGGCGTATACCCTGGACTACACCACTGGCCTCAAAGTTGAAATATTTCAACTCGGGGCAAAAATTGCTCCGCTGAAAACGCGCCGCTGTAAACGCGCCGGCCACATCGCGTCGCCCCAAACGCGCCGCCCCAAACGCGCCGCCCGGAAAAATATCGCGTCTATCGCAGCCACAAGCGTCTGGACGTTGACTTTTAATGGGATTTGGTCGCGCGAAAAAATAGTTTCGCTTTTGGTGTGAACGCACCTTAAGGGGGGGGGGGGGGGATGAATGCCGTCTCTTCATCAGATGCGGTTTCCCCAGAAAGTCTTTCAGTTATCTACGTATAGCCCACATCGTTTGCTGGGCAACACCTTCGACAGCCAGCGGTTGAACAACGACATGTGGCTATACTTGTCATCATTGATCACATTTGGGAGAGGACCAGAGAAAACCACGGTGTCCGACAACGTCTTGGCATAAGCACACACAGATTCCACATTAATTTTAGTGACCTCCGACTGGCGTAGTCGGGATTCATTGCCACCGGCGTGTATTATAATCTTACTGTATTTATGATTATCCTTAGCCAACAGTTTTGAAATAGATACAGTGTTTCCCTCTCTGGGCCCCCGGGATGCACTTAACTATGGTCCGTGGCTTACGGAGCTCCCAATAAGTGGCTGAGGCTGGTGCACAGCGAGATTCTGTCAACAAATGTGCAACACTCAATATCCACTTCTAAGGAAAACCAATAATTCTTGAAGTCAAGAGACGCATAAATTGGACAAGATTTTAGTTAATAACTGAAGTAAGTCTAAATGAAATAAGAGCCTTTTTTTACTGATACAAGGTTTTCTGTTTTAGGAAACATTGGAAAAAGTGTTTGTATGTTTTTAACTACAGTGATTGTACCAGTGTCCTTATATTTAATTTTAAATATTGTTGTATTTGTGTTTGTTGCTTTATGGACTCATGGGTCTGGAAAAAAAAATTGTAAACAATATTGTTCTCTATTAAAAGTTGTTTTTTTGTTATATTTTTATTTTAAACTGGGAGCATACTGTCTACAACAGTGGTCCCCAAACTACGGCCCGCGGGCCGGATCCGGCCCGCCTCCCCATTTGGACCGGCCCCCTGAACAATACCAGAGACGCGTTCCGATTTATTATTTTTTTCACCTGGCCCGCTGCCGTTGAGATTGCAGTGATTGAGACACGGAGAAAATGTGGAGTGAGTGGTGCTCTTCGCAATAGAACATCTTTGATGGGACATGTCGCGTCTCGGCCAATCAGCGTTCAGATGTCCACAGCGTTTGGGAAATTAGGTTAGCTTGAATGTGTTCACACCGGACGCAGCAGTCTCGACGCGCGTCGAAAAAAAAGTGTGTTCAGACCAGACGCGTTGCGACGCAGAGTACTTCCACTTTTTAGTGGACTGAGCTGCTCTCCCACTGCGCTTCTCGCTGCTCTCTCTCTTCTTCTCTCTTTGATACGTGTCTGACTTTTCCACCTACGGCGGCAGATCTCCTCTGCCATGAAACACATATGCCGGTGTTACACCCCTACTGGTTTTCAAACCTACTGGTTTCCCTACGCGTGCGTGCGTTGTGTTCTCTTAACATCTGCAGCGGGGCTGTCTCGCTCACCAGATACGTCACACATTCACAAACATATTGCTGGAGATCTTTAAGCCACCTATCATATCCATTTCGGCGATTACGATTGTATAAGTGAGCAGTGCATCACAGCCACGGATGAAGAAATACATTTTCGAAAAAATAAAAATATCGCCCGACCTGGTTTCGATCCCTTTCACGCAAAAGGAGTCTGCACTCAAAGACGCGCAGTCTGTGCACTGCGCCACCAGATATTAGTTTCAAGTCAAGTAATTTATATATTGATCCATTAAATCACATTTCTTATGTATTCATGGGAACAGTTTGGTCGAAGGGATCTGGAACAACTGGTTCCCTTGAGCGGATATTTCCACTTTGAAACATGTTTAGCGATGTTTGTTATAGCATAACAACCACACAATACCGCACACAGGTGAGCACAGGTGAGCAGATTCCCCCCCCCCCCCCCCCGGCTGGCCCTCCAGCAGGCAAGGCAAACGTTATGTGGCCCTCTTAGGAAAAAGTTTGGGGACCCCTGGTCTACAACAAGGTTGAAGTCTCTCTGACATCAGCCACAGGTCTGAAGAGCCAACATTAAACTCAAAGTGACATTCACATGAACAATTCTCTTAGATTAAAAACAAAGTTTGGATATTAAAAACATTTTTATTGAGGTCTAATGATAAACAAATACGCGATGCGGCCTGGTGGGACGGCTTCATGTGTGGCCTCCCGTTGCTCTCTTGAAGGTTTCTTCCCTTTTTTTCTCCGTGAATTTTTGGGAGTTTTTCTTTATCCGATGTGAGGTCCTGGGCCAGGGATGTCGTATGTGTACAGATTTTAAACAATTTCTGAGCTTTTTGATATGCTAGTAAAGCCTATCTAAACTGAACTGATGACAAAAAGACACATGGGTGGTTAAATAGGTCATTGCTTTTGAAGTTAAGAGAAAACAAAAGAGAGATGAGCCTGCCACAACAGAAGACCGGTAGTTCCCGGGCAGTGGCAGAGGAGTGCAGCAGTTGTTTTATTGAATGCTGTCTATAGAGCTGTCTGACAGCTGTTTATTGAGTCGCTCACTGTCAGTGAGTGTTAACACTGGAGTGAGGGAGAGGGAGCTTTTCTACAGATGAAAGGAAGATTGGTTTATTGTGGGCTATGCATCGTGGGAGTTTGAACTGATACAATATTCTTCTGCAATGCCTCTCAAAGTGGACATGTGGAATCCACTAAGTGTCTATGTAGCAACTGGTGATATTATAAATTCAGGATAAAGTAAAGGCCTCCTGTGGCTGGTCAAAATGAGGTCACACAAAGTAATGTACAGAGGGATTATTAGCTGTGTTCAAATTGAGTTCCCGCATCCTTCACACTCTACGAAGGCCGAGTCCTCCAAAGACCACGTAGGCTGAACAGAGTGGTCTATGAAATAAGACAGGCCTTCCTGTTTGTCTCAGTCGGTGAACTGAAGCACTGCTCCTGCCATATAATATCTCCGTCTAAGAAAGGACCATGACAACAAGATGTATCGCCACCAGTAATGTTGTTAATATTAGCTGGCTAACTAGTTAGTTAATATAGTTTATATGGCTAGTATCTTTTTACCTCAACAATATCATTTCATATTTAAAACACTAATCTTACTGCCATATAATATAAAAAGGTTTATCAATAATCCGAAATAGCAGGTTGGATTATGTATGTAAACCCTCAACACTATTCTATATTAACCAGATTGTCTTATTTTCCCAAACCAGTCCAGATTCATCAACAAACACACTTTGGAGATCAACCAAGATGATGACCAACTAAGAAAAGACACCAGGATGTTTGTGGGAGCTCATCCAGGTCCAGGAAGTTAGTAAGTGTATTTTAATTTCAATTAAATTATATATAATTTATAAAGCCCAAAATCACAAATTTGCCTTAGATGTCTTTACAATCTCTACACATACGACATCCTCTGTCCCGCGACCTCACTTCAAGTAGAGCAACAGAGGAGGATCTGTTTATCAGGATTTAGTGCAATAGATGCCATGTGTACAGAATGAACAACTTAACTGCGATAACAACACATTCAATGAAACATAAATTATTCATATGATGAGAGTTCAATCAGGAGAGACTTATTCCGAATTCAACAATAATCCTTTATTTCAAAATGGAATAGCGCATTGTCTTTTTTGGCGATCGGACTCAAGATAAACAAAAGGGCGGTGACACCGAGTTCTGATCCGACAGAATGCCCCAAAAAGATTTTATCTGAATAAAATAAATCCGTATCTTACGTACAGCCGCAGGGATGGCAAAAGCAAAAGTTAGTTAGGAGAGAAATGGTTAATATTAGTACTTGTTATGGGGCTAGCATGAGTAAACATCGACCGAATACAGATTAGTGAAACAGCCCAAAAGATAGAGTATGGCCCCTAGACAAGTATAGATTAGGGAGTAGGAATTTAGGAAGTGTTCGAGTGGGAAGAAATGGTCGAGTAGGACCAAAGATAGAGAAGCGGTCATGTTAGACATTGAATTGTGAAGCGGTCACGGCTAGACCTTGAATTTTTAAGCGATCACGTTAGACCTTAAAATGCGAGGCAGTCACGTTAGAACCGAATGTAAGGTGGTCACATTAGACCCAAATTCGTGGCGGACACTTTAGACCTTGAAATGCGAGACGGTCACGTTCGACCAGAAATTGAGAAGCGGTCACGTTTGACCAGGAATTGCGAAGCGGTCCCGTTCGACCTTGAAATGCGAGGCGGTCACGTTAGATCTTGAATAGAGAAGCAGTCTCGTTAAACCGTGAATAGAGAAACGGTCACGTTAGACCAGGTATTTCAAAGCGGTCACGTTAGACCAGGAACTGAGAAGCGGTCAAGCTATGCAGGTAGTGAAAAGCCAGACCATATACAGAGCTAAGATAACCCAAATCGATTTCATGCCAATCCGGAAGGCAACAAAGGACACCACCACCAGTTATATGCATAAATTACCAGATATTCAATTCAATTCAGTTTATTTGTATAGCCCAATTTCACAAATTACAAATTTGTCTCAGAGTGCTTTACAATCTGTACACATAGACATCCCTGTCCCAAAACCTCACATCGGACCAGGAAAAACTCCCAAATAACCCTTCAAGGGGGAAAAAAGGGAAGAAACCTTCAGGAGAGCAACAGAGGAGGATCCCTCTCCAGGATGGACAGATGCAATAGATGTAATGTGTACAGAAGGACAGATTTAGAGTTTAAATACATTCAATGAATGTGACAGAGTGTATGAATAGTTCATAGTCGGCATATTCCACGATGGAGACCTCCAGGATCCATCAGGCAGATGGCGGTGGGGAGGAGGAGTGGGCGGAGTCTCAACAGTGGGCGGAGTCTCAACAGGACAGTGGCGTAGTCAGGAGCAGGAATTCCACGACCCAGACCTCGATGATCCATCAGGCAGATAGGATCTATGTCGTCTCATAGGGTCCGATGACCCCATGAGACGTGAAGTCAAAAGGACTCCGGGAGAAAGCAGAGTCAGTAACGTGTGATTGAGAGATGCAAACTCATCGTTAAGGAGAGAGAAAACACGAGATAGGTACTCAGTGCATCCTAAAACGTCCCCCGGCAGCTATAAGCCTATAGCAGCATATCAAGGGGCTGGACCAGGGCAAACCTGATTCAGCCCTAACTATAAACTCTGTCAAAGAGGAAAGTCTTAACTCGACTCTTAAATAAAGTGACTGTGTCTGCCTCCCGGACTGAAGGTCGAAGCTGGTGTCATAAAAGAGGAGCTTGATAACTAAAGGCTCTGGCTCCCATTCTACTTTTAAGACTCTAGGAACTACAAGTAGTCCCGCATTTAGTGAGCGTAGCTCTCTAGTGGGGCAATATGGTACATATTCTACAAGCTCCTTAAGATATGATGGTGCATCACCAATCAAGGCTTTGTAGGTTAAGAGAAGAATTTTAAAAGTGATTCTTGATTTTACTGGGAGCCAGTGCAGAGCAGCTAGTGCAGGAGTGATGTGATCTCTTTTCTTAGTTTTAGTGAGAACACGAGCTGCAGCATTCTGGATCAACTGGAGGGACCTAAGAGACTTATTAGAGCAGCCTGATAATAAGGAGTTGCAGTAATCTAGTCTCGAAGTAACAGCGTGAACCAATTTTTCTGCATCTTTTTGAGACAAGATGTGCCTGATATTTGAAATATTACGTAGATGAAAGAATGCAGTCCTTGAGATTTGCTTTACGTGGGAGTTAAAGGACAAGTCCCGATCAAAGATAACGCCAAGATTCTTTACAGTGGTGTTGGATGCCAGGGCAATGCCGTCTACAGAAACCACATCACCAGATAATTGATCTCTGAGGTGCTCAGGGCCGATTAAAATTACTTCGGTTTTGTCTGAGTTTAACATCAAGAAGTTGCAGGTCATCCATGTTTTTATGTCTTTAAGACATGCTTGAATTTTACCGAGTTGGTTGCTCTCCTCTGGTTTTATCGATAGATATAGTTGAGTATCATCTGCATAACAATGAAAGTTTATGGAATGTTTCCTGATAATATTGCCCAAAGGAAGCATGTATTAGGTAAATAAAATTGGTCCAAGCACAAAACCTTGTGGAACTCCGTGATTAACGTTGGTGGTTATCGAGGCGTCATCGTTTACAAGTACAAACTGAGATCGATCTGATAAATAGGATTTAAACCAAATTAGTGCCGTGCCTGAAATGCCAATCGACTGCTCCAGTCTCTGTAATAGGATGTCATGGTCAATGGTGTCGAATGCAGCACTAAGGTCTAACAAGACCAGGACAGAGAGGAGTCCTTTATCTGCTGCCATTAAGAGGTCATTTGTAATTTTCACCAGTGCCGTCTCGGTGCTGTGGTGTTTTCTAAATCCTGATTGAAATTTATCAAATAAACTATTATGATGTAGAAAGTCGCACAACTGATTTGCGACCACTTTCTCAAGGATCTTGGAGAGGAAAGGGAGGTTAGAGATCGGTCTGTAGTTAGCCAACACCTCTGGATCCAGAGTGGGCTTCTTCAGGAGAGGTTTAATAACAGCCACTTTGAAGGAGTGTGGTACGTGGCCTGTTAGCAGAGACACATTGATAATATCTAATAGAGAGCTGCCAATTAAAGGCAATACGTCTTTAAGCAGCCTCGTCGGGATGGGGTCCAAGAGACAGGTAGACATGTTCGAAGTAGAAACCGTTGAAGATAATTGGTCACGGTTGATGGGAGAAAAGCCCTCCAAATATACACCAGGGCATACAGCGGTTTCCAAGGCCATTCCACTTGAGGCCAGATTGGCACTGGTTAAGGGCAAGAGATTATTAATCTTGTCCCTAATAGTTAAAATCTTTTCATTAAAGAAGTTCATGAAGTCATTACCACTGAGGTCTATAGGAATACTCGGCTCCACAGAGCTGTGACTCTCTGTCAGCCTGGCTACAGTGCTGAAGAGAAACCTGGGGTTGTTCTTATTTTTCTCTATTACTGATGAGTAATAGGCTGCTCTGGCATTACGGAGGGCCTTCTTATAAGTTTTAAGACTATCTCGCCAAACTAAGCGGGATTCTTCCAGATTAGTTGAACGCCATATGCTTTCAAGCTTTCGTGACGTTTGCTTTAGTTTGCGGGTCTGAGGGTTATACCAGGGAGCAAACCTCCTCTTCCTCACTGTCTTCTTCTTCAGAGGGGCTATCGAGTCCAGTGTCATTCTCAGAGCCTATGGCACTGTCAACAAGATGATCAATCTGGGACGGACTAAAATTAGACCAGGAGTCCTCTGTTATATTGAGACGTGGTATCGAATCAAATACAGAAGGAATCGCTTCTTTAAATTTAGCTACAGCACTATCAGTTAGACATCTAGTGTAGAAACTTTTGACTAACGGAGTACACTCCGGTAGTATAAATTCAAAAGTTATGAGGTTGTGGTCTGACAGAAGAGGATTCTGTGGGAAGACGTTCAAATGCTCAATGTCAACGCCATAAGTAAGAACAAGATCAAGCGTGTGGCCAAAGCTGTGAGTGGGTTTCTGTACTCTCTGACAGAAGCCAATCGAGTCCAACAATGAGATGAATGCAGCACGAAGGCAATCATTATCAACATCCACATGGATATTAAAATCTCCTACAATAATAACTTTATCAGTTTTAAGAACCAAACTTGATATAAATTCTGAGAATTCAGATATAAACTCTGAATATGGACCTGGTGGCCGGTACAGAATCACAAATAGAATTGGCTGTAGTGTTTTCCAGGTCGGATGTGAAAGACTAAGAACAAGGCTTTCAAATGAGGTGTAGTGTAATTTTGGTTTAGGATTAATTAATAGGCTCGATTCAAAGATGGCTGCTACTCCACCTCCTCGACCGGTGCCTCGAGGAACGTGAGTATTAATATGACTTGGAGGAGTCGATTCATTTAGGCAGACATATTCTTCATGGCTCAGCCAGGTTTCAGTTAGACAACATAAATCAATGTGATTATCTGATATTAAATCATTTAGTAACACAGCTTTAGATGACAGAGATCTAATATTTAGGAGACCACATTTAATAGTCCTGTTTTGTTGCACTGCTGAAATAATGGTGTTAACTTGAATAAGGTTATTGTGTACGACTCCTCTTCTGCTTTCTTTTGATAGAATTAATTTAAGTTTAAGTGGCCGTGGGACAGACACAGTCTCTATGGAGCTCTGGGAGGGACTGGGTGAGAGGGGCGGATGCCCGGGAGGATGTGCTATGGGGGACACTGGGTGACAGGGATGACAGGGGCGTGGGGCTACTCTGTTTCTGCTTTATGACATTAACCCTGCATTGTCACAGATTTGGCTGTCCGTTGATCAACTTGGTTATGTTTGCAGAAACGAGACGCGCTCCGTCCAACGTGGGATGGATGCCGTCTCACCTCATCAGATCAGGCTTTCCCCAGAAAGTCTTCCAGTTGTCTACGTAGCCCACATTATTCGCTGGGCACCACCTCGACAGCCAACGGTTGAAAGACGACATTCGGCTATACAATTCGTCTGTCTGCAAATTTGGGAGAGGGCCAGAGAAAACGACGGTGTCCGACAACGTCTTGGCATAAGCACACACGGATTCCACATTAATTTTAGTGACTTCCGAGCGGCGGGCTCGGGCGTCATTACCACCGGTGTGTATTACAATCTGACTGTATCTCCGCTTGTCCTTAGCCAGCAGCTTCAAACAAGACTCCACGTCGCCCGCTCTGGCCCCCGGGAGGCACACGACTGTGGTCCGCGGCTTCGCTATTTTCACGTTCCTGACTATAGAGCTCCCGATAACCAGGGTGTGTTCCTCAGCGGGTGTGTCGCTGAGCAGGGAAAACCGGTTGGAAACGTGAAGTGGTTGGTGCACAGCGAGCTTCTGTGTAGACTTACTACTCCTGCGAACAGTTACCCACGATCCCGGCTGATCGGGCACCACCGGAGAACAGCTAGCAGACTGTAGCTCCGCGCCGGCTACGGGAGAGGGCGGGCTAACTAGCATAGCTGTCTGAGCTTCGATGGCGCGGAGCCGTGCATCTAACCCACTTAGACCTGCCTCCAACCTAGCAAATAAGCTACACTTGTTGCATGTATCGTTATCATTAAGGGAGGCAGAGGGATAACTATACATGAGACACACTGAGCAAGAGGGAGCGGGAGGGAGAGAAGAAGAAGCCATGCTCGCTGCTGAGCTGGCAACCGGAGCTTACCGGAAGAGTGAGATGATGCGTTCAGGAGCAGCTGGGGAAATCAATAACTACTAGATATTAGTGATGTTTGGGTTAATGTATGCTGTCGAGGTCAGGCCGAATGTAGTAAGTGAATGCCGAGGAGGACCCTCCCCTGCAGAGTGGTAGCGGGGATGCCTAGCGGAAGAAGCAGCACTTATTCTAAAGTAATGCCCTGAATCATGCTACGGTGATAACTTTCTACTCGTACTAGGGAGGACTAACTTGAAATGATGGGCACATTAGTAACAACCTCGGTGACACCGGGTCTGGACACCAAATATTAAATTTAATGCCAGTAATAAAACTGCAAATATACAGAGATATAAGGTGTCACACCTCAATGCAGTAGCAAACAGCACCCTGTGTTGATGAGAAGAGGTCTAAGAGGAACGTTTACCGACCCACCAACACTGCAGAATTCGTCCAAGAACATGGTAAGTTTCCCTCAATCTCTGAAAACGCAGGAGGCCAGCGGCCTCAATAACCTCCCAAAACCCGCAGATGGCCCGCATCTGTGTAGATTTTTATGGAATCTGAGGGATTCACCAGCTCGTCGTAGAAGAATGTAACTCCATCCACATTCTCTAGCAGATGAGACCAACACTGCCGGTTGGAGCGGCACCCTTTGTCGAGAGACACACGCTCATGCGGACTGTAAATGTTTGTTTAGCTTTATTTCCTTCCCCGCCATACGTTTTTGAAAGCTCCCTGACTTCGCTGCAATTCCGCGATAGGAAGAGATGCTTTCATCTTTATTGAAACAAGCATGCTGCCCTAAAACTCCAACGCCTGTCTGGCTGTTTCTGGTCTGTTCTCTCATCTTTAAGTGTAATGTCGTGGGATTGGAACCACTGTTACAATCTACGTAGTGAGGGGCCTGATCTGTCGTGTGGGGGATCTATCACCAGAAAAGAGACTAGTAAAACCACTACAGTGAAAACCCTGATTGTCAGCAGGATGGTTGAATATGCATGGCCTTCTCCTGCACCCGAAAGCCAATGGTAGCGCAAAGTAACATTTTGAATCCCACCAAAATCTGAACAGAAGCCACTGTGAAGGATAAATAGCACCATTTTAAACGTGTCTGTGACATCTCCTTTGGACAATCATGCTCCTAGACCCGCTAGTTGTATAACTTCAAAGCATGGTCAACCGAGGCATAATGTAGGCCAAATAGCTCTGTGGCTGAAGCTGTTGATGCTTGCAAGCTGGCGACATGTGAAACAGACAATTCGAAGATACATTTTCTCTACCCTGAATATTTACCTGTAGCGCCCTCAATAGGACAGTGCAAAACACTGGAAAAGGAGAGGATGTGAATGAGCCAATGACGTACTTTTTCCTAATCTCTTTCTCGACCAGCTGACAACAATGATTTGTGTGCTACATTGGCCAAGTAAGGACGCCAACCAAGAAACCTGTCACAAACGGTCTACAACAAAGTCTGAATGAGAAAACAGTTAAATTGCAAGTGACTGGATATTTATCGGCTGCACGGTAGTGTAGTGGCTATCACTGTCGCCTCACAGCAAGAGGGCCGTGGGTTCAATTCCCGGTTGGGGCGGTTCTTCTGTGTGGAGTTTGCATGTTCTCCCCGTGGCAGCGTGGGTTCTCTCCGGGTTCTCTGGCTTCCTCCCACAGTCCAAAGACATGCTGCAGGTTAATTGATCTCTAAATTGCCCATAGGTGTGAATGTGAGAGTGAATGGTTGTCTGTCTCTATGTGTGCCCTGCGATGGACTGGCAGCCTGTCCAGGGTGTCCCCTGCCTTTGCCCTATGTCAGTTGGGATCGGCTCCAGCGCCCCCGCGACCCTAATGAGGAAAGCGGTATTGATGATGGATGGATGGATGGACCGTTATCAGCATGAGGAATGTTGTTGAACCATGCCGTTTCCCCCGTCGTGGTGGGATCCTAAGTATGCGCCGGGGTAAACTGACCGCGGATGGGTGTCACTGCAGACGTGGAGATCTGGGATATGTACACACATCTTTGTTGAAATTGTTAATTTAAACATGATTATGAACCTCACGTCCGTTGCATACTCTGGGACTGAGTTGGCTGTGCCTGCGTCATTCTGTGGCCGTAGCTAGGTGGCTGAAATACCGCAGTGGGCAAAATGCGCTTTGATGCCCAAAGTTCTCGCACCCCTGACAAGACATTGTTTGTGTGCTGTGATCATGACCAATAACTTAGTGTCCAAACCGACCAGTTAAGCCGGTAGTTATGCTGTGTTCTGCACAAAGTGGCTTTGCTAGAAAAGCCTTGAGATTGAAGGAATAATTCAAACCTAGGGTCCCGTTGCTGCAGGAAACTTCCGGATCCAATGATTTAAAGTTTAACAATATTATGTCATGTCAAGATGGCGGCGTGAAACGTCCCACTTCCGGTTAAAGACAGAAAGTTCCTTCATCTCGGGTTCCCCAAAGAATCCATTTGATCTAATCTCTAAACATTAAAATACCTGTTGACATTGTTAGGCTAGATCAATATAACACACGTTGGCCATAGAAATTTCACGACCAAGCCGCTACCCCTAGCGGGACTATCTGCATCATCCACCGCATGCCTCGCGCTGTCACTACGGCGATGATAAACTACATTTCTGCTCCATAGTTATAAAACTTAATGAATATGATTTGTACTCTTGTGGACGCGCTCCCCTTCTCCGACTTGAACGGTTCGTACTGATTTAATCTGAAAAAAACGCGGAGCAGAGCACATTTCAGTTTAAGCAGCGAGGAGCCTGAGCCGTCCTGTGGAGTTAGTTTAGCATACCGGCTGATACCACAGAGAGCCCCGGTGGCGGCGTCAGAACAATGAAATAAAGATACAGCGTTTACTGGGATTGAAGAGAGCGTTGATTGTGTGAATGGAGCTACTCAGTGGCTGCAGAGCGGAGATGACGGCGTATTCTGCCGTAGAGGAACATGACTCACCATTGATGGAGGTGGGCCAGGTGATTCGGGTTGCCGGCTCTCCAACCTCCTCCCCCGGTCCGGGACCGACGTACCGCGTTCCGGTAAGAATCCAGGGGGGTACACACCAGGCAATGGTGGATTCGGGCTGTACGCAGTCTATGATCCACCAGAGCCTGGTTCGACCAGGGGCATTGGTGGAGGCATTGTGGGTGAAAATACGGTGTGTGCATGGGGACATTCACGAGTATCCTATGGTGGCAGTGGAAATTAGATACGGTGGGAAAAAAACATAATGTGAAGGTCGCGGTTAGCTCCCGCCTTACGCACCCCTTAATCTTGGGAACCGATTGGCTGGGGTTTAATAAGTTAATGGGGAAGGCTGCGGGGGTGCGTTCATGGCAGACAGGGTCATGCGATGTGTGCGCCGTGCTCAGCGGTGACGCGAGGTTGTCCGACACTGCAGACGGGGAGGGGGAACCGACGGAGCCTCCGCTGGAGACTCTGCCGGCTCCCGAGTTTCACTCCATGGAAGATTTTCCACTCGAGCAGTCTCGGGACGATACTCTACGCTCAGCCTTTGACCAAGTGATACGAATTGATGGTCAGCTGGTGCGCCCCGAGGCAGCACAGACATATCCGCACTTTACATTGATCAGGGACAGACTGTACAGAGTGAGCCGTGACACTCACACAGGGCAGGAAAGCATCCAGTTGCTGGTGCCGAAGAGCCACCGGGAAATGATTTTCCAGGCGGCTCACTATAACCCGATGGCTGGTCACATGGGATATGATAAAATTCTGGACCGGATAATGACCCGATTTTATTGGCCGGGCATCCGGGCGGATGTGTGCCGTTGGTGTGCGTCCTGCCTGGAGTGTCAATTGGTAAACCCTCCGGCCATTCCGAGGGCACCTTTGCGCCCTCTGCCATTAATGGAGGTTCCATTTGAGCGTATCGCTATGGACCTAATCGGGCCATTTCACTGGAGTGCACGCGGATATCGCTTTGTGTTATTCTTCGTGGATTACGCAACACGATATCCATAGGCGGTGCCATTGCGCAAAATTTCTGCAAAGAGTGTTGCGCAGGCGCTGTTTCAGGTCATCTCCCGAGTCGGAATCCCGAAAGAGATTCTGACGGACCAGGGCACCCAGTTCATGTCAAGAACACTGAGAGAACTTTACGGGTTACTGGGCATTAAGTCTATTCGGACCAGTGTGTACCACCCACAGACCGACGGGCTGGTGGAGCGTCTGAATAACACTTTGAAGTCCATGATCCGTAAATTTATTAATGACGATGAACGTAATTGGGATAAATGGCTTGACGCTCTGTTGTTTGCAGTACGGGAGGTTCCCCAGGCCTCCACGGGATTTTCTCCCTTTGAACTGTTGTTCGGCAGGACTCCACGGGGGGTGCTCGACCTCATTAAGGAAAACTGGGAAGAGGGGCCGAGCACCAGTAAAAACGAGATCCAACACGTCCTGGACCTGCGAGCAAAGCTCCACACACTGGGTCAGCTGTCACGTGAGAATTTGCTCCAGGCCCAGGAGCGGCTGTACAACAGAGGTGCCAGGCTGAGACAATTCACACCGGGAGAGAAGGTACTTGTATTACTTCCTTCTTCCAGCTCTAAACTCCTCGCCAAGTGGCAAGGGCCCTTTGTGGTCACACGGCGAGTAGGGGATGTTGACTATGAGGTGGTGCGTTCTGACAGGGGCGGAGCAACGCAGATCTACCACCTCAACCTCGTAAAAGCATGGAGGGAGGCGGAGTCTGTTTCTCTGGTGTCCTCGGTATCTGAGAGAGAGGAGCTGGGGCCTGAGGTCCCAAAATCCACTAATCCGGCCTCGCTCCCTTGTGAAGACCATCTCTCGGGGACCCAGAAAACAGACATTGCCCGGTTGCAAAAGCAGTTTGCTGATATGTTCTCTCTCCTTCCAGGACGCACAAATCTCATAGAGCACCAGATTGAGATGCCTCCAGGCGTGGCGGTGCAGTCGCGGCCCTACAGGTTACCTGAACACAAGAGAAAGGTGGTTCAGAGAGAATTAGCGGCCATGCTGGAAATGGGGGTAATAGAGGAGTCCCACAGTGCCTGGTGTAGTCCCATTGTTCTTGTAGTCAAGAAGGATGGGTCTATTCGGTTCTGCGTGGACTATCGCAGGGTGAATGATGTGTCACGGTTCGATGCTTACCCAATGCCCCGGGTTGACGAACTCCTGGACCGACTGGGCACTGCACGTTTCTTTACGACACTGGATTTAATCAAGGGCTACTGGCAGATTCCTCTGTCGCCAGAGTCCAAGGAAAAAACGGCCTTCTCCACTCCGTTTGGTTTGTACCAATTCACCACGCTTCCTTTTGGGTTGTTCGGGGCCCCAGCCACCTTTCAGAGACTCATGGACAGGGTGCTGCGGCCGCACGCTGCATATGCTGCCGCCTACCTGGATGATGTGATCATCCACAGCACCACCTGGGCGGAGCATGTGCAGCGGTTTGGCGCGGTGCTGGAGTCCCTGAGGCAGGCGGGGCTTACGGCCAACCCGGGGAAGTGTGCAGTTGGACGGAGGGAGGTACGGTATCTGGGGTACCACTTGGGCGCCGGGCAGGTGCGCCCTGAGGTGGACAAGACCGCCGCCATCGCAGCCTGCCCGCGGCCCAAGATGAAAAAAGAGGTGAGGCAGTTTTTGGGGCTGGTGGGCTATTACAGGCGGTTCATCCCGAACTTCGCGGAGCTGACCAGCCCCTTGACTGACCTGACCCGGAAAGGTGCCTCAGATCCGGTCCAGTGGTCGGAGCATTGCCAGTTGGTGCTTGAAAAGGTAAAACAAGCTCTCTGTGGGGAGCCACTCCTCCACACACCTAACTTCTCTCTCCCTTTTACTCTGCAGACTGATGCGTCGAACAGAGGGCTGGGGGCCGTTTTGTCCCAGCAGGTGGGGGGGGGGGGGGTGTTGACCGCCCCGTGCTGTACATCAGCCGCAAGCTGTCGGAGAGGGAGGGCAGGTACAGCACGGTGGAGAAGGAGTGCCTCGCCATCCGGTGGGCGGTCGACTCCCTGCGCTACTACCTCCTGGGACGCTCATTCACCCTCTGGTCGGACCACGCCCCGCTCCAATAGCTCCACCGCATGAAAGATACCAACGCCTGAATCACTCGGTGGTATCTGGCTTTACAGTCTTTAATTTCAAGGTGATCCATAGGCCGGGGATGCAGATGGTGGTGGCCGACTTCCTCTCCCGCTCTCATGGGGGGGAGGGGGAGTAGGTTAGGCCGGATGTTGCCCCGGCCTAAGTCGGGCGGTGGAGGTATGTGGCAGCGGGGTGTGCGGAAGCACAGCTGCAGAGTGGGTGAAGCGGGGGTGTGGCTCGAGGAACGGTGCCGGAGTGGCAAAGTGGCCTCAGCTGCACCCAATTAGGTGCATTTCTGTCCTCTATATATGCAGAGCTAGTGAATGAGCAGAGGACGGAGACCTGGCAGCGGAGCAGCAGTGTACTCAGAGCCGAAATATAATAAAGAGTGATTCTTCCAGTCAAACCCGCCTGTGCGATTCTACTTTGTGCCCACTGACACCCACAGTCTTGCTACAGCTTGGTTGTATAATTGTTTATTCATTGCCTTATTAATGCCATTTCACATGCATAGTTCATGGTGATTCTGGTCGGTGAGAAAGTTACAACATTTCTGTCCCAAGATCGACAGGTATGGTTACGGTTAAGTAAAGACCTGCAGAAATTGTAGTTTAATTCTCAAGTATGAAATTCTGATGCAGTACACATTCATCTGACTAGCAAACTTAAAATGTTCTCACTCCCAGCTCATCAAACACCTGTCAGTGTCACTCAGCATCAGATACAACATAGTGACTATACATGACACACCAAGGTTTCAACTAACTTCAATGTAAACCTCCTGGAGCATTCCTGGTTGGTAAGAGTAGGTAATGCATGAGAAAGTGTGTGTTGGTCTGCTTAAAGTGGATGGGTTAAACAAATACAGGAAACCGCTATATTTGTGTCACATGGGGAACTAAAAGTATTGTTTGACTGTTCAAGTAAAGTATATTTTTGTCACATTAGACCAGTGGTTCTCAAACTGTGGGGCGTGATCCTCTAGTGGAGCGCCAATGCATTACAGGTGGGGCGCAAGGGAAATGCAGATATATTTTTTTCAAGACCTTTATTGAGAACTTTACATATTACAAAGTACATGGACAGAAAACTAAGTTATTAATAAATAAAGAGTAAAATGCCTGTACTTTTGTGTAAATGTTTACATTACGGCGTTAACAGGTTACGCTGCGCGTGCATGACAGCCGGGATTCTTGGCAAATGGTTTGGCTCTCCTGCCGTGGTCTTTCAAAACAAGAGCTCAAAATTTAGCATTGATTGAGGGTGACCGTATCAAGCCTGCAACCTTGTTTTAAAAATAGGTGCATTGGAAAGCTCATTGCAGCATAAGATAATAATAAAGTGTTATGGCTCACACATCTGCACTCGTTTTGATTTGTTTTGCAAAGGCTGCACATTATTGCTGTGAAAAGAAATGCAATGTAAAACTCAGTATAACATTTTATTGTCAAATATTTGAACTTGTTTTGTTTAGTTTTTCCGCAGGTTGCACTGAATTGTTATTATCTTGAAAAGATATTCAGTGCAAAACAGGTTAAATGCAGCCAAAATAAGCTATTTTTTGCCAAATATTTGTTATTTTTTGCACAGATAGAGCTGTATTTGTATTCTAATAAAGTGATTATTAGATGACATTACACTCCTGTGACCAATCATGCTTTAGACAGAGGTTCGGACCGCCCCAGCTCATTTGAATATACGGACACGTAAATGTCACACATAAATAAATGAAGAAATACGCGTGGACACATAAATAGAGAAATAAATAAATGAAGAAATACAGAAATGTAGAAATATATTTATTTTATGATGTCCTGTTGATTTATAACTTATATTTATTCATTCCTGTATTTATTTCTACATTTATTTAAGCATTTATTTATTTCTACATATATTTATTTATTTCTACATTTATTTAAGCATTTATTTATTTCTACATTTATTTAAGCATTTATTTAATTATTCCTATATTTATTCTTGCATTTATTTATTTATACTTAAGTCATTTTGAGTCCTCCATATAGGTACTGTAATGTTTGTCACGGAAACTGTGGTCATAGGTAAATTATCCAATGTCAATGCTGATATGACAGAAACCTGGGATGCTGATGAAGGCAAACACGTTATGTACCCATCCTCCACCCTCTCACGTTGCACTACTCGATGTGAAGCCCACACTGATCTCGGCACTCAGCATTGCCATTCAATGTAAATCTCCTGTGCAGAATAACTGCATATGGATGAAGTTTATAGAAGACTGGGTTTAGATTCTAGAGGTATTGGTGGAAAAGAAAACTGAAAAAGAACTGGCAAAAACACTAATAGCTTTCAATGACTTAACAGCTTTCCCTTTCACAACTGGGCGCTCTGCTGTACACATGCAGCAACAGAATGAATGAGGCAATAAAGTGTGCCCTTTACTGTACTGCAAACAAAGTTTAGCCCGTGGCTACAGTCTTGTGAATTTCTGCTTTGCTGTTTTTTCAGTGAAACCCATGCAATTAACTTTAAGGAAAGGAAATAAGAATACCCATGTCGACCTCTCCTTCTCTGACGGTGCACAAAGTAATGAACGAGGCAAAGGCTAGATATACACATGTTTATGGTAATAAAGCTCAAGCATAATTTAGCATTGGCCTGCAGCTTAGGTTGAATTAATTATCCTCTGCTTCAGGTATCCCTCCTAAGTGTAATTGTTCTCATGCTTCTCAGCTCTGTTATTTAGCATGCATGGGAGTAATAGTCTACAACGTGTCAACACGATAAACCTACAGGCCTCAGCAGAGAAACACGGTTAGATAAGTTTAACCAAGCTTAACCACTCATAATACACCTTCAAGGCTTATTATTAAAAGCTAACAACTAAACAACCTGTGAGAAATCTGTACATTTAACAAAAAGCAGGAAAATACTTAAAAGTGATGTGGCAGCTGCTTCCACAAAACGTGAATGTTACCTATTCCTATTGGAAACTGTCTCAGCATTGACAAATGCTTCCTAATCAATCACTGCCATCAGTCCGGATAGGGACTGAAGATAGAACTATCCTTTATTGAACAGAGGTGGATTTTGGCTCAGCTAAAGCAGTTGAGGGTATTGATCCGTAAGTCGATACCCTCCACTCTCCGTGGCCAAACCTTTGCTGACTGTTGTTTGTGTCTGTTTCCAACTCTCTTCAGGGAGATTGCTATTTGGCCTTGGCTCTCATCTTTATATGGTCAGATGGGATTTGTGCTTGGGATGCACAGACCAGGAATGATCTCATTGAAGAAGACTGTCAAAGTAATCTCTACACACAGTGTCACAGCTCACAGCAGTATCAATAGTTAGGCCAATTTCCTGAAATACATTTAAAAACCACACATGTTGACAAAACTGCTGTAATAATGAATACATGTACAAACTAGAATGGGCACTCGGTAGAGCGCATACCTTCGCATATCACAAGATTGGGCATTGAATTATGAACATTTTGGCATTAGTTGCATGCCAATTGGATACAAATTGACCGTGCTATGGTAAAAAGAAGATTTTGACCTTTTCATGACCTTGACCTTTGACCCGATTGATCCCAAAATCTAATCAAATGGGCCCCGGATAATAACCAATCATCCCACCAAATTTCATGCGATTCAAGAAGATTTTGACCTTTTCATGACCTTGACCTTTGACCTGATCGATCCCAAAATATAATCAAATGATCCCCGGATAATAACCAATCATCCCACCAAATTTCATGCGATTCGGTTTAATACTTTTTGTGTTATGCGAGTAACACGCATACAAATAAATAAATAAATACACAGCGATCAAAACATAACCTTCCGCCTTTTCAATGCGAAGGTAATAATTGCTGTACAAATAACTGAAACACAGCATACACGTATGAATGTAAAAACACTTTAAAAATCCACAGACTGTATACAAATCAATCTTCCTAAATTGTCAACTTGTTTATCTTTTTTCATTCAGCTAGCCTGGTTCTGTTCAGAAGGAACAACATCCGTCTACAAACATCTCTAAAGCACAATAATTAACAACAGTGATGCTGTTCATGCAAAAAAAGTATCAAACAAGCATTTCTACTTTGAAGTTAAGTAATAATATGTATTCCAACACAGACATAATAAGGACATCTTATTGATACAATTCAGTGTTTTATATATATATATATAGATTTAAAAAAAATGCCTGACGAGAACGCTCAACTATTTTATGCCAAATGACTTTGGCACATAGCTGAACCTAAGACGCTGATAGGCTAAATTGTCACTCATTTATATATTGAATAGGCTAAACTGCTTCTTAGAACCGTCTCCTACTGTTAGGGTTCCTGTCTGCTCCTAGTGTGTGATTCCCTGTCTTGTTTCCCTTCTGTCTGTGTGGTGTTGTCTGTCTACAGCAGGGCTATTCAACTAGCGGCCCGCGGGCCGGATACGGCCCGTTTGAGTTTAAATCTGGCCCGCAAGACTGCCTGCAAATTACTATAGCTTGGTAAGAAAAAATAAAACTGACGGACACGCCTCTTTTATACATTGAGACATCTAACCCAGAGCCATCGAGTTTCACTGTTGCCTCAACCAAACCTGTATGGTTACATCAGGGGTGCTCAATACGTCGATCGCGGCGACCTGCCATTCGATCGCGGCGTAGTATGGTAGATCGCATGACATTAAAAAAATGTGTCCCGCCCCCCTGTCACTTTCTCTATAGCGCCACATTACAGCAGCAGCATTTCATTTCTGTCTCTACGTGTCGCGTTAACAGTCCTCTGCCCGCCGTCTCGTGCGCCGCAGAGATCCGACACCGGTTTGCGGGCATCGGGACGGAGCAAAGAAAAAGTCACTAGCCCCCCGCCCTTCCGTCCCCGTCCCCGTCAGTCGATCGCCTTGACTTGGTCACATAATAAGTAGCTTGCATGCTGAAAAAGTGTGAGCACCCCTGGGTTACATCTTTATGTTACGCACCGTGTTGGTTGCCGGTGTTACACCTACTGGTTTTCAAACCTACTGGTTTCCCTGCGCGTGCGTGCGTTGTGTTCTCTTCACATCTGCAGCGGGGCTCTGTCTCGCGCACCAGATTCGTCACACATTCACAAACATATTGCTGGAGATCTTCAAGCCACCCTTCATATCCATTTCGGCGATTACGATTGTATAAGTGAGCAGTGCATCACAGCCACGGAGGAAGAAATACATTTTAGAAAAAATAAAAATATAAAGATCGCCCGACCTGGTTTCGATCTCTTTCACGCAAAAGGAGTCTGCACTAAAAGACATGCAGTCTGTGCGCTGCGCCACCAGATCTTAGTTTCAGCTCAAGTAATTTATATATTGATCCATTTAGTCACATTTCTTATGTTTTCATGGGAACAGTTTGGTTGAAGGGATCTGAAACAACTGGTTACCTTGAGCGGATATTTACACTTTGAAACATGTTTATAGTGATGCTTGTTCGCAACACTTTTGCCACACAATACCGACGCATTTTCGTGTGTGACTGTTTACCTGTGGAAATATACATTACTGTTTTTCATTTTTAGCCATTATTTGATCAATATTCTGTGCGGCCCTCACACCCCCCGTGATTTTCTTATTCGGCCCACTTGCAACTGAAGTTGAATAGCCCTGGTCTACACTATCCACCCCCGGTTTCCGCCCACTGCCACGCCCGCTTCCGTTGGACCAGCTGTGATGAGTTTCTGGTAATCACCAGCAGTGGTTATAGGGACCATGTCTTTCTCTGGCGCGCTGTCAGGTCGTTCTGGTAAAACCAGTGGTTCAGCAGCAGCGCACAGGCTCGGTGGAGTTTCCCTCCCGACGCCGGATCAGCAGAGAGCGGTTGAGTTGCCCTCCCGACTTTGGAGTGAGACTGCCAGTCTCCCCGTGTTGAGATTTGTTTGTTTCTTGGTTTTGTGCATTCAGGCCAATAAAATCCTGAATTTAATTCTGAAGCTACTGTGTTGCGTGCGTTTGGGTCCTCCACAACTCATCCCATAACACCTCTAGCCCAAAACGATTCGGAGAAGGCGTGCAGGAAGAGCATATATTTTGCGCAAATTTCCTATTTTACAAATATATTCCAGATTTATATAATTTATATATATGAGTATTATTATATTTTTTGTATACTTTTTTTTTTGTGGCTCATGGTGGGTGAGGCCAGGCCTCGTGGCTCTCTATTGGTCAGCCGCCACTGCTTCTTAACACTAGTCCTCCTTTAGAGCCTTGTTTTGTTATCTCTCACTCATGTGACCATGCTGTAGTAACCTAAAGTTAGCTTTCACTGCTGCCGTTTGCCTTTATGCTTCAACAATCATGTAATTGATATTCAGAAGATGATCTTGCCGAGCAAAATGTCAAAGTATCTTATATCTTTGTTTGCCACAGAGCTTTCTGGCTTTTTGTCGAAAGAACCAGTGAGAAGAAGCTTTGGAGGGGCTCAATCCATAAAGCGATTTAAGAGAGTTAAAGCGGGCTTATTTTCTGTTAAACTGACTCCTTCTCACTTGATTTAGTTCCATTCAGCACATTCAATATAGTTCAAGCTCCTGTAAGACTCTTATTGGAGAGCTGCCATAATGTTAGTTTTTAGTGACCAGTCAGTCAAAAAATAAATACCAATAGTCAAGCAAATCAACATATTATTAAATAATAATTGATAGGTGTGAGGATTGTTTCCTAACTCTGTATATTTTCTATGAGATCTGCCCACTGTTCTCTCCGTGTGCACAGCTGATTGTCATCTCCCGTATTCATCTCCTCGGCAGAAATCGGCAGCATGGTGCAAGGACTCTCCACACCGCTCTTCCCCCCGGGATCAGACAGCACCCACCGAGCAACCAGCCCATGAGTCGTTCATCCCGCCCCCTGCACCATTCCATGGAGTCACAAGGGGTGGTGTTTCCTTCTCCAGACGGAGTTTGTGTTCAGCAAACAGCCCCACGCATATGCATCGGAGAATTCTAAAATGGCCTATCTGATCGGGTTGTGTCATGGCCGTGCTCTGGACTGGGCGCAGGCCTGGCTCACTCAGAACCTGTTGGACACTTTCCTTTGAATAGCTCCTGGGTGCGTTTAAGTGCGCTTTCGACCATCCTTCATTTTCCCAGGAAGCTGTTCAACACCTGCTCCGTCTCCGCCAGGGAACTGCTACCGCCGCTGAACAATCCATTGACTTTCGGATCCTGGTCGCCGAGTCGGTTGGAAGGAGAGATCGCTAAAGGGCGTCTACCTCAGGAGCGTTTCAGACACATGAGAAGACAAGCTTATCGTTCTGGCTGGAGGAGTCCAAGACGCTGGAGGACCTGATTGCTCTCTCCATCTGACTGGATACCCTGTTGGGGGAACGTCGGAGAGAGCGGGGATAAACCCAATGCAGTTGGGTAATTTCCACCTGTCCAAGGGAAAGAGAGAGCATTGAATCCGATCCGGTGCCTGCCTCTACTGGGTCGAGTCGGGTCACCGTATCTCTGTCTGTCCCGTACGCCCAAAAGAGAGGGCTCGTCAGTAGAAGTGGGAATGCTGGTGAACAACTCAACCCGGCTCTCCTGACCAAAGCCCCGTCTCACTCTTCCGGCTAATCTCTGCCTCCTGTCCGCTTCGCTCCTTATTTTGGCGCTCATTGACTTCGGAGCAGAACAGAGTTTTTTCAATTCCTCATTTGTTTCTGCCCATAGGATTCCTGTGGAGGAGTTGGATTTCCCCCTTTAGGCTAACGCTCTGGGTGGCAGCCCCTTGACAAAAGTCACACACCAGACTTATTAGTCCTCTTACCCTGCTTGTGTACGGAAACCACCGGTAAGAGATGTGTGTTCCCGATGCCTCATGCTCCTCTGGTTTTGGGTGATCCCTGGCTCTGGGACCACAACCATCAGATTGACTTGGCAGGAAATAGAATAATTGGTTGGAGTACCACGTGTCCCTCGAGGTGCCTCCATCCGCCATTCCACAGCAGCCCTCGACCCCCGGGACGCCATCTTCCGGAACCGATCTCACCTCAGTCCCCGTAGAGTATGCCGATCTCTGAAAGGCATTCAGCAAGAGGCAAGCCCTTTCCCTGCCACCCCATCGACCCTACGACTGTGCCATTGAACTGTTCCTTAGCGCCACATTACCCTCTAGTCGTCTATATAACCTTTCTTGTCCAGAACGCGTGGCAATCGAGACCTATATCACCGACTTCCTTGCCGCCGGAATCATCCGCCCGTCATCCTCCCCGGTGTGAGCGGGTTTCTTCTTTGTGTCCAAGCAGGACAAGTCTTTTATGGAACCAGCTTCCACCTTCAGTTCGGAAGGCAGACACAGTCACCTCATTTAAGAGTAGACTTAAGACTTTCCTCTTTGATAGTGCTTATAGTTAGGGCTGAATCAGGTTCACCTGGTCCAGCCCCTTGATATGAACCTAACCCCTTTGAGGTCAGCCATGATGCTGATGTGGCCCACCGTGAAAACACCCCTGGTATAGCACGTTTAAAGTTATGCCACGTAAAAGGCTCTAAATTACCCTAATAGTATAATAGCTGCATCATTTGTTAATAGTACAATCGCAGAAAATAGAAACTACAAAAATAAATAAAGTAACAAACTCCTCTGTGAAAATGTATTTGTTCATATATTGATAATTTGCTTAAGCTACATCATATATATATTTTATTTTGAAGCTACCTTTTAGGGGAGAGAAAAAACGGTGGTATCATCATCCATCTGAATCCCCTTGCTCATTAAGTAGTGTTATCATAGTGAGGCTAGCTTCTGAGTGAGGCGAAGTTCCGGAAATGAATGAGCTGCTGCTGTTGTCATCAGCCGGTCTCCATGTTTTCAGGGGGACCAGTCGAGGCACCGGTCATATAGGAACCGGTACCATATTGGTACCAATTTTCGGGACCCAAACCATGTCAGATTCCTGTCTGACCTATTGTGTGTTTACCTCTGTTTTCCAAGTCTCCGTTCCTCATGTGTCAGTCATCCCCCTGTTTGTGCCATGTGTGTATTCTTGGTCCTACCTCCAAACGTGCCCATGGCCACACCCCCGAGTGGTGCACGGCTGTTGCTTGTTTCAATCATCACCAGCTGTATTTCAACCCTGGTCCTGCAGGCCTAGGTTGTAAGTCTGTTACGTCTTCTGCCCCGGTAGTCTCCACTGCTGCTCTGTGAGATTCTCTGTAGCTTGTGTGCATTCGATAATTCTCACTCTCCTGGTTTGTAGAGTACCTGTTTTATTTCTCTCTGCCTTCGGTGTCGAGCCACGAGACTCACGCCGCGACCTGCCTGCCTACCCCCGACATTGATCCACGGGACTCGCGTCGTGATCTGCTGTGCCTGCCTCTGACGTTGATCCACGGGACTCACGTCGTGATCTGCTGCGCTTTTGTGTCGGCCCCCTCGGGATCCACGCCTCCTCAATGTTTCAAAAATATATCACTATCTGATTCTGCCTCCTGAGGTCTGCTATTGGGTCCTAACCTTGTGCTCCGAAAGACATGGGGTGACAACCCCATGTCTTTCAGGAACAAAGACATTCTCTTCAGCTGCTCCTGAACGCATCATCTCACTCTTCCGGTAAGCTCCGGTTGCCAGCTCAGCAGCGAGCATGTCTCATGTATAGTTATCCCTCTGCCTCCCTTAATGATAACGATACATGCAACAAGTGTAGTTTATTTGCTAGGTTGGAGGCAGGTCTAAGTGGGTTGGATGCACGGCTCCGCGCCATCGAAGCTCAGACAGCTATGCTAGTTAGCCCGCCCTCTCCCGTAGTCGGCGCGGAGCTACAGTCAGCTGCTAGCTGTTCCCCGGCAGTCCCTGAACAGCCGGGAGGCTGAGTAACTGTTCGCAGGAGTAGTAAGTCTATACAGAAGCCCGCTGTGCACCAACCACTTCACGTTTCAAACCAGTTTTCCCTGCTCAGCGACACACCCGCTGAGGAACACACCCTGGTTATCGGGAGCTCTATAGTCAGGAACGTGAAAATAGCGAAGCCGCGGACCACAGTCGTGTGCCTCCCGGAGGCCAGAGCGGGCGACGTGGAGTCTTGTTTGAAACTGCTGGCTAAGGATAAGCGGAGATACAGTCAGATTGTTATACACGCCGGTGGTAATGACGCTCGACTACGGCGGTCGGAAGTCACTAAAATGAATGTGGAATCGGTGTGTGCTTATGCCAAGACATTGTCGGACACCGTCGTTTTCTCTGGACCTCTCCCAAATTTGCAGACAGATGAATTGTTTAGCCGAATGTCGTCTTTCAACTGCTGGCTGTCGAGGTGGTGCCCAGCGAATAATGTGGGCTACGTAGACAACTGGAAGACTTTCTGGGGAAAACCTGATCTGATGAGGAGAGACGGCATCCATCCCACATTGGATGGAGTGCGTCTCATTTCTGCGAATATGACCAAGTTGATCACCGGACTTAATCCATGACAACCCAGGGTTCAGATCAGGAACCGGGAGCAGAGTTGTAGTTTAACACCCTTCTCTGCTCTTCCATTCGAGCAGTTACCCACCCACAACTCTAGAGTAGAGACTGTGTCTTTCCCATGGCCACTTAAATTAAATAAATCAAAAGTAAGCAGAAGAGGAGTCGTACAAAATAACCTTATACAAGTTAACACCATTATTTCAGCAGTGCAACAAAACAGGACTATTAAATGTGGTCTCTTAAATATTAGATCTCTATCATCTAAAGCTGTGTTACTAAATGATTTAATATCAGATAATCACATTGATTTATGTTGTCTAACTGAAACCTGGCTGAGCCATGAAGAATATGTCTGCCTAAATGAATCGACTCCTCCAAGTCATATTAATACTCACGTTCCTCGAGGCACCGGTCGAGGAGGTGGAGTAGCAGCCATCTTTGACTCGAGCCTATCAATAAATCCTAAACCTAAATTAAACTACAACTCATTTGAAAGCCTTGTTCTTTGTCTTTCACATCCAACCTGGAAAACACTACAGCCAATTCTATTTGTGATTCTGTACCGGCCACCAGGTCCATATTCAGTTTATATCTGAATTCTCAGAATTTATATCAAGTTTGGTTCTTAAAACCGATAAAGTTATTATTGTAGGAGATTTTAATATTCATGTGAATGTTGATAATGATTGCCTAGGTGCTGCATTCATCTCATTGTTGGACTCGATTGGCTTCTGTCAGAGAGTACAGAAACCCACTCACAGCTTTGGCCACACGCTTGATCTTCTTCTTACTTATGGCATTGACATTGAGCATTTGAAGGTCTTCCCACAGAATCCTCTTCTGTCAGACCACAACCTCATAATTTTTGAATTTATACTACCGGAGTGTACACCGTTGGTCAAACGTTTCTACACCAGATGTCTAACTGACAGTGCTGTAGCTAAATTTAAAGAAGCGATTCCTTCTGCATTTGATTCAATACCACGTCTCAATATAACAGAGGACTCCTGGTCTAACTTTAGTCCGTCCCAGATTGATCATCTTGTTGATAGTGCCACAGGCTCACTGAGAATGACACTGGACTCGATAGCCCCTCTGAAGAAGAAGACAGTGAGGAAGAGGAGGTTTGCTCCCTGGTATAACTAGGGATGGGTATCGTTTGGGTTTTTTCCGATACCAGTGCTAAACCGGTACTTTTAAAACGATACCGGTGCCTAAACGGTGCCTGAACCGATACTTTTTTTTTTAAGCGCACAATGAGGACATTAAAAACCTCTTTGGCCATATTACCTGTAGAAGCCGTTATCATGGAGCACTGACAAACAACGGATATCAGACTGTTAACATACACAATATATGTGATATGTATTGTCATGTGCAGCCCTTATAGGGTTAATCCTGTCACTGTTTTGATGGGCAAAGAGAACAACCAATCAGAGGGACTGAAGATGACACGTGACAAATAAAGCTTTGCTTCTGACAGCGAGAGTTCAGTACTGAAACAAAGTGACGCCCCACGGTCTTTATTCCGCCGTCATTATATTCCCGGTAACACCGGTTATACAGCCGGGGTCGCTGGACATCAACACATCTGCTAGCAGACTGTCACGCTCGTAGCTCGTAGCTAGCGCTAGCTACGAGCTAGCTTAAGCATAGTTATAATGGCTAATTTATTATTTCTTGGGCTACTTTTATGAATGCAGACTTGCAATCAACGTTATGGAACTAATCTGAGTTCAGGCTGCTCGTCATCATCGGTCTCCCCGTGTTCAGGGGGACCGGTGACGGCCTCCCCGTAGCGCCCAGCCTGACGCTGGTGTGCTCCACACGGCCTCACTAGTCACACACGGCGCAGCCTCCGCTGTCAAACTTAAATATGATAGGCTATCGTAACCTGCTGACAGGGCGGAGTCACCTGAGAAGTTCACAACAATAGTTTTTTTCAATTTCAATCGGCTCAGGCACCGGAAAGAAGCACCGAAATGTGCGTTGCGTTTCGGTCTGGGTAATACCGGTTGTATTGGAACCGGTACCATATTGGCACCGGGTTTCGGTACCCAACCCTAGGTATAACCCTCAAACCCGCAAACTAAAGCAAACATCACGAAAGCTTGAAAGCATATGGCGTTCAACCAGTGGTGGGCCGTCAGGGCCAGCAAGGCCTTCTCTGCTGGCCTAAACATCATCAGAATATAATTATTTTTTTAAATAAATGTTCCCACAAATATGTATTAAATTATTCCCCAGAGTAAGAGTTATACTCTTCATTTCATAGCTTTCCTCTTGAAGGCACTGCTTCCAGCCCCAGGTTGAGATTTGGAGGGCTGGTCTTTATGTTAGATCTTTTATCCAATCATATTCAGCCATCGTGTGTTGCCAGGGGGCTAAAATCTGCCCTTTGGCCTTCAGAATCAACATTGCGGGTGCTGGTAGCTTAAAGTGAATGGGAATGACAATTTTGTGTCAACCAATCAGCTTTAGAGTTGGCTCTTGTAGCCCTGCTAGCTGGCCCCGGAACCGGCACAGGAGCCAGCTAGCAGGTGTAGTGCGTGCACGTCTTTTGATTGGATTACCAATATTGAGAGGCGGGGCCTATGGGCAGGTATATGCAGAACCTCAGAACTAGGAAACTGAATTTGATAAATGAATTAATTCGCGTACTACTAAGCTGTTTTTTCAACCCACAATGGCGGAAGGAGGAGAAGATATCGATTTGGTCGAGGATATAATTATAACGGCATTCTCAAGACGAACTTTAAGACCGACGCCGACGCTACAAAGCCCGTCACAGGCGGGGAAGGGGTTCGTTCGCCACTTTCAAAGTTCCAACTCCGAGCGCTACCAATGGCTCACAGGCTCCGAGAAGCTCTGCACACCGGACTGCTGGGAATGCCTCTTATTTGCAAGTGATCGATTTGGTGTTTGGAGCCACACTGGCTTTGCAAACTTGAGTTGCCTAACCAAGGCAGCAACGAGACACCAAAGTACGGCTCGGCACTTACAAGCACCGGTGCTTTTGAAAACTTTTGGGGACACCCGAGCGGATCTACAGATCAACGAACAAGCACGCAGGGAAACGGAGCTGCACAACGGAAAGGTGAAGAACAAGAGGGACATATTGAAAACTCATTTTTGTGTCATATGTTTGGGTAAACAGGAACTTTCATCTTCATCATCACGGTGAAACTGCTCTGGCTGACAATGCGCTGTTTAGTGAACACACTGTAAAAAAAAGTTGGACTTAAAGTTTAAAGTTTGTGGACCAGAAATGGATAGAAGACGAATATTTGTAAAGAATATATATTTTAGCTTAGCACAGCCTAGTATTGTTTGCATAAATATTATGTGTAAGATGGAAAACACTGAATGGAAGTTAAAATCTCCAGCAGAGCACTCTGGCGCCTGAGCTGATCTAAAGAAAGATAACAGTGACACCTAAGGAATTTTGATGCAACCCCCCTTCTGCACTGCACTCATCCAAGAAGATGACTAGAGAGAGAGCTCATTGTATTCATAGTTTAGAAAGAGCAATCACAGTCCTTACCTCACCGGGAAGATAGATAAGAAAGGGTCCAGATGGGGCCATTATTCTCCTTTTAGACACTCGAGGCCACTCACTGACCCTTCTCCGACACACACACACACACGTGAAGGGCCCCTTTTGACAAATGACCTCCAGCGCATCCCACCTCGGAAGAGATAAGATTATCTTAGGAAACTCCCCAGCTCAGACAAAGGAAGCTACATGTGAATTCCATCTTTCTTCCCACACTCTTTTTCACAACATATGCACTCATTGGCAGACGAGAAGAACCAATGAAGGAGCGACAACGGCAGAAGCAGAGGAACAAGAGCCAATGAGAAAACCCCACCCCCTTATCTCCTGACCTATCAGAACTGGTCCTTTCGGCTATTTAAAATGGCTGCACACGCTGAACCGGGGCCTCTCTCTGGTCTGAATACTCTAGGTACCAGCCGGAGGGGGGTCCATGCATGATGTCTACTTGTATCCTGATTTCTGAATAAAACGCTAATAAATGTAAAGTAGAAGTCTACCGCTGTCTTTCTTCCAGTGAGTGTCGTCCAGGTGGTGTGTCGCTGTCCAACTCCAACATATTAATATAACTCTGTTGCACTCCACTATATTCTTGCCTATTAGTTGAACTGTACTGTATTGTACTCTTCCCCTGCAATTCTCTGAATAAAAATGTCAATTTCAAGGTGACGCAACGCCTGGTTATACTGCGTCTCTGTCTAACTGTATAGTGTCTAGAGCCATGGCATTATAATGATAGTAATAAGAGGTGGATTAATTCGGGTGGGACTGTGTAGGACCTCACTAAAGGCCCAGGCCCACGGCACGCCACTGCGTTCAACTTATCTGGAAGAATCCCGCTTAGTTTGGCGAGATAGTCTTAAAACTTATAAGAAGGCCCTCCGTAATGCCAGAGCAGCCTATTACTCATCAGTAAAAGAGAAAAATAAGAACAACCCCAGGCTTCTCTTTTCAGAGTCACAGCTCTGTGGAGCCGAGTATTCCGACACTCAAAAAAACGATTCAAGCCCTTCTTAGAGGTGACACATTTAAATAAATCAATTACATAACGAAGATATTTATATTGAATGGGTGTAACACAAAATGTAGGAATACTTTCATTTATTAGATTTATTTAGGTTACACTCACAAAAACGATTCAAGCCCTTCTTCGAGGTGACACATTTAAGTATTGTTTGATACATTTAAATAAATAAATTACAAAAATAGATATTTATATTTAATGGGTGTAACACAAAATGTATGAATACTTTCATTTTTTTAGATTTATTTAGGTTAGATGGTGCGCATATCAACTCAAAATGAATGTGTTTCATTGAGGACTACCCTTTGCGCATGCGCCAGCTGAAAATCAGTTGTTTACATGAGGTGAAGACACTTTCATGGCTGTACGGTGGTGTAGTGGCTAGCACTGTTGCCTCAAAGCCAGAGGTCCGTGGGTTCAATTCCCAGTCGGGGCGTTCCTTCTGTTTGGAGTTTGCATATTTTGTTAGTTAGTTAGTTTATATTTTGAGTTGGACAAACACAAATTAATTTAATTTAATGAATATCGTTATTTTATTTTAGATGTATTTGATACAAATGAGTTGGACTAACATAATTACATTTTATTGCACTGATGTGCTAAATTTGAGTTGGAGTTGCATATAATTATTGGATGGAAAACCTGCCAACAATTTAATTGAGTTCATCCAATGAGTCATTTCTTTGAGTGTAGAGACCTCAGTGGTAATGACTTTATGAACTTCTTTTATGAAAAGATTCTAACTATTAGAGGCAATATTAATAATCTCTTTCCCTTAACCAGTGCCAATCTGTCCTCAAGTGGAATGGCCTTGGAAACCGCTGTATGCCCTGGTGTATATTTGGATGGCTTTTCTCCCATCAACCGTGACCAATTATCTTCAACGGTTTCTACTTCTAACACGTCTACCTGTCTCTTGGACCCCATCCCGACGAGGCTGCTTAAAGACGTTTTGCCTTTAATTGGCAGCTCTCTATTAGATTTATTTGTTAACAGGCCACGTACCACATTCCTTCAAAGTAGCTGTCATTAAACCTCTCCTGAAGAAGCCCACTCTGGATCCAGAGGTGTTGGCTAACTACAGACCGATCTCTAACCTCCCCTTCCTCTCCAAGATCCTTGAGAAAGTGGTCACAAATCAGTTGTGCGACTTTCTACATCATAATAGTTTATTTGAGGAGTTTCAGTCAGGATTTAGAAAACACCACAGCACCGAGACAGCACTGGTAAAAATTACAAAATGACCTCTTAATGGCAGCAGATAAAGGACTCATCTCTGTACTGGTCTTGTTAGACCTTAGTGCTGCATTCGACACCATTGACCATGACATCCTATGACAGAGACTCGAGCAGTCGATTGGCATTTCAGGCACCGCACTAAGTTGGTTTAAATCCTATTTATTAGATCGATCTCAGTTTGTATTTGTAAACGATGAAGCCTCGATAACCACCAACGTTAGTCACGGAGTTCCACAAGGTTCTGTGCTTGGACCAATTGTATTTACCTTATACATGCTTCCTTTGGGCAATATTATCAGGAAACACTCCATAAACTTTCATTGTTATGCAGATGATACTCAACTATATCGATAAAACCAGAGGAGAGCAACCAACTCGGTAAAATTCAAGCATGTCTGAAAGACATAAAAACATGGATGACCTGCAACTTCTTGATGTTAAACTCAGACAAAACCGAAGTAATTTTAATCAGCCCTGAGCGCCTCAGAGATCAATTATCTGGTGATGTGGTTTCTGTAGACGGCATTGCCCTAGCATCCAACACCACTGTAAAGAATCTTGGCGTTATCTTTGATCGGGACTTGTCCTTTAACTCCCACGTAAAGCAAATCTCAAGGACTGCATTCTTTCATCTACGTAATATTTCAAAAATCAGGCACATCTTGTCTCAAAAAGATGCAGAAAAATTGGTTCACGTTCGTTACTTGAGACTGGATTACTGCAACTCCTTATTATCAGGCTGCTCTAATAAGTCTCTTAGGTCCCTCCAGTTGATCCAGAATGCTGCAGCTCGTATTCTCACTAAAACTAAGAAAAGAGATCACATCACTCCTGCACTAGCTGCTCTGCACTGGCTCCCAGTAAAATCAAGAATCACTTTTAAAATTCTTCTCTTAACGTACAAAGCCTTGATTGGTGATGCACCATCATATCTTAAGGAGCTTGTAGTACCATATTGCCCCACTAGAGAGCTGCGCTCACTAAATGCGGGACTACTTGTAGTTCCTAGAGCAGTGGTCGCCAACCCGTCGATCGCGATCGACCGGTCGATCTCGGAGACGTTCCCTGTCGATCTCCAAAATAAAATGAAAATAAAATCACAAACACATTGTTCCTCGTTCTCGAACATTTTCTGAAGTCTCTTCTGAAACGTTTTCTTCCTGACTGGAACATCGACGTCAGAAAAGATCTCCGCCTGATTTTAATGAACGCCTGAAAACGGGTTCTCTGACAGCCGTGTTGTCAGCTGTGCTCCCCCAAAGAGGGGAGCGTAGCCTTCAGGTGAGGCGCAGGGGAAATGCAGAAAGACCTTTATTGATAACTTTACATATTACACAAGTTCAAAGTACAAGGACATACTACTACGTCATCAATAAATAAATGTCATGCCTGTACCTTAGTGTAAATGTTTACGTTACAGCATTAACAAATTACGCCTGCGCATGCGCAACTGCCGAAATTCTTGGCGACTTGCCAGGTACTACCTCCGTGAGTTGGGCTTTTCTGCTGTTGTCCTTCAAAACAAAAGCTCAACATTGAGCTTTTGTTCTTGTCTGATGGAGCAATCTGGTTTACTTCAAAGTGATTGCAATTGTATTTATTCTATTATTTGAAAAAGCTCAGATGCAGGAGTCACAAATGGTGATTCTCATATTTATTATTATTATAATTATTTAAATCTGAGGATGTCTGTTGAGTTGATGTGAACGTATTCACCAACGGGCTGACTTCAGAACCAGTCCCAGATGAGAAAATGTTCATGAATACCACATTTGCGACGAAAAACTCGTCAGTGAAGTAAAAATAATCACCAAATCAAAGACCAGGAGCTGGATTACTGACAGCAGCTCACAGATGGCCTCAGACTGTCTGTCTGTGCTTATGAACTAGCTACAAGCTCACAGACAGAGTTCAGTCACAGCCATCACACTGACTGGAGTCACATGACTTGATGGCATTGTGATGAGAGCTGAACTTACATGAGTTGCACTGACTGATCATGTTGTCAGTGTCGTGTTCTAATGTAAATAAATACAACATTTATATTGGTAGTTCATCCAGCTGCTCATTGAAAATGTGTTTTTTCTTGTTCATATTGTGTGCGATGAACAAATATATCGCACTTAAATTCTGTGTTCCTGGTCTCATCAATTTGAAAGCTGGACCAAAGTGTTTTGATTTCATTCAATTGGAATTAGGCCAAATAAAAAGCCTCAAGTCATAAGTCCAGTCTGGACCGTTGTTTTCTCTCAACGCCTCAATAGGTAGATCTTGCCGGTCATGAAGGCAGAGGTCAGGGATCTTGGGCTCAAAAAGGTTGGTGACCACTGTCCTAGAGTTTTAAAAAGTAGAATGGGAGCCAGAGCCTTTAGTTATCAAGCTCCTCTTTTATGGAACCAGCTTCCAATTTCAGTCCGGGAGGCAGACACAGTCACGTCATTTAAGAGTAGACTTAAGACTTTCCTCTTTGACAGAGCTTATAGTCAGGGCTGAATCAGGTTCACCTGGTCCAGCCCCTTGATATGCTGCTATAGGCTTATAGATGCCGGGGGACGTTTTAGGATGCACTGAGCACCTATCTCCTCTTTTTTTCTCACCTTAGGGATGAATGTTCATCTCTCCATCACACGTTACTAACTCTGCTTTCTCCCCGGAGTCCTTCTGACTTCACGTCTCATGGGGTCATCGGACCCTATGAGACGGCATAGATCCCATCTGCCTAATGGATCATCGAGGTCTTGGTCGTGGAATTCCTGCTACCGACTACGCCACTGTCCTGTTGAGACTCCGCCCACTGTTGAGACTCCGCCCACTCCTCCTCTCTACCGCCATCTGCCTGATGGATCGTGGAGGTCTCCATCGTGGAATATGCCTACTATGAACTATTCATACACTCTGTCATATTCATTGAATGTATTTTAACTCTAAATCTGTCCTTCTGTATACATTACATCTATTGCAGGGTGGCAACACCGCCAGCGCTCGCGAGCCTCATCTCTTTACTCTTTAACTAGTTTCATCAGGCTCTTCAGGTCTGTCACATATCAAAAAAAAAAAATGCTTGGTCATTCACTCCCTCCCCTACCTAGATGGCACACTGACCATGAAAGCCTGGTTGAGACGCCAAACGCGCACAGAAGAGATCTGGTGTGCCATCATTTGTGTGTGTTGTAATTGTTGTAAACAATTTCCTGAAAAAAAAAATAAGAAGAAGAAAGAACACAGAACACTTTGGGTTTTTATTTTTTTTTTTTTTTAATGTAATTGCAAGCGCCTTACCTTATATGTCACGCAGCATAAGCAGCATTTTTCAATTCAAAGCTTCAAATCTTCTTCAGCTCCACCCATCAACACTAACATCGAACAGGAATTTCAAAAAAGCAAGAACAACAAAAGCAAGTTGTTGGTAAAAGAAAAAAAGCAGGCACAGTTTCAGTCATGTTGGTGTGTGTGTGACATTTACAATAAATCTGGCTGATCGTGTGTGTGTGTGTGTGTGTGTGTTGTGTGTGTGTGTGTGTGTGTGTGTTATGTTATGTGTGGCTCTTTACATAACACATATGTGGCTCTTTCTCTCTGACTGATCTATTGCATCTGTCCATCCTGGAGAGGGATCCTCCTCTGTTGCTCTCCTGAAGGTTTCTTCCCTTTTTTCCCCCTGAAGGGTTATTTGGGAGTTTTTCCTGATCCGATTCGAGGTTTTGGGGCAGGGATGTCTATGTGTACAGATTGTAAAGCACTCCGAGACAAATTTGTAATTTGTGAAATTGGGCTATACAAATAAACTGAATTGAATTGAATTAGGGTCGTGGGGCGCTGGAGCCGATCCCAGCTGACATAGGGCGAAGGCAGGCGACACCCTGGACAAGCCGCCAGTCCATCTCAGGGAACACATAGAGACATACAACCATTCACTCTCACATTCACATCTATGGGCAATTTAGACATCAATTAACCTGCTGCATGTCTTTGGACTGTGGGAGGAAGCCGGAGAACCCGGAGGGAATCCACGCTGACACGGGGAGAACATGCAAACTCCACACTGAAGGACCGCCCCGACCGGGAATTGAACCCACGGCCCTCTTGCTGTGAGGCGACAGTGCTAGCCACTACACCATCGTGCAGCCTGATTGATAGCATCAATCTCAAATATAAAAAATATTTTTGAACATCGATGTAACAACTAAAGTTATTAAAGTACACACCGTTCCATCCATTGAGTAGATGAAATGTATCACAGTTGTACATTTCTTAAGTATGAATTGTTCATGACATCAAGCTTACTGGAGAGAATCAGGAGTCCAACATATGCAGTATTGATGGATGTTGCTCTTACCTGCACTTCCACTCCATAGCCCATGTAGACAGTGATGACATAGCTGCAGTACATAGAGTGAAGAGCAGAGGTGGACTGTGGCGGAGCATCTATGTATCCTTCTGGCCCAGTCAAGTTCAGCTGGCAGGCAACTGCAAAGACAAACATCAACATGGCAATGAGACTAATAGAAGCAATGCATGCACACACTATGCAATCTGGTTTTGGCGAGTGAATATACCCTCAATATTGTATTTTTTACTGCAACATAAACTATCAGCTGTTAAGTTCTTTAAACCATGGAAATTACCTTACCCTTACTTAAACCAGATCATGTTAGTTGTTCAATGATCATTTGAGTCATTTTGGAAGGCACAGACCCAAATTCAATTTAATTTTCAGTGTAAATACGGAGTGAAATTACTCCCAAAATGGTCATAAAATATCAATTATAAGATCTACAATGAAAAATTAGATCATCAAATGTGTACGATGTATTCTTTGTCAGGATTTGTGTGAAATGTAAGGTACTCACAAACGCAATTGATTAATTTAGGTTTAGGATTTATTAATAGGCTTGAGTCAAAGATAGCTGCTACTCCACCACCTTGGCCAGTGCCTCGAGGAATGTGAGTATTAATATGACTATGAGGAATTGATTAATTTAGGCTGACATATTCTTCATGATTCTTCAGACAGGATCCAGTAGGACAAACAAAATTAATGTGATTATCTGATATTAAATGATGTAGTAATACAGCTTTAGATGACAGATCTAATATTTAGGAGTCCACATGTAGTTCTCCTGTTGTGTAGTACTGCTTAAATAGTGGTGTTAACCTTTATGAGGTTATTTTGTATGACTCCTCTTCTGGTTACTTTTTATTTAATTAATGAAGTGGCCGTGGGACAGACCCAGTCTCTATAGAGTTTTGGGTGGGTAACTGCTCGAATGGAAGTGCAGAGAAAGGTGTAAAACTACAACTCTGCTCCTGCTTCCTGATCTGAACTCTGGGTTGTCATGGATTAAGCCCGTTAATCAGGCCTAGTCGGGAGTCATTACCACCGGTGTGTATTACAATCTTACAATACTTACGTTTATCTTTAGCCAGCAGTTTTAAACAAGATTCAATGCCGATAACCAGAGTTGATTTCTCAGTGGGTGTATCGCTAAATAGGGAAAACCGGTTAGAAATAGTGGTGGTGGTGCACAGTGCACTTCTGTTTAGACTTATTATTCCTTCGTTTAGTTACCCAGCCTTCCGGCTGCTCAGGGGCTGCTCGGGAACAGCTAGAACAGTGGTCACCAACCTTTTTGAGCCCAAGATCCCTGACCTCCGCCTTCATGACCGGCAAGATCTACCTATTGAGGCGTTGAGAGAAAACGACGGTCCAGACTGGATTTATGACGAGGCTTTTTATTTGGCCTAATTCTAATTGAATGAAATCAAAACACTTTGGTCCAGCTTTCAAATTGATGAGACCAGGAACACAGAAATTAAGTGCAATATAAAAAGTAAGATATTTGTTCACCGCACACAATATGAACAAGAAAAAACACATTTGCAATGAGCAGCTGGATGAACTACCAATATAAATGTTATATTTATTTACATTACAACACAACACTGACAACATGATCAGTCAGTGCAACTCATGTAAGTTCAGCTCTCATCACAATGCCATCAAGTCATGTGACTCCAGTCAGTGCATGGCTGTGACTGAACTCTGTCTGTGAGCTTTAAGTTAGTTCATAAGTACAGACAGACAGTCTGAGGCCGTCTGTGAGCTGTCTGTCAGTAATCCAGCTCCTGGTCTTTGATTTGGTGATTTTCTCAACTTCACTGACAAGTTTTTTGTGGCAAATGTGGTATTCATGAAAGTTTTCTCATCTGGGACTGGTTCTGAACTCAGGCCGTTGGTGATTACGTTCACATCAGCTCTACAGGCATCCTCAGATTTAAATAATTATAATAATAATAAATATGAGAATCACCATTTGTGACTCCTGCATCTGTGCTTTTTCAAACAATAGAATACATATAATTGCAATCACTTTCAAGTAAACCAGATTGCTCCATCAGACAAGAAAAAAAGCTCAATGTTGAGCTTTTGTTTTGAAGGACAACAGCAGAAAAGCCGAACTCACGGAGTTAAGACCTGGCAAGTCGCCAAGAATCTCGGCAGTTGCGCATGCGCAGGTGTAATTTGTTAATGCCGTAACGTAAACATTTACACTAAGGTACAGGCATTACAACATTTATTTATTGATGACGTAGTTGTCCCTTGTACTTTGAACTTGTGTAATATGTAAAGTTATGAATAAAGGTCTTTCTGCATTTCCCCTGCGCCCCACCTGTACTATACGCTCCCCTCTCTCGGGGCGCACAGCTGAGAACACGGCTGTCAGAGAACCCGTTTTCAGGCGTTCATTAAAATCAGGCGGAGATCTTTTCTGACGTCGATCTTCCAGTCAGGAAGAAAACGTTTCAGAAGACACTTCAGAAAATGTTCGAGAACGAGGAACAATGTGTTTGTGATTTTATTTTCATTTTATTTTGGAGATCGACAGGGAACGTCGCGATCGACGGTTTGGCGACAACTGAGCTAGAAGAAGCTACGTCTGGTTAGCCCGCACCGGCTATGGGTGGGGGCGGGTTAACTAATGTAGCTAACGTCTGGGCTTCTAACCCACTGAGAACTGCCTCCAATCTAGTAAATGAACTGCACTTATTGTATGTCCCTTTATCATTAAGGGAGGCAGAGGAATAGCTATACATGTGACACACTGAGCAAGAGGGAGCGGGAGGGGGAGAGTAGGCCTAAGGGAAGGAAGCCTTCGCTAGCTGTTAAACTGGCAACCAGAAGTGATGCAATGTGATTACCGGAAGAGAGAGATGATGCGTTCAGGAGACTTCAGGATTGAGAGAGCAAATCCAAATAGCAGAAAGGTACTTTTTACTACCTGAGACGAGTTAATGAAAGACGGTCTGGACTCTGACACCGGATGTGTGTTTAGTTCTTTTTCCAGCCTCTGATTTACATGGATACACTGAGCTCCTCAATGGACCTTATGGACGAATTTACATCTCAATTGGACCTGGCTGTATCTGAAGATCCTGACCCCTAGCCCCTGCTTCCTGCATCCAGGCCCTGGCCTTTTTCGGAATGCCTCCTGCCTTTGTGGCGCTGCCTCCTGCCATGGCCCCCCTCTCCTCTCTTCCTCCTTCTGTTTCATGGATAGTGGAAATCTGGATCATGGTCCATGCCTACTACTCATTATTCATAATTTGTCATATTCATTGAATGTGTTTTAACTCTATAACGCTGTTCATCTGTACACATGACATCTATTGCTTCTGTCTATCCTGGGAGAGGGATCCTCCTCTGTTGCTCTCCTGAAGGTTTCTTCCCTTTTTCACCGTGAAAGGTTTTTCTATTTTTTGGGGGGAGTTTTTCCCGATCCGATGTGAGGTCCTGGAACAGGGGTGTCGTACAGATTGTAACGGCAAATTTGTCATTTGTGATTTTGGGTTCTAAAAAATAATCTGAATTCTATTGAATTAATATATCTACTTAAATTGATCGTTCTTTTTTTCATACTGTAACATTACTACTGTTATTTCTGTCTGCATTGCACACACTATAGCATGTCTGTCCGCCCTGAAACTGTCATGATTTGGGACTTCTGTTTTTGCCACTGGGGTCATTTGGCGACCTCTGGTGGTCGAAAGACATTATTTCAGTCTTTCTGGTCCACACCTGTTTTCACTTGAATTAACTTTGTTTGACCAGGGTATAAATACCTGGCAGTGTGCTAGACACGTCATCGCGACGTTTGATTATACTTTGTGATCCTCGTTACCCTCTCGTAATGTTTGCTAGTCCTCTTTGTGTTGGATTATACCATTTTTGGATTATGACTCTTGGTTTGGAGGATACCATTTTTTGGATTTGACTCGTTGTTGGGATTATACCCTTTTTGGATTTAACACTTTCGTTGGGATTATACCCTTTTTGGATTTGACACTTTCATTTGGATTATACCTTTTTGTGTTCGCATTATTGCTGTGTCAAAGACACGTTTACATTCTTTGAAACTCCATTGTGACGGAGAGGAAATAAAACAATCTTTTGACTGTACTCTGCATCTGGGTCCTCAATCGCCCACTGGGTAAATCGTGGGTTACCACTCCAGCGACCCGGGTTCCTGACAGAACGTCGCGATCATTATGGACCTAGCAGAGCACATGTCCCAGCAATGGGAGAGAATGGAGCAGACCCTCCAGGCTATATCCCTTAGGCTACAGTCAAGCAACACCCGTCTTGACCAGCACGAACAAGCACTAGTGCACCACAAGGAAGCAGAGGATCGCCAGCAGAGGGAGGCTACTCGCCAGCAGGCAGAGCTGGAGGCGCAGCGGGAGTGTATGGTCCACCAGCAGGCGCTGCTTACTTCCCAGCGCGACAGCATGACTCTCCAGCAGGAGAACCTTGCCCGCCAACAGGCGGATATTGCTCGCCAGCAGGAAGACGTACTTCGCCACACCCAGCACCTGCAACAACTGGACCAGAGAGGCACAGCATCTTCCTGAGGCTCCTGTTCCACACTCCTCTGTGGAACCCCGGGTCTCCCAGCCGCATCGCTATGACGGCAGCAAGGGGGGTTGTCGAGGTTTTCTCACACAGTGCGACCTGATCTTTGAGCTCCAACCCCGTGCCTTTTCCTCAGACCGCTTCCGCATAGCGTACATCATTACCCTTCTCACAGACAAGGCCTTGAAATGGGCTACCGCAGTCTGGGCGAAGCAGGGCTCAGTATGCTCTTCCTTCAATGATTTCCAGGAAGAGATGTTACTGGTCTTTGACCAGTCCATGACCGGGCCAGACACTGCCAAGCTGCTAATGACCATTCGGCAGGACAAGCGTTCCGTTACGGACTATGCCATTGAGTTCCGCACTCTCGCAGAGGAGAGTGAATGGAACGACAAGGCTCTGGTAACGGCCTTCCACCACGGGCTGTCGGACGCCCTGAAGGACGGGTTGGCTTCGATCGGTTGCCCCAGGGAGTTAGAACCTCTGATTGCACACGCCATGCGATTGGACAACCGTATGAGGGAGCGTCGCCGGGACCAGGGGGTCTCCTGGCTACTACCAGCAGATTCTGGGAGGTCCAGATCAAGTGAAGATCCCGAGCCTATGCAGCTGGGCGGGGCCCGACTGTCGGCCAAAGAGAAGGAGCGGCGGAAGCGTCAGGGTCTTTGCCTTTACTGCGGCGAGACTGGTCACCGCATATCTTCTTGTCTCGAGCTCTCGGGAAAAGGGGTCGTCCGTCCAACCAGGGAAGGGTTGTGACGGGCGCAACCCTTTCTCCCCAGTCTCCGGACCAAGCGGTGTATCTTCCTATTTCCATCTCCTGGGGCAAGAATGAACATTCATGCCAGGCTCTGGTAGACTCCGGGGCAGCGGGAAATTTCATAGACCGGGGTCTTGCACTAAGGCTCAAGATCCCTCTGGTCTCCCTTGAGGCACCGCTTGCTGTCACCGCCCTTGATGGGCGAGCACTGGGAGACGGCAGCGTGACCCAAGTCACATCACGGGTGAGGCTGCGACTGGGAGATCATCGTGAGGAGATCTCCCTAAACCTGATCTGCTCTCCGGAGTTTCCGGTGGTCTTGGAGTTCCCGTGGCTCAACCGCCACAACCCCCATCTTGACTGGGTAACGGCCGCATCCTCGAATGGGGTCCTACCTGCCACGCCACCTGTCTCTTCATTGATTCTCCGCTTTGTTTTCCCAAGCCTCCTGAGCCTGCTGAACTGTCGCTGGTGCCGGCAGAGTACCTGGATCTGCAGGAGGTGTTCAGCAAGAGCCGGGCCGCTTCTCTTCCACCTCACCGGCCATACGACTGCTCAGTCGAGCTACAACCAGGTACCATGCCAACCAGAGGGCGGATTTTTTCTCTTTCCCGTCCAGAAAGGAGGGCCATGGACGATTACATCAGGGACTCTCTAGCATCCGGGTCCATCCACGTCCCCTGCCGGAGCGGGGTTTTTCTTCGTGGGCAAGAAGGATGGTTCCCTGCGGCCCTGTATCGACTACCGGAGCCTTAACAAGATCACCATCCGTAATCGCTATCCCCTGCCACTGATGTCCACAGCATTTGACCTCCTCCAGGGTGCAAGCATTTTTACCAAACTAGACCTGCGAAATGCGTACCACCTGGTCCGCATCCGGAAGGGGGACGAGTGGAAAACGGCATTCAACACCCCGACGGGGCACTACGAATACCAGGCCTAACTAATGCTCCAGCCGTGTTCCAGGCCCTGATCAATGACTGTCTCCGTGACATGATTAATCACTTCGTTTTCGTGTACCTGGACGATATTTTGATTTTCTCCAGTTCTCTGCAGGAACATCGCCTACACGTCCGACAAGTTCTCAAGAGACTCCTTAAGAACCATCTCTTTGTGAAACCCCAGAAGTGCGAATTCCACAGGCCTGAGGTTACCTTCCTGGGGTACATCCTCAGGGAGGCCCAGATTGAGATGGACCCAAAGAAGACAAAGGCAGTGAGGGACTGGGAGGCCCCTAAATCCATTAAGGGGGTGCAGCAGTTCCTGGGCTTTGCAAATTTTTATAGGAGGTTCATCCGAGGCTTTAGTTCTATTGCAGAACCCATCTCCGCCCTTACCAAGAAGGGTCTGGGTCCCTTCGTCTGGACCTCTAAGGCGGAGGAGGCCTTTTGTGAACTGAAGAGAAGGTTCTCCTCAGCTCCCATTCTCGTCCTTCCGGACCCATCCCTGCCTTTCACGGTGGAGGTGGATGCCTCTGAGGTAGGGGTTGGGGCTATACTCTCTCAGAGGGCTCAGGACGACAAGATCCACCCCTGCGCTTTCTTCTCCCACCGGCTGAGTCCTGCAGAATCCCGGTACGACGTGGGTGACCGGGAGTTGCTGGCCGTCAAGCTGGCGCTCGAGGAGTGGAGGCACTGGCTGGAGGGCGCTCAACATCCGTTCCTGGTGTGGACGGACCATCGGAACCTTGAGTACCTCCAGGTCGCCAAGCACCTCAACCCTCGACAGTCTCGATGGTCCCTGTTTTTTAGTCGGTTCGACTTTACCCTTTCCTACCGCCCAGGGTCGAAGAACATCAAGCCCGACGCCTTATCCCGGCAGTTTCCCTCGGATAGCCAAGATAAGGAAGAGAGGCCCGTCATTCCTCTCTCCCGGATCGTGGCATCCATCCACTGGGGGATTGAGGCCAAGGTCAGAAGGGCGCAACGGGACGAACCCACCCCAGGTCCGGAGAGGCCTGGACTCCTCTTCGTTCCCCGAGGCGTACGATCACAGGTACTCCAGTGGGGCCACGCTTCTCGTATCACAGCACACCCTGGGGCTCGACGGACGCTGGAGTTCGTGCAGAGACGGTTTTGGTGGCCTGGCATGGCTGAGGATGTTAAGTCTTTTGTCGGGGCCTGCTCCGTCTGTGTACGAAGCAAGAACTCCCACCAGCGGCCTCAGGGGTTGCTACATCCCCTTTCCATCCCACACCGACCGTGGTCCCACATTTCCATGGATTTTGTGACCGGTCTCCCCGTATCGGAGGGGAACACTGTTATTCTTGTCATTGTAGACAGGTTTTCGAAAGCCTGTCGCTTTGTGACATTACCCAAGCTACCGTCCGCACTTGAAACCGCGAAACTCGTGTTTAACCATGTATTTCGGCTGTTTGGTCTTCCACTGGATATCGTGTCCGACCGTGGTCCCCAGTTTTCTTCCAGGGTGTGGCGGGCTTTCTGCAAGAGCATTGGGGCGACGGTCAGCCTCTCCTCCGGCTTCCACCCTCAGTCGAACGGACAGACTGAGAGGATGAATCAGGAGCTCGAGACCACCCTGAGGGCACTGGGGGCAGACAACGCATCCTCCTGGAGCTCCTGTCTTCCGTGGGCAGAATACGCACACAACACCCTCCAGTCTTCCGCTACTAATCTGTCTCCTTTTCAATGTCAGTTTGGGTTCCAGCCTCCCTTGTTTGCAGAGCAGGAGGAGGAGGTTGGGGTGCCCTCTGTTCAACACTTCATGAGAAGGTGTAGGCGGACCTGGAAGAAGGCTCGGCAGAACCTGGTGCGCACCGCGAGGACCAACCGGCGCCGGCGACCTGCTCCTTCCTTCCGTCCGGGACAGAGGGTGTGGTTGTCCGCACGGGATATTCCCTTGCGAGTGGAGTCCCGCAAGCTGGCGCCTCGGTTTATTGGCCCATTCAAGGTCGTCCGGAGGATCAACCCGGTGACCTACCAGCTCCCTCGCACCCTGAGGATTAACCCCTCTTTCCATGTTTCCCTCCTGCGACCCCTCCTGTCCTCTCCTCTGGCCCCGGCTGCCAAGCCCCCTCCCACCCCCCGCATCGTGGGTGGACAGCCTGCCTTCACAGTTCGCCGGTTGCTGGACTCCCGTCGGGCGGGGCGCGGGTTACAGTACCTGGTGGACTGGGAGGGTTACAACGCAGAGGAGCGCTCATGGGTCCCGGCCCGGAACATTTTTGACGACTCCCTCATCAGTGACTTTCACCGCAAGCATCCTGATTGCCCAGGGGTCATCAGGAGACTCCCCTAAGAGGGGGGGTACTGTCATGATTTGGGACTTCTGTTTTTGCCACTGGGGTCATTTGGCGACCTCTGGTGGTCGAAAGACATTATTTCAGTCTTTCTGGTCCACACCTGTTTTCACTTGAATTAACTTTGTTTGACCAGGGTATAAATACCTGGCAGTGTGCTAGACACGTCATTGCGACGTTTGATTATACTTTGTGATCCTCGTTACCCTCTCGTAACGTTTGCTAGTCCTCTGTGTTTTGGATTTTGACTCTTTGTTGGATTATACCATTTTTGGATTATGACTCTTGGTTTGGAGGATACCATTTTTTGGATTTGACTCGTTGGGATTATACCCTTTTTGGATTTAACACTTTCGTTGGTATTATACCCTTTTTGGATTTGACACTTTCATTTGGATTATACCTTTTTGTGTTCGCATTATTGCTGTGTCAAAGACACGTTTACATTCTTTGAAACTCCGTTGTGACGGAGAGGAAATAAAACAATCTTTTGACTGTACTCTGCATCTGGGTCCTCAATCGCCCACTGGGTAAATCGTGGGTTACCACTCCAGCGACCCGGGTTTTTTCCCGACTCCGAGTTCCTGACAGAAACACAGTTTTTAATATCCAAACCAAGGATGGGGCCTAAGTTAGCGGGTTCTGTGTGCTGTCCTGTGCGGTTTGTAAAGCCCTATGAGGCAATTAATTTAAATTCAGGCTAAATAACAACAACTCACCTGACTTGACATGTCTTTCAGTCTTGTGACTCGTCTGTCGAGCTGTTACCGTTTCCTGTAGCAATGCTGCTTTGAAAGCTCTTCTAATTTTTCATTACAGAATACAGGCTCCTCTACAGCCTTTTGCAAACAGCTTGAGATGGCAGGAAGAGGCGGGGTCATATGACCTTTGACTTGTTAACTTTTCCTATAAATGTAGTCACTATAGAGATGTTATTTATACCCCGCTGAGAGTCAGAACTACATATGTGGGTTAGGGTTAGCGTTCCATCTATTTCATGGAATGAAGTTACACCTATGTATCCAGATAGGAGACACATGTCACAAGTCAATACCATGTGTAAATATGGTTGGGAAAGCCAAGATGACTAGCCATTACAGTGTAGTCACAGTAATGACTGTACAAGTCTGGCATCGCTATAAACACACATAGACACTATCTAATTATATATATATATAACATTTCAATTCAGTTTATTTTGTGTAGCCCAATATTACGAATTTGCTTTAGCAGGCTTTACAATCTGTACACATACGACATTCCTGTCCCAGGAACTCAAATTGGATCAAGAAAAACTACCAAAAAATAAAAGAAAAACAATTTCACAGGGAAAAAAGGGAAGAAACCTTCAGGAGAGCAACAGAGGAGGATCCCACTCCCCAGATGGACAGAAGCAATATCTGACTTTGTTTGAAGGTGTTCAGGCTTTGAAGGTTTTCTGCCTTCTAAACAGCTCAGCCTGTAAGGCTCTGTTCGGTGTATCCTCTGTGTCTCCTCTGTCTCCTTGATTGTTTCATTCCCTGCACCTGCCCTCAGCCACTCGTCTCGTTACTGTATCATGTCGTACACCTGTTTTCCCCCCTATATATTGTGCCACTCTTTCACTTGTCTCTTGCTGGATTGTTGTCTTTTTCCCATAGTCTTGTCGTTCGTGTTTCTAGTGCGTATTCCTGATCCTGCCTGTTTCGACCCTGCCTGCCTGCCCTGACGCCCCATTCTCTGCCTTTCCCCTTTTAGACCTTTTGCCTTTTTTTTTTACTTTTGCCTCATTAAAGAGCGTTTTTTGTTATCCCCACCGAGTCCTGTTCGTTCCTCTGCACCTGAGCTTTTGCCTCTCGCTACCCGTGCTACCAGCCCTGACAGCCCGACGATAGGACAACTGAGGACAGAAGTGGCCTTCAAGGTTTCTGTTCCACAACCTTGATCCCTTCTTCTTTTTGAACCACAAGTAAACTTTTGCCCAAGTGCTTCCTTATGAAGAACATCATCTCTGTGTTCCCCCGACACTTCAACTCAGGGAGCATCCACTCCATTATCACTGGACTATAGTGCTGTCACTGAGATTTTGAGTGCAGTCCTGTCTGTCTGTGCTTTGACCAGCTGTCCCCCTGCACACATATGAGCTGTTTATTTAAGCTGCTCAGGTCTTGATCTTCCTGACCTGCGAAGTGCACTAAAGTCACCATCACGATATTTTTTGTCCACATCCACTTGACAATTTCTGAGTATTTCGCTGTGGTCCCTGTTTGGACCTCTTGACTATTTAAATTTAAAAAAAGATCTGTGTATGATCTGAAAGGTCTGTGATGCAGCAACGCTGCCGGAGAGTATTGAATTCCTATAGCTGTGGAACTTAAAATAAAGCATTACAAAAGATAATCAAATGTGTTTTGTTCAAAAGAAATTAAGTGACATTCTGCCACAATTCGAATTTTCTGGATGTCTATACAAATACAAGTAATGTGCATATTAAAGAGACGCATTTAATTTAATTCACATAATTTACGCTAACTACACACAACTGACATCTATGGCAGCCTTATTTTGTTTGGTATAAAACAAATCTGATGATGCTGAAGACCTTCAAGACAGTTCAGAATGTCTCTGACACCTGCCTCCTCAGTTTGTATCGGTACGTCATCACTGCTCTGAATCAATGCATAACCAGCCAGACAAACCATGAGGAGCTGGAACACAAGTCACAGTTTGCCATGTTTATGATGAAAATGCAATTCAGATTCTAACAAAAACAAGGTTCAATCCAAAATGGGCTTGCATCCCCCGTCAATATTGAAAGCATTTGATTGGCAGCATTCCATTCTGTGCTGTCTGCTGTGAGGGCCAGGCTGGCTCACGCCATGGACGACGTAACTACTGACATTAGGATTGGAAAAATAAAAACAGTGACCGGCCTCTTTGGTCTAGAATGCATCAGCCATCTAGAGTATTGGGATCCATTTTGGGTTAAGTGTGAACTCTGTAATCAACATCACGAAAAATCTGACATGGGTTATCTCAATCCTGATTAAAAAGAAGAGCAGATTCCCTTGCCAAGTTCTTGTCGACTTTTACAGAGGAGCAAAAGTGAGCATCAGTGATGTTAGTGACAAGGGGAGCTTGTGAAGATGAACAAACTAAACCCATCGAGCCACAACCTGTTGACCTGCTGTCATCTGGAAAGAGATGCAGACTTATCAGCTGATAACCAGCAGACTTCAAAGAAGCTTCGTTCTCTGGCTGTGAGACTCCTCAACTCCACCTCATCTTTCATACTCCACTAAAATAAAAACCTTTTCCCCTTACAGGTGTTTCAAATAATGAAGGAATATGATTGTTATGCCAAGGGATATATTTAAAAAAGGCCAACAAATCTTACCTGGACTCTGCACAGCGGTGATGATGGTGGTGGTTGTTTCCTCCTCATCACTGCCTGGCCTCATGTGCTTCAGTCCAGGCTGACCGGGCCTCACTCCCTCTTTCTCCTTTGCAGAAGGAGCAGCAGAGGCAAGGCTGGCAACATGTTCTGGAGCCCTGTTGGTGACTGGAACAGGGGTGGAGGAGTGAGAAATGGCTGCTATTGTGTGCATTACAAGGATTGTTTGCACATTGGAGATTTCAGCACTCTCATCAGAAGCCCCGGATGGCAGGGTGGACCAGGTGCGCTGAGACCCAGATAACCCGCTGTCTTCCAAGTAGAGTGAGTGGTGGTTTGGGACGTTGACAGGCGAGGCAGTGGTGACAACGGGGGGCCTCCTGCCTGAGTCTTGGGTGGTGGGGAACAGCCTGGCCTCGCTCTCTTGAGGGCTCGCTTGGGTGATGGATCCACCACCATCAGAGACAGAGGCTGAGGAGAATGAAAGAGAATAACAGACATTGCTGAAGGGATGTTGATTTGTAGCATAGACTCAATGATCACTTGGCTGTGCAGGTGCAGATTTTTCTGGCTTCACTTTACTGCCTGCTCTTTGCTTTGGATCCAAACCTTTCCATCCACTGCCATTTAACACACTGCCAATCTCATTTTTAATTGGTAAATTATATAGAATGGTGCTACAGCCTGTGCCATAACACATGGCTGCAACAATGGTAGAAACCTTCACTCCAAAAAACAGTGATGGAGCAGCCATATTCTAGCGATATTATTCATGGACCCTGCAATCTTTTTATTCCAAAGTGAAAACAGTTATTTATGTTCCTGTATGTATTACTTTTAGTGGTTTGTATTACTAGTATTTAAATATTTTAACAAAGCCTAATATAATCTCTGATCTTTCTTTATGACAATTATTTGACACGTCAAAATAGAAACGTACAATATATTTAACAGGAAGTATTTGATGAACTGGAACTGAGGACAGACTGTACAAGCTGTTATCTGGGGGTAAGATCTCCATGTGGGGCCCAACAGGTATTTGCTAACACCATAAACACAGTAAAATAAGAAGAAAAGTGAAAGTCAAGGCAGAGGACAGGGTCTCTGTAGAACCTGAAACCTCTAGTGGGTCAGAATGGATGACAGAGAGATTATTATGAATCACTACATACATTGATTTTAGGAACATGCTGTATATTATAACTATAAGTTATAAGTTATAACTGTCACAGGCAGTGAAGGAGTTAGGGTGCTTTAAACAGTGTGTGCAGGTCCCTGACCCCCACCCTGCCCATGTCAGAATGTTTACTGTGCAATTGTACTTTGTGTCGCAGTCTATGGAGGACTCAAAATGACTTAAGTATAAATAAATGCATGAATAAATATAGGAATAAATAAATAAATGCTTAAATAAATGTATAAATAAATGTATAAATGCTTAAATAAATGTATAAATAAATGCTTAAATAAATGTATAAAAAAATAAATGTATAAAAAAATGCTTAAATAAATGTATAAATAAATAAATACAGGAATGAATAAATATAAGTTATAAATCAACAGGACATCATTAAATAAATATATTTCTACATTTCTGTATTTCTTCATTTATTTATTTCTCAATTCATGTGTCCACACGTATTTCTTCATATATTTATGTGTGACATTTACGTGTCCGTATATTCAAATGAGCTGGGGCGGTCCGAACCTGTCTAAAGCATGATTGGTCATAGGAGTGTAATGCACCTGGTGTGTTATGCTCTACTACTTCTGCCTGGCACATGATGCTGAAGTTGGCTCGCTCAGCTCACCGTGAGCAGAAGTTAGCCTAGACAGCTTTTTGACTTCAGCCGTTTATCAATTCCAAGTACACTGAGTACAGACTCGTGTTTTCTTGGAGTCTGGTCTTGGGAGTCCAGACTCTCGAGGACGCAGGACGGTCTTTCTGGTCTTGTGACGTCACCACATCAACTGTTCTTGCTCATGAATTTACTCCAATTATTCACTGTAAAATACTTTACAGTGGCGTAGAATGTGTTGCGGTGTTCACTGTTGTTTGGCGTATGCTACGAATAAACGGTAATAACTATACAACGTCTCGTAGCTTTCCTGACCCAGGGTCGCTACAATATGAAGTTATGAATCTTAACCCTCAGTCAAATTGACGTAACGTTATCTTTTAATAAATAATAAACTCTTTGTGCTCTTTAGATCCTCCAAAACCTAATTATATCTCATGTTTAGTCGCTACGGAGACGTCAGAGCCAGCGGAGCATTTAAAAAAGTCCTGCCGAGATCTGGCTGCTCTCGGCGGCCACACAGCGCGCTGACCGCCCGGCTCAGCCGAGCTCAGTGGTCCCGCGAGCAGGACCTCAAATCGCCATCGCATATCCTTATTTGGCTGAATCTCGATAAACCGACCACAGATTTGATGCTTAAACTACTAACTTCTTGGCTGAAAACATCCTTAAATTACATTCTGTGACTCAACAACAGTAGTATTTAGAATGTACAGACAAGAATGCATAATAAACGCTGTTCGTCTACAGATCCAAGTGCTAGGGATCGATTGCTTCTGTCTTGCTCCCCGACTTGACCAATCCTATTTCACAATGAGGTTCGGACCGCCCCAGCTCATTTGAATATACGGACACATAAATGTCACACATAAATAAATGAAGAAATACGTGTGGACACATAAATAGAGATAAAAATAAATGAAGAAATACAGAAATGTAGAAATACATTTATTTATTGATGTCCTGTTGAGTTATAACTTATATTTATTCATTTCTGTATTTATTTATTTATACATTTATTATTGTATTTATTTAAGCATTTATTTATTTATTCCTGTATTTATTCATGCATTTATTTCTTTATTTATACTGAAGTCATTTTAAGTCCTCCATAGCAGTCGACACAAATCCATTACTTAACTGATTTAGTGTTGAATTCAGCAGTTGCTGTGAAAGAAGAACTGACCAGACATTTTGATTATAGTTAGATGATGCTGCTGCTGTGTAGTCTTTATTTTAAGAATGTGCCACTATAAGCTGTGCCCAAATGGAAATTATGCACAAAATATTTGTATCTACTCAAAAGATTTATACCGTGAAGCTGAATTTAAGATTTATTTCACAGTGAATTTGACAGCAGAAAATATAACTTCTAGCCATAGAATAAATAAAAAATGCAGTCATCCTCTTTATCTCTCCCCGTTCACTGCTCTGCTTAGCTGTACTTCACACTGACATCAAGGCAGAGCGAACCTGTCTCATGCTTCTGGACGGAGACAGGAGCTCTCACTCACATAGCTCTGCATCAATTCCATCTTTCAAAGCTGAATTTTAGCCATATTTCCCTTCAACACTTTTGTACATGGAGCAATGCTGTTACACTACTGTGAGTGAATTGGCAGACTGAAAATGTATTGTAAAAAGCTCAAGCTTAAAAGTTTCTTCCCTTCCCATCCTCCTTGTAACAAGACTTAATATTCCTTCCTAAGGATGAGCTGCTATAATTCTCCCAGTGTAATGATCAGCGCTCCCCTCTCAAGTGCACCTTTGAGATCTAATCTGAGACCCCTTCATGAGGCTATCATCTGCTGAGGGAAGTATTATGTTTCTTTAACAAAGCTTCATTTCCACAACTAGAACGGGCACTCGGTAGAGCGCATACCTTCGCATATCACAAGATTGGGCATTGAATTATGAACATTTTGGCATTAGTTGCATGCCATTTGTACACAAATGTATCGTGCTATGGTAAAAAAAAGATGTTGACCTTTCCATGACCTTGACATTGACCTTTGACCCGATTTATCCCAAAATCTAATCAAATGGTCCCCGGATAATAACCAATCATCCCACCAAATGTCATGCCATTCAAGAAGATTTGACCTGTTCATGATCTTTGACCTTGACCTTTGACCCGATTGATCCCAAAATCTAATCAACTGGTCCCCGGATAATAACCAATCATCCCACCAAATTCCATGCGATTCGGTTCAATACATTTTGAGTTCTGTGAATAACACGCATACAAATAAATAAATAAACTAGAATGGGCACTCGGTAGAGCGCATACCTTCGCATATCACAAGATTGGGCATTGAATTATGAACAGTTTGGCATTAGTTGCATGCCAATTGGACAAAAATGTATCGTGCTATGGTAAAAAAAAAGATGTTGACCTTTCCATGACCTTGACCTTTGACCCGATTGATCCCAAAATCTAATCAAATGGTCCCCGGATAATAACCAATCATCCCACCAAATTCCATGTGATTCAAGAAGATTTGACCTGTTCATGACCTTTGACCCGATCGATCCCACAATCTAAACAACTGGTCCCCGGATAATAAACAATCATCCCACCAAATTTCATGCGATTCGGTTCAATACTTTTTGAGCTCTGCGAAAGATTTTGATCTGTTCATGACCTTTGACCTTGACCTTTGACCCGATCGATCCCAAAATCTAATCAACTGGTCCCCGGATAATAAACAATCATCCCACCAAATTGCATGCGATTCGGTTCAATACTTTTTGAGTTTTGCGAATAACACGCATACAAATAAATAAATAAATAAATAAATAAATACACGGCGATCAAAACATAACCTTCCGGCATTTTCAATGCGAAGGTAATAAATAAATACACGGCGATCAAAACATAACCTTCCGCATTTTCAATGCGAAGGTAATAAATACACGGCGATCAAAACATTACCTTCCGCATTTTCAATGCGAAGGTAACAACACTCAGTTTGTCATAAAGCCACACTCAGTCACAGCCTCCTCTTGGTTGCATCTCACTTCCTCACCCGGTCACTCGTGTTAGCATGTCAATCATTCCATTGCAGTACAGCGCTAACTTTAAGACAATCTTCCCTCAAAATCATTAATGAATAAAAAATCAAAAAAGTGATAGAAATAGTTGCAAAAATTAGTGTATTTTCAGATTATCTGTTTTGGTCAGTTTGTTGAAGAGCTGCAATCCGTTGTGCTCAGAACTCAGGGAGAGAAATTCTGAATTTAAGAAGAGTGCAATGGAAGTCATTCGAGTCTGAATGCCCAGTCGAAACTTGTGCAAGATCCATCTACCTGTATGCAGAATTACCTTTTCATAAATGTGTACTCTGTGTGTTGTGAAAGCGCAGTGACAACGTTGTATGCCTGTATTATTTGATGTGAGTCTTGCTTGTGAAACGGTTAAACCGTGCGCTCCTGTCCGTTACGGCCGTATGATGAAACCTTCCACTGCTGCTAGTTTCTCTCCTGCATTTCTAAACCTAGCCCAGTCTGATACTATGTCCTCTGACTCCTTGGACACTGAGCAATTAACCTCAGCCTTTCTCTCTTCCTGCACTGGAGCTCTTGACATTGTTGCTCCCCTGAAACTCATGCGCCCCAGACCTAAATCCGAACCCTGGCTTAATGACGGCACTCGCTGCTAGGCGTGAATGCCGGCAGGCTGAGCGTAGGTGGAAGAAAGACAAGCTTCATGTAACTCGTGACATTTTGAAAGAAAGCTGGAGAAAGTATCAGAGCATTGTAAAGTTGGAAAAGATGAGTTACTTTTCTAAGATTATCTCTAGTAATTTAAACAAACCTCGTGTTCTTTTTAAAACCATTGATGCGATGCTAAACTCTCCTTTACTCACTTGTATTGAAGCTTCAACTGAGGTATGTGAAAAATTCCTCTGCTATTTCATTGACAAGATCTCCACTATTAGAGCCAGTATCTCACCACCTTCTTTCGAATTCTCCATTGATATCATATGCGCCGCTGTCTTCCAACAGTTTGGACCAGTGTCGTTGTCATCTCTCTGTGACATTGTGGCTAAATTGAGGCCATCGTCTTGTCCCACAGACCCAGTCCCTCCTCGACTTTTCAAAGAGATATGGGACACTATTGGTTCTAATGTCCATACTATTATAAATAGCAGCCTAGAGTCCGGTTCTGTGCCAGTTTATTTCAAACAAGCGGTTGTGGTACCTCTGTTAAAACAGTCATATCTGGACACTTCTGTCTTCTCTAACTACAGACCCATCTCGAAACTTCCTTTTATTTCAAAAATATTGGAGAAAGTCGTACTCTTACAGCTGCAGTCTTTCATACATGCACACAATATTTTCGATATGTTTCAATCCGGTTTTAAAGCGCTTCACAGTACTGAGTCTGCCCTTCTAAGAGTGTTCAATGACCTCCTGGTCACTACAGACTCTGGTGACTCTGCTATCTTAATGCTCTTAGACCTCACAGCTGCTTTTGATACGATTGACCATTCCATCCTTATCTCTCGCCTAGAGCACTGTGTGGGTATCAGGGGCATTGCCTTAGAGTGGTTCAGGTCCTACCTGTCCCAGCGATCTTTCTCTGTTAGGCTTGGTGACTTCGCATCGTCTTCTGCCCCCCTATCCTGTGGCGTTCCCCAAGGTTCCATTTTAGGGCCCATTTTATTTTCCTTATACCTTCTCCCCCTTGGGCTCATTTTTAGAAAACATGGCGTCTCCTACCACCTTTATGCGGACGACTCCCAAATATACATACCCTAAAGAAACGCACCTGCTCTCTGACGCCCTGGTTGACTGTCTCAATGACATAAAGGCCTGGATGGCGAAACTTTTAAACATAAATGAGAGTAAAACGGAGGTAATTGTGTTTGGACCAAATGGCGATGTCCTCCATTGACCTGGGTTCCTGCAACAGTATGCAAACCCATGGTCTCTAATCTAGGCGTTAAAATCGACAGTGCTTTTAAATTAGATAAACAGATAAACTCTGTGGTTAAGTCCAGTTTTTATCACCTGAGGCTGCTGTCCAAAATTAAACCGGTTTTATCCGCTTCTGATTTTGAGCGTGTAATTCATGCATTTGTTTCTACGTTTAGATTACTGTAATGCACTTTATGCCGGCTTAAACAAGACTTCGCTGGCCCGCCTGCAGCGTGTGCAAAACGCTGCGGCTCGGTTGCTTACAGGAACCCGCAAGTACGATCACATCACCCCAGTCCTGTCTTCCCTCCATTAGCTTCCTGTCCACTTTAGAGTTCATTTTAAGATTTTATTGTTTGTTTTTAAAGCGCTTAATGGGCTGGCCCTCAGTACATCTCTGACCTCATACAGGTGTACACCCTCAAGGGGTCTGAGATCGGCTGACCAGCTCCTCCTAGTAGTCCCTAAAACTAAGAAAATTACCAGAGGAGACCGGGCCTTCTCAGCAGTAGCCCCCAGGCTCTGGAACGACCTGCCCCCCCAGGTCAAATTGTCGCCCACCCTCCAAACCTTTAAGTCCCGCCTGAAGACCCACCTCTTTTCCCTCGCTTTTGAGTCAGTTTGAGCTATGTTTTGTATTGATTTCTCTTTATATTGTTTGTATGCCTTTTATCTACTACTGTAATATTATATTTTATTATTATGCTATGCTTACTGTGAAGCACTTCGTTAAACCCTCTGTTTTTAATATGTGCTATATAAATAAATTGGATTGGATTGGATTGGAATGGAAGTCATTCGAGTCTGAATGCCCAGTCGAAACTTGTGCAAGATCCATCTACCTGTATGCAGAATTACCTTTTCATAAATGTGTACTCTGTGTGTTGTGAAAGCGCAGTGACAACGTTGTAGCTGACTTTTTGGCTTTATGAAATAATAGCCTGTCAGAGAGCCACAACAGAATAAACCATGAGTCCAATACAAATCCCAATTGAAGTTCAGAGTAGTCAACAGTAGGTGACAAAATGACCAGGAAGAAAGGATTCAAAACCTGATTGCTGGATTATTTTTAAACTCTGATATAACTACAGTATACTGTATATATGCCTGTCTGACTTAATACGTATGTATTTGGGCTGTGAGTTTGTCTTAAACATGATTTGTTTTGGGCTTCTTTAGCTAGATTGGCTCTATGAAGCACAAGAGAGGACATGGAAGAACTGTCGGGGAACCAGCAGGCCATGGCAATATGCTTCTGACACACTATCTACAAAGATGTAAGAGCGGCATAAGGTAGTAACAGCGAGCTCCAGTGACAGGCCATCGTGCAAGCTAGTTACTAGTTAAATAGAACACACACACCCACCCACCCACACACACACACACACACACACACAGCTATCAGGATTTGCTACAGTATCGTCTTGTCACATGATCAAATAAAAACCTGAAATTGGACAACCTTAAAATACATATCAACAGGAAGTTTTTCTGGATAATTTTAAATGTTAAATGGATTTGTAATGTTCTAGTCTTCTGACCACTTAAAGTGCTAACACTACATCTACACTCATTCATCCACTGATGACACCTGCCCATCAGAACTAACTAACATTCACACCCATTTATTTACTGCAGGCACAGCCTTTGGAAGCAATTTGGAGTTAGGTGTATTGCCCAAGGACATGCCTGTTGATATTGTTGCTCGGAGACATGTTCACATGGCAGCCTCTTTCCACACGTCTTTACTCTTACCACAATTTTCCCTTGCAGGATAAATAATCTATCTATCTATCTATCTATAATATATATGTAACAATGTATCTATCACATACCACACACAGATGTGCTACTAGATATCTGAAATGGATTTGCATGTAGATTCAAAATTAATAGTGAATAATGAGGTCTGTAATCAAGGTCTTGAGGGAAATTACAAATTTGGTTCAGATGGCTTTACAATATGTACAGATAAAAAAATGCCCATTGTGTAAGATTTAGTGGCATCTAGTGGCGAGTTATCTTAGGAGCTACTTTATCAATACATTTCTTTTCTTTATGACTAGATCATTATATTTTTTAACAAATCAGGATTAGAATTAATATTCAAAATATATAAAAATATTGTTTATAGAGCAGCAATTCAAGTTTAAGTGCAGCGGTGTGACTGATTCACTGATTGTTTAAAAAAAAAAAAAAAATTTGATTTAAGATTATTAAATTATTAGAATTAGAATTGTATTAGAATTAATTGATATAATATTGATTCTTATATTTCATTGGTTTGTTTGCTTTTTACGTATCATGCATTTGTCACCATATTTTCTTATCCTTTTTGGGTATTTCTCACTTGTTCTTATCATTGTTGGAGCTTTCCGCTTTTTTAGTAACTGGAATACTTTAAAGCCCCACTATGTAACTTTTGGACCTTAAAATAACAGCTTGAAAAAAATTGTGCCGCTACAATGACTTTTAATATGACGATTTGCGTCTCTGATATTGCCCATCGGGGGTCTGTGGGGAAATAACTCCGCTATGTAAGATTCTGGAGCCGCCCGGTACATCCGGCGGATGTACTCGACCTGCTTTCTGGCAGTGATTACGCAATGTCATAAAGTGCCACTCCACGCTCGCAGCTCCAATATAAGGGTAGCTTTTTTATGTAGCTTTTTGGTGTTGTCAACAATATTGTATTCGATCACACCTACTCCACATTTGCAGTCGCCCAAAACAAAAGTAAATGACTGCACGCGCGCACCCGCGCACCCCCAAAAAAAAGCCGCCAAACAGCTGATCGACCAGGCGGAGGCGCCGCGTTCAATCCCCGCGCTACTTCACCCTATTCCGGATTGTTGCCGTTCTGAGTCCGCCGTCGGTCAGCGCGCTCCAAACAAAATAAAACTCGCGTCACCTCCCCCTCGTCACCTTTTATAACCCGTGACACGTACAAATAATAATAATAATAATATTATAATACAGGACAACACATGATCCCAACTCAATACAAGTGTATGCGAGGCTGCATCTATCGTCACTGGGTATTTACGACACTGAAGTCGAAACCTAAATACCTAAAAACCTGAAGGGGGCACCAAAAGTGAAAAACTAAATAGTGGGGCTTTAAATCTGAAACATGTGCACGTTGAGTTTCAAAGATAAAAGCTTCAATGAAAAAAATGCAACATAGACCCGCCAGCAATAAATCCCCCCGGATCAAAACAAAGTCTGAAATGTTACAATTGTTTGGATTTCCCATACTGTATTTAGTTTAAATTGAAATGTATATTATTATTTATAAACTTAATACATAATTAAAGAATTAACATTGCATTTGAGTTCATAACATACGTAAATATTAATTTAGATATGGACATATATAAGAGCATCAATAGCAGATCAGATAAAATATATAAACAAAATAAATCTTAAACCAAATAGCCTTTTCATTGTGATTTGAATCACATCTGAAAGGCTTCATCAGTATTGCACTGAGGAAAGGCAGTTATTATGTCAAACAACTGTCTACAAGGTAATTAATAAACGCTCAATAGTATTTATAAAAACAGGGGGAATTGAGAATATAGAGGTATGTATCAAATAAATACCTGGTTCTGTCTGCAGAGGGAAATAACACATGAATTATTTTCAATGCACAGTTCATGGATAATTTGCACAGCAAAATATTACCGCTTTAAATGTCTCTCATTGTATTGAAAACTGCATACGCATACTAAAAAGGTTGCATCTCTGCAAGGACTATTTGAATAGTTTTACTGTTATAGTACAGGGAACACTTGGGCGATGTGTCCAGATGTGTAGATATCAGTATATAGTACTGGTTAAGAGTAGATGAAGATGGCACAGAGCAAAAATGACTAACAAGCTGCAGGTTTAAACCTCTCCCAAATCATAACACAATATGTGAATAGTCTCTCTGCAAAGGTTGACTTTGATGAATCAGAAACAAATTAGAGAGGCTTTAGTACACAAGACAGTTCACAAGAGATCTCTAAATCTGGAATTCTTGTTTTATTAATCCTATTCATTATTTATTTCTAAATATAGTATATAGTTACTTTTTTAATCACACCATTAACATACACAATTTTTTTCACATGTCTACGTGGGCTAGAAGCGGATTGGTCGATTACAGTAAATAAACCCTCCTTTGAATCGTCAGAGCCTATAGAATTAAGATACTCCCATCAAAATGAGATTGACAGCAGTTCATAGGGCAACTCTGTAATGCTTCGTTATGTACACATGCCATCTATTGCTTCTGTCCATCCGGGGAGAGGGATCCTCCTCTGCTGCTCTCCTGAAGGTTTCTTCCCTTTTTTCCCTGTGAAAGGGTTTTTTCGATTTCTTGGGAGTTTCTCCTGATTCAATGTGAGGTCAAAGGATAGGGATGTTGTATGTGTACAGATTGAAAAGCCCTTTGAGACAAATTTTTTATTTGTGATGTATAAAATAAACTGAATTGAATTGAATACTCCGTCAAACCCTCGCTTCGATTTGCTGATCTAGAAAGTTACCCCACGTGAAGAATCTGATGGGAACAGAAATAGAATTATGCCTACGTTTTGCCATGATGCTTTGTTGGAGAGGGAATTGATGAATATCTTGTAAATCTGTGGTTTTACCTACGTAATGCAACATTTAGAAAATCAGGCACATCTTGTCTCAAAGTGATGGAGAAAAACTGGTTCACGCGTTTGTTACTTCTAGATTACTGCAACTCCTTATGATCAGGCTGCTCTAATAAGTCTCTTAGGTCCCTCCAGTTAATCCAGAATGCTGCAGCAGGTGTACTCACAAAAACTAAGAAAAGAGATCACATTACTCCTCTATTAGCTGCTCTGCACTGGCTACCTGTGAAATCAAGAATCACATTTAAAATTGTTCTCCTAACCTACAAAGCATTGATTGGTGATGCTCCATCATATCTTAAGGAGCTTGTAGTACCATATTGCCCCACTAGAGAGCTGCGCTCACTAAATGCGGGACTACTTGTAGTTCCTAGAGTACAAAAAAGTAGGATGTGAGCCAGAGCCTTCAGTTATCAAGCTCCTCTTTTATGGAACCAGCTTCAACCTTCAGTCTAAGGGGCAGACAGTCACCTAATTTAAGAGTAGACTTAAGGCTTTCCTCTTTGATAGAGCTTATACTTAGGGCTAAATCAGGTTTGCCCTGATCCAATCCCTTGATATGCTGCTCTAGGCGTATAGGCTGCTGGAGGATGTTTAAGGATACACTGAGCACCTCTCTCCTCTTCTCTCTCTCTCCTTCTTGCTGAATTCCCGTCTCTTCATTGCACATTACAAACTCTTCTTCTTTCCTGGAGTCTTTGTGCCTTCTTGCCTCTCAGGTTTCCATTGGACCTGGCTGTGTCTGGAGCCGGTCCTGGCTCCTGGGCCGTGCCCCCTGACTCCTTGCCCCAGCTTCCTGCATCCGGACCCTAGGCCATCGCCTAGGCCTAGCCTCTTCCTCATTTTTGGGAGTTTTTACGAATCAGATGTGAGGTCCTGGGACAGGGATGTTGTATGTGTACAGAATAAAAAAGCCCTCTGATGATTATTTTTGATTTGGGGCTATACAAAATAAACTGAACTTAATTTAATTGTGTGATATTTCGAGATCTAAAATGTTTGCCTGTGACATATTGCCAATGAGCACAAGAGCTACACATGTGCAGAGTGTAAATATTAATATTAATATATGTTCATTCATAACGTTAATGTTTGAGTTGTGTTTGGAGCAGTGGCGGCTGGTGGAATCTTTTTTTAGTTGGGCCAACCAATCAATTTCAGCAAACATCCCAGTATGATTCAATGCAAAAAAAATTATCTAACACGCGTTTCTACTTTGTAGTTAAATATTTAACATTTATTAGGGTCCTCTGAGACTTCGTCGTAGAGGAACCTATTGTTATTGTAAGGATTATTATCCTTTGTCGTGTTCAAACGTCGTCTGGCCGCACACCTCAGACCGCACCCAAGTGAAATTTCACACACATATCAGAACTCGTGAAAAATTTATGATTTTTTAGTTTTCGTATTTGTTTATAAACAACTGTCTCTCTAGCGCTCCCTTGAGGTAGAAAGCTAATACTTTTTTTCAACAATGACCAATTGACTTGAAATTTGGTATACAGGTTCACCTGGACCTGCTCTACAAATAAGTTAATGGTGGCCATCAAATGCGCCTACTTAGATTTTCCGCCATTTTGAATTTTGTAAAAGAATATTTTTTTCACCTTTTTCCAAAACACTTTGTCCGATTCATCCGAAAATTTCTGGGGTCCATTATTGGTTCAATGTCATCAGAAATCATGTTTGAAAGATTGTTGATATGTCATTGTTTTCAGAAGATATGGACCAATGAACATCCAAGGGGTGTGGCCTAATATGTAAAGACACCTAACTTACAAATCACTTGGACTATCCTCACCAAATTTGTAGCCTATGTCCACAAAGACAACCTTAACCTACGTAGATTTTTTCATAATATTTGAACATTAGGGGGCGCTACAATCAATCCCTCAAAATATGCCTTTTTCATATTTTTAGGGGTTATAAAACAGTTAACTCCTCCTAGAGCTTATACCCGATTCATTCCAAACTTGGCCAGTATTGTCTTGAGACCTTTGTCTTGAAAAATCTTTGAAAGATTTCAAAAATATTAAACTATGTGCGTTTGCCGGACCGGCAAAAAACGCCATTCACCATGAAAATTGACGTTGTTGTAACTCGGCCATACATTATGTAATCTGCTCCATATTTCTCATACCTCATGACATACTGACCCTGAAGACATCCATATGCAAATTTTTGATTCTGGTCTCAGCGCCAACTAGTGGCACAAGGAAGTTACATGTTTTTTACTTTTATACACTGCTCCTCGCAGATTATTCAGATCCCTCTCAAAATATACCAGAATAGACCTAAGACCTTGATGATGCTTCCCTGTGAAGCTCGTAGCGACACGTTGTAATACGGCGAGGTTCTCCATCGGCAAATATTGATCCTTCGCCGTGATCGAATAAACCGTTGTAACTCGACTCCACATCATCAGATCCGTTCTAAACTCCCCATGTGGCATGACACTCCAGGCCTGAAGACATGTGCAGTCTAATTTTTTATTTTAGTGGTAGCGCCACCTACTGGTAACGGGAACAAAAATCGTTTATTCTTGGGCTTCCTTCTCTGAGAAGGTAAATCAGATCAACACCAAATTTGTTACACATGAAGGTTAGACTTTCATGATGCCAGAAGAAGAAGCATTTTATGTTTCGTCTAACACTGTTGCCGTGGCAACCCATTCTTCGCGTCAAACAACGAAGGGGCTTTGGAGGGACTAAAAAGGGTCGAAACGTAACTAAACTCAGCACACACATTTAGAGTCAAAGATGTAGTTACCGGATATGATTTTAAAGCTTTGAAATGCCAATATGGCTCAATAGCGCCCCCTAGACTGTATTTATGTTCAAATGGCCCCGGTATTTGCCCGCAATGACCGATTACTTTGAAATTCATCATACATGTCCGCTTAGACCTGCTCTAAAATAAATCACATTATGACCATAAGCTCCGCCCACTGTGATTTTCCACCATTTTGAATTTTGTAAAAAACACATTCTTCTTAACTCCTCCAAAACGATAGTTGCGATTCATACACGACTTGTTGTGCTTCATTATTGTTTCAATGCAATCAAAAATCTTTAAAAGATTGTTGATATCTCATTGCGTTCAGAGAATATGGACCAATGAACATCCGAGGGGTGTGGCCTGATATTTAAAGACATCTAACTTCTAAATTAATTGGCCAATCCTTACCGAATTACTGGACTATGTTCACATGACATCCCTTAAGGTACCCTAATTTTTTCATAATATTTGAACATTAGGGGGCGCTGCAATAAATTCCTAAATATCGGCATTTTTAGCCTTTTTTAAGCCTTTTTTCATGTTTTTGGCAGTTGTTAAACTGTTAACTCCTCCTAGAGCTTATGCCCGATTCATTCCAAACTTAGCCAGTATAGTCTTGAGACCTTGGTCTTGAAAAATCTTTGAAAGATTTCAGAAATATTAAACTTTGTGCGTTTGCCGGACCGGCAAAGAAACGCCATTCGCCATGAAAATTGACATTGTTGTAACTCGGCCATACATTATGTAATCTGCTCCATATTTCTCATACCTCATGACATACTGTCCCTGAAGACATCCATATGCTAATTTTTGATTCTGGTCGTAGCGCCAACTAGTAGCACTAGGAAGTTACATGTTTTTTTACTTTTATACACTGCTCCTCGCAGATTATTCAGATCCCTCTCAAAATACACCAGAATAGACCTAAGACCTTGATGATGCTTCCTTGTGAAGCTCGTAGCGACACGTTGAATCACATTCACATGTAATTTACATGACAAGGTCTAGACTTCACATGGATACACATGATGCATGTATATGTTCAAATTGTCACAGCGCCCCCTGCTGGCAACCCTGGACTCGCTCAAATCTGCTCCAAACTTCTCATGCTTCGTAGAATTCACGGCCTGAGGATATCAACAAGCCTTTTTTCACTCAGTCAAAGCTCCACCGACTAGCAAAGTAAAATCAGTGTCGCGTGACGAACGGTCAAACGCCCGAACGCCGTGCGTGCGCTCTCGGCCGAGGGGGCCGGCGTGCGGCCAGCACCCCCGACGTGCGAAGCAGGAAGAGGACCCGTTCATCGCTGCTTGCAGCTTTAATTATATATATTATACATATATATATATATATATACACTACCGTTCAAAAGTTTGGGATCACCCAGACAATTTCGTGTCTTCCATGAAAAATCACACTTTTATTTATCAAATGAATATAAAATATTGTCAAGACATTGACAAGGTTAGAAATAATGATTAATATTTGAAGTATTAATTTTGTTCTTCAAACTTCAAGCTCAAAGGAAGGCCAGTTGTATAGCTTATATCACCAGCATAACTGTTTTCAGCTGTGCTAACATAATTGCACGGGTTTTCTAATCATCCATTAGTCTTCTAAGGCGATTAGCAAACACAATGTACCATTAGAACACTGGAGTGATAGTTGCTGTAAATGGGCCTCTATACACCTATGGAGATATTTCATTAGAAACCAGATGTTTCCACCTAGAATAGTCATTTACCACATTAACAATGTAGAGTGTGTATTTCTGATTAATTTAATGTTATCTTTATTGAAAAAACAGTGCTTTTCTTTGAAAAATAAAGTCATTTCTAAGTGATCCCAAACTTTGAACGGTAGTGTATATATGTTTGGCGTAATCACTCATTTATATCTTTAATAAGTAATAGGCTAAACTTCTTCGCCCCACCCACACCTGTCTGCAGGTAGAGAGGACATGCAGGAAGTGCAGGAAAAGCATATATTTTATGAGATATCCTATTTTACAAATATTACTGGGTAGATTTAATATTTTCAAACCCAAATATTGACAATGTGTCTAATTAATATTTTTTATATTCTTATTTTAAAAATCGTGGCTCAAGGGAGTGGGGCTGGGCCCTGTGACCCTCAATTTGAACTACTATTGTTACAAGTAGAGTACATGAATAATACTAAAACAGTATTAATACACAAATAATTAGTACTGTACATTTAGTAATATCAGTACTTTCGCTCTACTGATACCAGTACTGCAACTATGGGACCAGTACTGCAACTATGGCTGCTACTGTACTTCCAGTGCTACTATTACATAACTTCTGCTACTACTATTGTCACTACAATAGGGAAGAGCACTCTTAAAATCAATCAACAGATGAAAAATACAAAACATGTCGGCATGATGAGACTTAATAGAGAATTACCTTCATTCATGTTGAATGGTATATATTTATACCTTGGGCAGATGTACTGTATATTGTACATGTACTGCATATATCAGCATGAGGATATACAGCCATATGTATGCTCAATTAAGGCTCATTGAAGTAACCTGCACTGTAAAGCAACATCTATTTATTCTCCTCAAAGTTGTTAAACAGTCTCCTTTTCTCTCCTGACACCTATGGAACAGGTCACTCTCTCATCTCCATAATGACCAAGGACAAATATGAAGCAGTGTGGATCAATAGGAGGCTCCAGCTCATATCAGTGTGAATGCATTGATCTACTACTTAGAGCAGGGGTGCTCAATACGTCGATCGCGATCGACGGAACCTATTGTTATTGTAAGGATTATTATCCTTTGTCGTGTTCAAACGTCGTCTGGCCGCACACCTCAGACCGCACCCAAGTGAAATTTCACACACATATCAGAACTCGTGAAAAATTTATGATTTTTTAGTTTTCGTATTTGTTTATAAACAACTGTCTCTCTAGCGCTCCCTTGAGGTAGAAAGCTAATACTTTTTTTCAACAATGACCAATTGACTTGAAATTTGGTATACAGGTTCACCTGGACCTGCTCTACAAATAAGTTAATGGTGGCCATCAAATGCGCCTACTTAGATTTTCCGCCATTTTGAATTTTGTAAAAAAATATTTTTTTCACCTTTTTCCAAAACACTTTGTCCGATTCATCCGAAGATTTCTGGGGTCCATTATTGGTTCAATGTCATCAGAAATCATGTTTGAAAGATTGTTGATATGTCATTGTTTTCAGAAGATATGGACCAATGAACATCCAAGGGGTGTGGCCTAATATGTAAAGACACCTAACTTACAAATCACTTGGACTATCCTCACCAAATTTGTAGCCTATATCCACAAAGACAACCTTAACCTACGTAGATTTTTTCATAATATTTGAACATTAGGGGGCGCTACAATCAATCCCTCAAAATATGCCTTTTTCATATTTTTAGGGGTTATAAAACAGTTAACTCCTCCTAGAGCTTATACCCGATTCATTCCAAACTTGGCCAGTATTGTCTTGAGACCTTTGTCTTGAAAAATCTTTGAAAGATTTCAAAAATATTAAACTATGTGCGTTTGCCGGACCGGCAAAAAACGCCATTCACCATGAAAATTGACGTTGTTGTAACTCGGCCATACATTATGTAATCTGCTCCATATTTCTCATACCTCATGACATACTGACCCTGAAGACATCCATATGCAAATTTTTGATTCTGGTCTCAGCGCCAACTAGTGGCACAAGGAAGTTACATGTTTTTTACTTTTATACACTGCTCCTCGCAGATTATTCAGATCCCTCTCAAAATATACCAGAATAGACCTAAGACCTTGATGATGCTTCCTGTGAAGCTCGTAGCGACACGTTGTAATACGGCGAGGTTCTCCATCGGCAAATATTGATCCTTCGCCGTGATCGAATAAACCGTTGTAACTCGACTCCACATCATCAGATCCGTTCTAAACTCCCCATGTGGCATGACACTCCAGGCCTGAAGACATGTGCAGTCTAATTTTTTATTTTAGTGGTAGCGCCACCTACTGGTAACGGGAACAAAAATCGTTTATTCTTGGGCTTCCTTCTCTGAGAAGGTAAATCAGATCAACACCAAATTTGTTACACATGAAGGTTAGACTTTCATGATGCCAGAAGAAGAAGCATTTTATGTTTCGTCTAACACTGTTGCCGTGGCAACCCATTCTTCGCGTCAAACAACGAAGGGGCTTTGGAGGGACTAAAAAGGGTCGAAACGTAACTAAACTCAGCACACACATTTAGAGTCAAAGATGTAGTTACCGGATATGATTTTAAAGCTTTGAAATGCCAATATGGCTCAATAGCGCCCCCTAGACTGTATTTATGTTCAAATGGCCCCGGTATTTGCCCGCAATGACCGATTACTTTGAAATTCATCATACATGTCCGCTTAGACCTGCTCTAAAATAAATCACATTATGACCATAAGCTCCGCCCACTGTGATTTTCCACCATTTTGAATTTTGTAAAAAACACATTCTTCTTAACTCCTCCAAAACGATAGTTGCGATTCATACACGACTTGTTGTGCTTCATTATTGTTTCAATGCAATCAAAAATCTTTAAAAGATTGTTGATATCTCATTGCGTTCAGAGAATATGGACCAATGAACATCCGAGGGGTGTGGCCTGATATTTAAAGACATCTAACTTCTAAATTAATTGGCCAATCCTTACCGAATTACTGGACTATGTTCACATGACATCCCTTAAGGTACCCTAATTCTTTCATAATATTTGAACATTAGGGGGCGCTGCAATAAATTCCTAAATATCGGCATTTTTAGCCTTTTTTAAGCCTTTTTTCATGTTTTGGCAGTTGTTAAACTGTTAACTCCTCCTAGAGCTTATGCCCGATTCATTCCAAACTTAGCCAGTATAGTCTTGAGACCTTTGTCTTGAAAAATCTTTGAAAGATTTCAGAAATATTAAACTTTGTGCGTTTGCCGGACCGGCAAAGAAACGCCATTCGCCATGAAAATTGACATTGTTGTAACTCGGCCATACATTATGTAATCTGCTCCATATTTCTCATACCTCATGACATACTGTCCCTGAAGACATCCATATGCTAATTTTTGATTCTGGTCGTAGCGCCAACTAGTGGCACTAGGAAGTTACATGTTTTTTACTTTTATACACTGCTCCTCGCAGATTATTCAGATCCCTCTCAAAATACACCAGAATAGACCTAAGACCTTGATGATGCTTCCTTGTGAAGCTCGTAGCGACACGTTGAATCACATTCACATGTAATTTACATGACAAGGTCTAGACTTCACATGGATACACATGATGCATGTATATGTTCAAATTGTCACAGCGCCCCCTGCTGGCAACCCTGGACTCGCTCAAATCTGCTCCAAACTTCTCATGCTTCGTAGAATTCACGGCCTGAGGATATCAACAAGCCTTTTTTCACTCAGTCAAAGCTCCACCGACTAGCAAAGTAAAATCAGTGTCGCGTGACAAACGGTCAAACGCCCGAACGCCGTGCGTGCGCTCTCGGCCGAGGGGGGCGGCCAGCACCCCGACGCATGAAGCAGGAAGAGGACCCGTTCATCGCTGCTTGCAGCTTTAATTATATATATTATACATATATATATATATATACACTACCGTTCAAAAGTTTGGGATCACCCAGACAATTTCGTGTCTTCCATGAAAAATCACACTTTTATTTATCAAATGAATATAAAATATTGTCAAGACATTGACAAGGTTAGAAATAATGATTAATATTTGAAGTATTAATTTTGTTCTTCAAACTTCAAGCTCAAAGGAAGGCCAGTTGTATAGCTTATATCACCAGCATAACTGTTTTCAGCTGTGCTAACATAATTGCACGGGTTTTCTAATCATCCATTAGTCTTCTAAGGCGATTAGCAAACACAATGTACCATTAGAACACTGGAGTGATAGTTGCTGTAAATGGGCCTCTATACACCTATGGAGATATTTCATTAGAAACCAGATGTTTCCACCTAGAATAGTCATTTACCACATTAACAATGTAGAGTGTGTATTTCTGATTAATTTAATGTTATCTTTATTGAAAAAACAGTGCTTTTCTTTGAAAAATAAAGTCATTTCTAAGTGATCCCAAACTTTTGAACGGTAGTGTATATATGTTTGGCGTAATCACTCATTTATATCTTTAATAAGTAATAGGCTAAACTTCTTCGGCCCCACCCACACCTGTCTGCAGGTAGAGAGGACATGCAGGAAGTGCAGGAAAAGCATATATTTTGCGCAGATATCCTATTTTACAAATATTACTGGGTAGATTTAATATTTTCAAAACCCAAATATTGACAATGTGTCTAATTAATATTTTTTTATATTCTTATTTTAAAAAATCGTGGCTCAAGGGGAGTGGGGCTGGGCCCTGTGACCCTCAATTTGAACTACTATTGTTACAAGTAGAGTACATGAATAATACTAAAACAGTATTAATACACAAATAATTAGTACTGTACATTTAGTAATATCAGTACTTTCGCTCTACTGATACCAGTACTGCAACTATGGGACCAGTACTGCAACTATGGCTGCTACTGTACTTCCAGTGCTACTATTACATAACTTCTGCTACTACTATTGTCACTACAATAGGGAAGAGCACTCTTAAAATCAATCAACAGATGAAAAATACAAAAACATGTCGGCATGATGAGACTTAATAGAGAATTACCTTCATTCATGTTGAATGGTATATATTTATACCTTGGGCAGATGTACTGTATATTGTACATGTACTGCATATATCAGCATGAGGATATACAGCCATATGTATGCTCAATTAAGGCTCATTGAAGTAACCTGCACTGTAAAGCAACATCTATTTATTCTCCTCAAAGTTGTTAAACAGTCTCCTTTTCTCTCCTGACACCTATGGAACAGGTCACTCTCTCATCTCCATAATGACCAAGGACAAATATGAAGCAGTGTGGATCAATAGGAGGCTCCAGCTCATATCAGTGTGAATGCATTGATCTACTACTTAGAGCAGGGGTGCTCAATACGTCGATCGCGATCGACCGGTCGATCGCGGCGACCTGCCAGTCGATCGCGGCGTAGTATTGGTAGATCGCATGACATTAAAAAAAATTGGCCCGTCCCCCTGTAATGTTCTCTATAACACATCCTTGTCCTTTTATTAAACTAAACAGCTGTCTGTTGTTGATCGTATCTACACAACAGCATGTCATTTCTGTCTCGACGTGACGCGTTAACACTTCTCGGCTGTTTTTCTAGCAGAAGATGAGAGAGGGAGTGGCACATGTAAATATCTGCAGCAGGCACCAGCTGCCTATAACCAGGTCTCAATTCCAAGCGGTTATCAGGCTAGCAACCAGTAAATGTGATTGCCCTTTTAATCACCTTTGAGTAATCAAGATATTAATGTCAGTTTAAGAATGAAAAAGTGACATATATACATGTCATGTTGTTACGTCCCGTGACTGAGACGGCCCTCTTTCAGGAAGAGGGTGGAGCTATCTCTCTCAGGTCTGGTACGCCTGGAGTACTACCACCTGAGAGGGATCACCTAATCAGCGGGCGGGGCTTATTTACACCCTGATTCTCTCTCTCTCCCCACCTCTGAGCTGTGACCATTCCGTGGTATGGTGCCGAAGTGTTGGCAACCATTTGTATTTTCGGGTCAAGCTTGTAGGGGTTCTCTGCCATTTTTGTGGTGTCAGTTTTCTCCTGTTTTGTGGTCAGACAGGGAGCTTAGTATTGTTTTTCTTTTCTTCGATGGTAGGTCAGTGGTATCATTTGTTTTCTAGTTAGCATCGTGGTTTTTGTTTGTTGTGTTGGCCTTGGAGACCCTGACGCCTATTCTTTTTGTTTTGCTTCTGTGTTATTCTGCCCTTCGTGAAACCTTAACTGTCTGAAATAAATCTTCATTATTTTGTTGAAGTATTTAACTTTATTATTTGCCTCCTTTGTTTCCCCCTTAGCTGTATCCCTCTTTTGTATGTTGCAGCCTGTGCATCCCTAGTTTACCAAGAGGCCGTAACACATGTGTTATTCTACATGCTTTGCAGGATTATTTTTAGTCCAGCTCCAACATCCCGGGATACTTCTCAAGCTCCCTTTTTGTTTTGTTCAGTAAATTAAACAAATAAGCTATGAGTGAACCTATCTAAATCTGACATTTCTCATAATTTTGTAAATAAACATCTTTAAATTTAATTTGAATCTTTACAAGTTAGTATAGTTATTGATTACCCACTATAAAGTTCTTTTAAACAGTTTTTCAGAGTTATCAACAACTCATCACTCTGGTAATGGTATAGAAACATTAGTTATAATATTTATTAATTATACAAATTGTTAATATTTGTGTTTTTGGAAGTATTAAATATACCCAGTAATATTTGTAAAATAGGATATCTGCACAAAATATATGCTTTTCGGGCATTTCCTGTATGTTCTCTCTGCCTGTCTGCATGTCTCAGCTACGCTAGGGCCGAATCTTTTTGTTCCAGATATATATATATGTGTATATGTATATATATGTGTGTGTGATTTAGATTGTATATTTATGTTATATGGTATTTATATATTATAGTATACAGAATATTATTAACTACAGAGTAGAAATGCTTGTTTGATACCTTTTTTGCATTAAATCACACTGGGATGTTTGCTGAAATTGATTGGATGGCCTCTCACCAAAGAAAGATTTCTCCAGCCACCACTGCCATCAGTTTGTCAGACTGACTAACTTTCACATACACATTCATACACCATAGGCACAGCTACGGGAGCAACTTGGGGTTAAGTGTCTTCCCAAAGGACACATCGATATGAACTAGTGGAGCCGGGTATCGAATCGCTGATCCTCTGATCCAAGGACGACCCTGCTCATCCCTGAGGCACAGTCACCCTCATTATGTGGGGGCAATGATGGGGTAGCGAAACATAATATTGTATTTTCTATACATTTTAAGTTTTAGAAGTATTGCACTGTGCCAGAAGTTACAGAACATGCTTGGCCAGCAAATGTGTGTGCAACATTTTTTGCAAAAAAGTCTAAATTAAATAGTTTTAAAGCTTATCTGGATGTTATCCGAATGGAAGAAATGTAAATGAAAAGTGTAATAAATATACACCTGTTTCCCCCCCTATATAGTGTGCCACTCTTTCCATTGTCTCTTGCTGGATTATTTTCTTCTTCCCGTAGTCCTGTTGTTCGTGTTACTAGTGCGTAGACCTTTTGCCTCATTAAAAAGCGCCTTTAGTTATCCACACAGAGTCCTGTCAATTCCTCTGCGCATGAGCTTCTGCACCTCGCTACCCGTGCTACCAGCCGTGACAGTTGTCAGTAAGAGCTGAAACCGAAGGTATCAATCAAATTTAGCTCAAGTCTACAGTAGGTGAGAAAATCTGCCTCCCAAAAGTCCGGTGGTGGTAGAGTCCAATAAACGGCAATCTTAGACCCCAATTCCCTCAACCAAACAAAGTAGTTTTGTTGCATAAACCTTACTAAATTGTGCGACAGAAGTTTATTGTTATGGGTAGAAATCAACACATACTTGGATTTTGGAGGAAAACACACAAACAAAACACACCAAACAGGGATACGTTGCTTAACCGACCGGAAATTTGAGTTTGTCCAAGTTCAGCAATATTCCACACTAACATATCTTGGACGGTGGCGAGGAAATGTGACTGGAAAAGGGATCGTAAAGGTAGAAGAAACATTCCTGTGATCAAATTAGTTGCTAACTATTCATAATGTCAGGGGGCTGCACGGTGGTGAAGTGACTAGCATGGCAAGAGAGGCCCGGGTTTGCAGGTTCTCCTGCTTCCTCCCACCGTTCAAAGACTCAGTTCAGGTTAATTGATGACTCAAAATGACCAGTAGGTGTGAATGTGAGTGTGAATGGCTGTCTGTCTTTATCTGTCAGCCCTGTGATAGTCTGGCTACCTGTCCAGGGTGAACCCTGCCTTCACCCGAAGTCAGTATCAGCTCCATCCCCCCCCCCCACGATCCGGGAAAGGGTATGCGGTTAAAGATAATTGATGGATATTCAGTGTTAATTAAGCATAGCTTATGCCTCAATACACTTATACACACTGCCCTTTCTTCAATTTTCATTCAAGACGTCACACTGTAGGCTATCAAGTAAATGAGCAGCATTAAAAGCATCCTTGACAAGTGACAATACAACTACAAGGTAGTGGAGATATCAGGACTTTAATGGAAGAGCCTAAGATTATAGACAATTACTAAATATTTTTTTAGGAACCAGAATGTATGTGTGAGGGTTCACATTGGATTAAGTTGAATGCATCACATAGGGCCACTAAAGGAAGCTTCCTTGTGTTGATCACCGATACTGAGAGGCACTGATCAAGGGTGTCATGTCTCGTCGTTTATATTAAGTTTTAAGTTTTAGTTCTGTTTTACATGTCCGCTTTTATTTTGTAGTAACTGTCCTCTCTTGTTTCAGAAACTTTATTTCCTGCCCCGGTGTTTCCTCGTTAGTGTGATTGCCTGCTCCACCCCTGATTGTGTCCACCTGTTCCCCATTTCCTCATGTGTTTAAGCCTGTGTCTACCTGTGTCTTGTGTCAGATCGTTTTGTCTCTTGTCTCGTCCTGATCGTTCTTTATAGTATAGTTTTCTGTCCTGGTTTGCTTTTCCAACATAGTTGTGATTTTGTTTGGAACTTTGTTCAAGTCTTTTTTCAGCATAGCTGTGATTTTCTGTTTTCTTATAAACCCTTTTGATTCCCCTGAACTGTGGAGTCGTGCTTTTGGGTCCTGTTTTTTGAGTCGTGACAAAGGGCTGATATTGGAAGAGTTGGCAAAGTACATGAGCACTCAGATAAAATAGTTCATTTAGATTATCTGAACCACTTTATTTAGAATAAAACCAAGTGTGAGGATATCTGAAATGTTAGTAATACTTTTTGCACAGGGAAACACAATAGATAAGCAGGTCATGGTTGAAAGAGGAAGCAAGTCTGTTTACTGGGATCAATGTCCCAATAGACAGTGTAATCTTTTGAGTGCCCACCTTTGTTTTCGCTGTCAGATTAAGTTTGACGAACATTTATTTATTTTTGCCATCTGAGACTTTGTTCATATCAGGCATTACTTTCATATGCGATATGAAAGCTCAAACTAAAGCCCAAAACATAGAGCAAAGCCTTCACTGATGTGTAAAAAGTGGAATATGCCTACTACCAACTATGCCATGGCCCTGCTGAGACTCCGCCACTCCTCCTCTCTACCTCCATCTGCCTGATGGATCATCGAGGTCTGGATGGTGGAATATGCCTTCTACGAACTATTCATACACTATCAAATTCATTGAATGTGTTTTAACTCTAAATCTGTCCTTCTGTACACATTACATATATTGCACCTGTCCATCCTGGAGAGAGATCCTCCTCTGTTGCTCTCCTGAAGGTTTCTTCCCTTTTTTCCCAGTGAAGGGTTGTTTGGGAGTTTTTCCTGATCCGATGTGGGGTTTTGGGACAGTGATGTCTATGTGTACAGATGGTAAAGCACTCTGAGACAAATTTGTAATTTGTGAAAATGGGCTATACAAATAAACTGAATTGAAATAATATAGGCATTCTGATTTACACTGGCAAAATCATGTCATGATAAAATAAAAAAACAATCTGCCAGCAGTTAATTGAAATGGTGTTTGTCTTTGTCACCAACTATGTTGAAATCCTCCTTCCTGGAAAGCCTTTTTTTCTACTCCCCTCACTTTACATCTTTACTTGTTTCGTCACAAACATTCACCCTTGAGCTATAGATTAGCAATGCTGGCTCTTTGTGAAGCTTTACAAAGCCTGATCAATTAAAGGCTCTTCTCTTGCTCAACAAGCTCTAATCCAGACATGCTTTTATTGCATTTGATTTTGCTCGCTGCCTGTGCCAAAAGCGCTGAGAGACAGGGACCATGCTTTTGCTCTAAGTGTAGAAATAATCAGTGAGGATTCAGACTCCGCTCATGTTCTGGGCTGCTGTCACTTCACCAGACTCAGATAGAACAATAATTCATGTAAAAAAACAACACAGCCCTAGAGAGAAGCCTGGATCCACCTATCAAACAGCAGCAAATGGAATTGTTTGGCAGTCTTACGCCTCAGCAATGCCAGAATCTGATTTAGAAGGAAAGGGCTTTGAGATGATTCAAAGCACTGCTCCCTTTGCTGGATATGTGTGACCTAGCATGAATTTAATCAGACCTATGCAAATGTTTGAACGCTAACTTGAAACAGATTGATAACTGCATGTTGTGGCAAGCACACAGGGTTATGCATATATTACAAGCAGGCAGGAATGTACATTTCTTCAAAGTATAAAATATAATGCCAAAATCATATATTACTATGTATGAGAGAGCCTTTGTGTGCTTTCTGGAGCTTTATAAAACGAGAGGAGCGTCGCTACCATACTTTCTCTAAACGGCTTACGTTCAAGAGTCAAAGTGTCTCAATGTCATGAATGGCATCACCCTGGCCGAGTGTGCACTGGTCTCACCTTTGGTCTGTGTGTCAGACTTTTACATGTTGGTTGTAATTATAAGACAGAAAACATGGTTTTCCCAGCACAACCTGTCCAAAGAGGGACAAAATGACAAAAAAATACAAGATATATAATTTGTATATTTTGTCAATTCATTGATCATGTTTACCATTGCTTAATTCCACACTATCAACATATGACAACTGTGACAACATTCAATTAAATTCAGTCTATTTTATATAGCCCATTATCACAATTTACAATGTGTACACATACGACATCCCATTCCCAGGACCTCACATCGGATGAGGAAAAACTCCCAAACAATTCCCAAACAAACAACATATGGCTGAAAGGTCAATTTACCCAAATAACCAACATAGTTTCTCTTTGGAAGTAATATTTACTCAAGAAATATTTGTTGTGGAGTTATTGACAACATTAAAGCCTAGATTCAAACTGGGAATGTGACTTTTTAAACCTTGAAACCACACATTATAAAAATAATTTTCATTGATTTGGGGAACACAAAAAGAAGATCTTTAACTCCATTGCGTTGGTCTGGAAGAAAACATTTTAGAACTTAAAACCGTGTCACAAAAAACTGAAACTCTTTGTGCACCAGAAACGAGAAAATACAATTTTGACTGTAATTTGACGACCATTAGTCCAACTGAGGTTTGATTTGAACTCGCCACTGTAGGGCTGCACAGTATCTTACAGTTATACTGCACTGTAATGCCACTATCCAGCAGCTACAGCCCAAATGCCATCTTGGATCTGTCCACTTGCTGACTCCATCAATCCTGAGAAGCAGCATAACCGTAACAATATGTCCATAGTGACAGATTGCTAAAAAAAAAAAATGTAAATGTTGAGAATATTTGACTTCATCAGGGCGTTGGGGAAAAGAGAAGGAGAGTGGCTGCTAGAGAAAACAATCACTAGTAAGAGAAAAGGTAGCGAGATAAAGACAGAGATGAGATAGGAGAAAAGACAAAAAAGAGACAAATATGAAATGATAAAAAATTATGAAGCAATCTCCAAGCTAAGCAATCAGCGGCAGAATGCCGTAAATGTGGAGGAGGAGGAGGAGGAGGTAGAGGAGGTTGTATACAATGAGATGCTGACAGGCTGCAATCCAATTAGATGAAGAAATATGAGGGGTGGTGTGGTGAGATGTGGGACCTATCAGCGGCTTGCAGCATTGAGGAAGATCAATCACTTCCCCTCCTTGGCTGCTTACTGCCGACAAACGTGATGCATGACACACATACTGTAGAAATACAGTAAATACACACAGACAACTCATCACAGCCATTCCAATGTACATTTGTACTGTTGTAATCATGAATTGGGACAGGGATGTCTATATGTACAGATTGTAAAGCACTCTGAGACAAATTTCTAATTTGTGAAAATGGGCTATACAAATAAACTGAATTGAATACTGGAGTAACAGTGGTAGCCATGATCCTTAGTACTGATTGGGTAGAAATGTATTCAAACAGTCCAAAAAGAAGGGATAGTGATTATATGTCCACAACCAAGTACAAGGACAAGTCTATTTATAGTATAGTCATCAGGATACCTTGTATAAGCAGTAAACAGTAAATAGACTGTACTTGTACCTTTCTAGTCTTCCGAACACTCAAAGCAGTACATGTCATTATTCAACCATTCACATCTATGTACACTCTGATGGCAGGGGCTACCATACTAGGTTCCATCTGCCCATCAGAATCGTTCAAACATTCATACAACATTCACACAAAAAGCACAGTGTGCGGGAGATATTTTGGGTGAACATGTCTTGCCCCACATTAACATGGAGAACGAGGGATTGAACTACAGACACTTTGATTGAAGGACGACCGTGCTATACCACTGATCCATTGTCACATATGCAGTCCACATGTGAGGGAGTTCTGAGGCACGGGGTTGAACAATGACAATGTTAACATACTAGTGGTTATTTTGAATGTCATCACCTCAGTTCAGCCAGTTAGCATGCTAGCCTTTGCTTTTTTAAGATAATAACTACAACGTAAGTTGTATAATATTGATAAATACTAATTTCTGTAAATACAAGCAGCATATACTTTACTGAAAACTGTCCAGTAACTCAGTTAATCTGAGTTACTGGACAATTACATTATATTAAATTCAGTTTATTTTGTATAGCCCATTATCACAAATTACAAATTTGCCTCAGAGGGCTTTAAAATCTGTACACATATCCCTGTCCCAGGACCTCACATCAGACAGCATGGGTCCAATTCAATGTATTCACAAATACGTAGCTGTGTACAGAGAGAGAAAACCACGCCATGTTATTCCAAAGAGAAAGAGAACAGAATTTCATTTGGGGATTCAATGCAGTAATCCCCCTCCCTTCATTCACTCCCCCCCTCTCCACTCCCCGAGTCCATAGCATGATAGAGCTGTTGTCATTAATTCTGTAGAATGGGGTGAAGATGAGAAAGGCAGCGAGTCACAATCTTCACAGCCACATATATGGAGCCCAGCCTCCTTTCATCTCTCCCAGACAAAAACACAGAGATACCATCTACCATGCCTGAAACCCATTTCTTTGTACCATTAGGAGCTGAAATTGGGTCCTTCAGGACTTGTGGGCCCAGAATCATCAAAGGCTATATGTTACTGAGTGATTCACCTGCATCAGTGTTTTCTGCTCACAATCTGGCTGAAAACCAACGAGTGGAAACTGGTTACACAAATTAGTCAACTGATTTTGAGCCAGTGAATAGGGTTGGAATTCACTTTGTTCAAAACACTAGATGGCTGTCTCATGAGTAACCGACCACAACTAAATGGTTGAAATACGCAACGCAGAAATGTTCTCCCCCTCATACCATGTTAAATCCAAAGCGTCATAGTTGATGTGTCCTTGAGCAAGACACTTAACCTGCATTGCTCAATGTAGTTGTATCTACGATGTATTACGTCACTTTGGATAAGAGCGTTTAATAAATTAAATGTAATTTTCATAAAAAACATTCCTAATAAATGGTAACTTGATAGTTAATTTAACTTAAGTTAATAGTAATTTGACTGTCAACAAATGATTTTTTTTTAAGGAGAATTAATAATTTTATCATTTTAGTAAGTCTTTCATTTATGTTAATTTCACAGTTTTAGAATAAATAGTTTACAAAGTAATTAGCATGTAATAAAGACTACTCCTTTTATAATACACAAGCTTATCATACAGTAACATAAATGATAGCATTACTAATTTGTAAACGTGATTCGTTATCACTGTATTCTTTGTTGACTATTAACATAAGCCATTGATCAATATTCGGCAGTTTAAGACGTAATTACATTGTTCCATGGACAGCAAGAGAATAGAAAAGGCAGCTCTATTCCCACTGTTTAGAATGCCGCTGATGCGGCATTGTGTTCCACATGGCTGCATACCTTCATGAAATTGACAGCCACAAAAATGAGTGTTTACTGCTCTCCGGAAGAACAAGATAAGCCCACAGATGGGCCTATCCACTCCAACAGGTCGAGAGAACAGCCATCTCAAAGTGGAAGAAGGCTGGATGAATGAGATGATAAAGAGGCGGAGGCCAGGCACAGAAAGGGAGATTTAGAAAGCAACGGGCAACATAGTTCAACATGGTAGGAGTGCTTCTGACTGGCACATGGTTAGCACCAGCAAGCTCTGTACAATAAGCTTAGTGTTATCTGCCATGTTGTGCTCCAATTCAGTTGTTTGCGATACACAACCACAGTTATCCCTATATCACACATCATACAACATGTATTTGGGTTTTCACATAGCTTTGGATTAAAGATGCGTATTGAGGCGACAGTAACTCCAAGCTTTCACAGGATGGTATCTATGAATCGGCTTTGCAGCTGCTGGAACTGTCCATTCAAATGAATACAGTGATGACCAGACCTAAACTATAATTACAAAAGATGAATAAAGGGGAAAGAAACGTGATGTGATATGTAAACACATGAAGGTGTGTGTATATGTATATATATATATATATACACACACCTTATATATATATACACACAAATACATAATATTCAGGTCAATTCCAAATGTATTTATTATGTATTTATTCAGTATTTTCTGTACAATGCCAATTCAAGGTCATAATGATTTGCGTTCCTGGTTAATATGAACTAATGTTGACCGTTGGTTGGAGATGGGATAATAATAATAATAATAATAATGCATTTATTTTATAAGGCGCCTTTCAAGGCACTCAAGGTCGCCGTACATCACATTATGGGATGTGCACACTGGGTGTCTCTGTCAGAGTCACATTATTAGTTCAGCATCTCCTGCCGCTTGTCTACCACCTCTTTCCTATATTGTTCTGCAGCTGTCGTAAAAACCCATCTGCCTCCTAGTCCTGACAGACTAGAGTCATTCTCATGAAATTACATTGGGTCAGGAGTAGCAACCTTAGACACGCTGTAGCTTAACCAATGACACACGAGAAGTACGTGTGTGTAACAAGTACCCCTGGCACAAAGACACTGGAGACGTGAACGGTTCAGTTGTCTTTTATTTATTTGCTGCAGATGAGGTTTACGTCGTGCTCTCTCCAATTCCAGCACCACTCTCCTTAGTCCCTACTGCTGTTCATAAAGGGCAACATCATCATTAACCCCAGGTGAGGCCAATTAGGGCGCCACCTGGCACCGTTCACTGAGCGCACTCCCCCATTATCCCCTGCAGCTGAGCCTAATTACACTCCGCCACCACAGTGTGCAACAGGTTCTTTTGAACATGTTGAAGTGGCCTCTCATTCAAATGCCAAATGAACTCATAGACATTTGCACAGCCTGGTATCCATGGTCGTTTGATGGATTTCTTTTTCCCAACCACATTCCTAAGACACAACCTACTTTGCCTCTAATTGGCTAGTAGCTGTTGCTTTCTTCGCAGAATCTATTACGTTTTTTTCACAAGGATCAAAGCCTTCTTTTAACGTGTTACCTTGTATTTTGGGTTTCTACTTACATGCTTTAATTTTCTAAAACACAATATTTTCCTCATACCTTCTGTCTGAATATGTATTGTGTAAGTATCATATATTCATAAAGGAGTATAAGATCCAAGCTACAAAACCTCTCCATCATTTCATACTGCAGAATGAACAATAATTTGAAATATGGTCATTTAAAAATAGATAGGCAGGAATGGTTCCAGGTTGTGACTGATTCAGCTTTTACCTGAAGCCATCAGGGGGTGAGTAGGGGGAGGGGTACACTAAAATGTGCTTGGAGCTGTTTGAGGAAGCAGGCCGTCTGAGAACTGTTGAATTTGAGTGAAGCCAGTGGAGTGTAACCGAAGGGGCTGTCAACATCCAGTGACTCAGAGAAAGCGGAGGGAGTCCAGATGAAACACTGGAGCTGTAGAGACCTTTGAACTTCAGATAGAAGGGCACACTGGCAGCAACAATGGCACTTAGTGGGAAAATAAGCCATAGGCTGATGTCTTACATCCAGTCTTATTTCACCAGCCAGTATGGAAGAGATACTTGATTTCCCAAGTGCAATTTGAAATCACTGAAGTGCAAAAGAAGGATAGCCAGAGGGAATAATGTGAGAGAAAAACAAACAAACAAGCCAGTTATGTTTTGGGCTGAGTTTAACTATCATCTCTAACAGTGAAGCAATCAGAGGAGTTTGTTTCATGGAATGAAAATGGGAAGCATCTCGTTCCGGCCTGATTAAAATACTTCCCCACTATGCAATCTGCATATCAGTGCAGTGACCAGAATAATTCAAATGTTTGAATTAGGCACAATGCACTGCATGTGGAAATTGCTTTTGATTCATCAGGAGGAGAGATAGGAAAAGAGGGAGGCTTCATTTGCCTTTTATCTGAGAGGAACCTGTCAGCGGCAGAATCAAATGCACGGCTTCCTATCTGTCTTATCGAGGAGTCGCTACCTGACGATCCCAAACACAAGGGCGATAACTAACAGCAGACAACCACTGATTTAATCAGGGCCGGGCACGCAAACTTACACCTAAAGTCTCTCATCTCGCTGTGACAGGCAGCCACACCGGGTGGAGATAACAAGAAGGTAAAGCAGAATCGGGGAACCCACCCGTGTGGATATGTTTCTCTCAACAGTTCCATGTCGGTTTAATCAGACAGTGAAGAATTGCAGCGGAAACAAAAAGATGTAAGGAAGATGGAGAAAATGTTGGTGTGGAATCGGTGTGTGCTTATGCCAAGACGTTGTCGGACACCGTAATTTTCTCTGGCCCTCTCCCAAATTTGCAGACAGACGAATTGTATAGCCGAATGTCGTCTTTCAACCGCTGGCTGTCGAGGTGGTGCCCAGCGAATAATGTGGGCTACGTAGACAACTGGAAGACTTTCTGGGGAAAACCTGATCTGATGAGGAGAGACGGCATTCATCCCACGTTGGACGGAGCGTCTCATTTCTGCGAATATGACCAAGTTGATCACCGGACTTAATCTATGACAACCCAGGGTTCAGATCAGGAACCGGGAGCAGAGTTGTAGTTTAACACCCTTCTCTGCTCTTCCATTCGAGCAGTTACCCACCCTTGACTTTAGAGTAGAGACTGTGTCTGTCCCACGGCCACTTCAATTAAATAAATCAAAAGTAAGCAGAAGAGGAGTCGTACACAATAACCTTATACAAGTTAACACAATTATTTCAGCAGTGCAACAAAATAGGTCTATTAAATGTGGTCTCCTAAATATTCGATCTCTGTCATCTAAAGCTGTGTTACTGAATGATTTAATATCAGATAATCACATTGATTTATGTTGCCTAACTGAAACCTGGCTGAGCCATGAAGAATATGTCTGCCTGAATGAATCGACTCCTCCAAGTCATATTAATACTCACATTCCTCGAGGCACCGGTCGAGGAGGTGGAGTAGCAGCCATCTTTGAATCGAGCCTATTAATTAATCCTCAACCAAAATTACACTACACCTCATTTGAAAGCCTTGTTCTTAGTCTTTCACATCCAACCTGGAAAACACTACAGCCAATTTGATTTGTGATTCTGTACCGGCCACCAGGTCCATATTCAGAGTTTATATCTGAATTCTCAGAATTTATATCAAGTTTGGTTCTTAAAACCGATAAAGTTATTATTGTTGGAGATTTTAATATCCATGTGGATGTTGATAATGATTGCCTTAGTGCTGCATTCATCTCCTTGTTGGACTCGATTGGCTTCTGTCAGAGAGTACAGAAACCCACTCACAGCTTTGGCCACACGCTTGATCTTGTTCTTACTTATGGCGTTGACATTGAGCATTTGAACGTCTTCCCACAGAATCCTCTTCTGTCAGACCACAACCTCATAACTTTTGAATTTATACTACCGGAGTGTACTCCGTTAGTCAAAAGTTTCTACACTAGATGTCTAACTGATAGTGCTGTAGCTAAATTTAAAGAAGCGATTCCTTCTGTATTTGATTCGATACCACGCCTCAATATAACAGAGGACTCCTGGTCTAACTTTAGTCCGTCCCAGATTGATCATCTTGTTGACAGTGCCATAGGCTCTCTGAGAATGACACTGGACTCGATAGCCCTCTGAAGAAGAAGACAGTGAGGAAGAGGAGGTTTGCTCCTGGTATAACCCTCAGACCCGCAAACTGAAGCAACGTCACGAAGCTTGAACGCATATGGCGTTCAACTAATCTCAAGAATCCCGCTTAGTTTGGCGAGATAGTCTTAAAACATATAAGAAGGCCCTCCGTAATGCCAGAGCAGCCTATTACTCATCAATAATAGAAAAATAAAACAACCCCAGGTTTCTCTTCAGCACTGTAGCCAGGCTGACAGAGAGTCACAGCTCTGTGGAGCCGAGCATTCCTATAAACCTTAGTGGTAATGACTTTATGAACTTCTTTAATGAAAAGATTTTAACTATTAGGGACAAGATTAATAATCTCTTGCCCATAACCAGTGCCAATCTGTTCTCAAGTGGAATGGCCTTGGAAACCGCTGTATGCCCTGGTGTATATTTGAGGATTTTCTCCTATCAACCGTGACCAATTATTTTCAACGGTTTCTACTTGAACACGCCTACCTGTCTCTTGGACCCCATCCCGACGAGGCTGCTTAAAGACGTTTTGCCTTTAATTGGCGGCTCTCTATTAGATATTATCAATGTGTCTCTGCTAACAGGCCACGTACCACACTCCTTCAAGGTGGCTGTTATTAAACCTCTCCTGAAGAAGCCCACTCTGGATCCAGAGGTATTGGCTAACTACAGACCGATCTCTAACCTCCTTCCTCTCCAAGATCCTTGAGAAAGTGGTCGCAAATCAGTTGTGCGACTTTCTACATCATAATAGTTTATTTGAGAAATTTCAATCAGGATTTAGAAAACACCACAGCACCGAGACGGCACTGGTGAAAATTACAAATGACCTCTTAATGGCAGCAGATAAAGGACTCCTCTCTGTCCTGGTCTTGTTAGACCTTAGTGCTGCATTCGACACCATTGACCATGACATCCTGTTACAGAGACTGGAGCAGTCGATTGGCATTTCAGGCACGGCACTAATTTGGTTTAAATCCTATTTATCAGATCAATCTCAGTTTGTATTTGTAAACGATGACGCCGATAACCACCAACGTTAATCACGGAGTTCCACAAGGTTCTGTGCTTGGACCAATTTTATTTACCTTATACATGCTTCCTTTGGGCAATATTATCAGGAAACACTCCATAAACTTTCATTGTTATGCAGATGACACTCAACTATATTTATCGATAAAACCAGAGGAGAGCAACCAACTCTGTAAAATTCAAGCATGTCTTAAAGACATAAAAACATGGATGACCTGCAACTTCTTGATGTTAAACTCAGACAAACCCGAAGTAATTTTAATCGGCACTGAGCACCTCAGAGATCAATTATCTGGTGATGTGGATTCTGTAGACGGCATTGCCCTGGCATCCAACACCACTGTAAAGAATCTTGGCGTTATCTTTGATCGACTTGTCCTTTAACTCCCACGTAAAGCAAATCTCAAGGACTGCATTCTTTCATCTACGTAATATTTCAAAATCAGGCACATCTTGTCTCAAAAGATGCAGAAAAATTGGTTCACGTTCGTTACTTGAGACTGGATTACTGCAACTCCTTATTAGCAGGCTGCTCTAATAAATCTCTTAGGTCCCTCCAGTTGATCCAGAATGCTGCAGCTCGTGTTCTCACTAAAACTAAGAAAAGAGATCACATCACTCCTGCACTAGCTGCTCTGCACTGGCTCCCAGTAAAATCAAGAATCACTTTTAAAATTCTTCTCTTAACCTACAAAGCCTTGATTGGTGATGCTCCATCATATCTTAAGGAGCTTGTCGTACCATATTGCCCCACTAGAGAGCTACGCTCACTAAATGCGGGACTACTTGTAGTTCCTAGAGTCTTAAAAGTAGAATGGGAGCCAGAGCCTTTAGTTATCAAGCTCCTCTTTATGGAACCAGCTTCCAATTTCAGTCCGGGAGGCAGACACAGTCACCTCGTTTAAGAGTAGACTTAAGACCTTCCTCTTTGACAGAGCTTATAGTTAGGGCTGAATCAGGTTTGCCCTGGTCCAGCCCCTTGATATGCTGCTATAGGCTTATAGCTGCCGGGGGACGTTTTAGGATGCACTGAGTACCTATCTCCTCTTTTTCTCTCCTTAAGGATGAATTTTCATCTCTCAATCACACGTTACTAACTCTGCTTTCTCCCGGAAGTCCTTTTGACTTTACGTCTCATGGGGTCATCGGACCCTATGAGACGGCATAGATCCTATCTGCCTGATGGATCGTCTGGGTCGTGGAATTCCTGCTCATGACTACGCCACTGTCCTGTTGAGACTCCGCCCTCCTCCTCCCCACCGCCATCTGCCTGATGGATCGTGGAGGTCTCCATCGTGGAATATGCCTACTATGAACTATTCATACACTCTGTCATATTCATTGAATGTATTTTAACTCTAAATCTGTCCTTCTGTACACATTACATCTATTGCATCTGTCCATCCTAGGAGAGGGATCCTCCTCTGTTGCTCTCCTCCAGGTTTCTTCCCTTTTTTTCCCCCTGAAGGGTTATTTGGGAGTTTTTCCTGGTCCGATGTGAGGTTTTGGGGCAGGGATGTCTATGTGTACAGATTGTAAAGCACTCCGAGACAAATTTGTAATTTGTGAAATTGGGCTATACAAATAAACTGAATTGAATACATATTGTGTCAAAATAATGGACAACATCTGGACCAATGATGAGTTCCTACCAATGTTGTTGTAAAAATGTAAACCTGACATTTTTTATTTTTGACCATGTTTTAAAACACTTGCGCATCTTTTAAGAGACGTGGAATTTCCCCAGAAGCAGCTGTTATTTTAAATTGTAAATTGAAATTGAATCAGTGAAAATTAATTGGTGGATGAATATGTACTTTATTTACCGCAGGTTTTGAGGCTAAATTGAGTTTTATCACAGTATTTTGTAAAATATATGTTTATCCTTTATGGGAATTATTTCAGGTTTGACTTTCAGTATTGTCTTCAAAAAGTCAAATAGAAAAAGCACATCAACAAGATGTTTAGCAATTTTTCCTCAAACGGGAAGAAAATTGATTTAATTGGGACTTTTTTCCTTGGCGGATTATTCCATATTGTGCATATTTGTGTCAGCAGGAAAAGAAGCATACGCTCCAAAGTTAGGCTCATTGATGTGTTTTAATAGAGCTCTATGGGCATTGGTTCAGAGGACAATACAAAACATATAGAACCAAACCTATTCTTTAAATTGAAATAAGCTTGGCACCAAGTGTAATTTACAATAGTACTGTTTTTGCAGTGATATTCACTCAAAATAGACAATGGAACAACTGCACAGAAGATACCTATAACTAGCAGGCAACATTAGCACCAATTCCACATATGTGTATGAGAGACCTTCAGCTCTGTCATCACTCAGAGTTATTCTCCCATGTCCCCCTTTCTCAGTGGTACATCTAGTGAAGTGTACAACTAGCTGACAGACATGTATCACTTCTTAAAAACAGAGTGGAAACAGTTCAGACCACTCAAGTATTTTTCCAGACTTCAATACATTTTTTTAATCAGTCTTTTGTGAATGAAAATGAGTGTTCATCAGTTATTGTGTTTTTGTTTCATCCAAACAAATTAAATATCTATTATGTGCCTTGAGATGGTGACAGTTATTTGTGTTTTTAGTTTTTGCGTGTTTGCTCAATGTTGACGCATTAGAACCAATGAAAAGGAAATGTGCTGAAGCTAGCACATTATGTATTATAATTATCCTAGGCAGATAAATGGACAATTCCACTTTATATGAAGCAGTTTAATGCAGTTTGATATATAAAAGTAGATGAGCACATTCACTTCCATGCGATTTTTTAAATAATTATAAGCTGTATACTAACATCCACAATAAGCTTGATGTTTTGGGGGTATTTGTTCTGAACTTTTGTGTTTAAAAAGGGACAAGTCATGGCGAGTAATGAAGTTCTTACTGTATTTGAAGTATGTGTTCTGTCTTTTATTGTTTAATACCCTCTGTTGCATTATAGTGACTCGCCGGAAAGCCAATTTGCGAGCTAGCAGCAGACATTTCACATTCACACAACATAACACTATTGCTTCAACTGCAATGACAGCATCCTCAATTGAATACAAGCAAAGTTTTTGGTCTAGCTTAAGAAAGCAAATGCAATTAACAAATCAATTATGTTCCACTGATGTTACTCTTGATTAATAATTATAGAGCTCAGGACCCGCTCTAATTTGAACATTTATTCAATAAGCTTGTTTGTGCACAGCACTGGCTTGCGGCGTCTGATTGGAAAGCTGTGCAGACGCAGGTCTTTGGCCTCCGTTTCGCGTCTCACTGACAAGAAGGCATGTTAACCCTCCTGTTGCCTTCGGGTCAATTTGATCCGATTCAATGTTTAACCCTCCTGTTACCTTTATATTTACTGACATATTTTAACCTTGGGGTCAATATGACCCCAGCTATTAAAATCTCCACAAAATTATTAGAATTAATATTGTTTTCCAAGTTTAAGTGTGAGGTACTTTATGTTTGTTTGTTGACTACCGAAAGAACACCGACATTAAACATTGAATCGGGTCAAATTGACCCGAAGGCGGCAGGAGGGTTAAACTAACTCAAAGGGATGAATGGGCAATCTGAGATAGCAGGAATTGTCCCAGTGGGCACATGACACGCAAGGCACCGATATGACAAGACTTTGAATACCAAGCCAGGACCTGCTATTTGTTAGTCCTTTTTAGGATATGTATATCAGGTTGATACCCAACATAGCCCACCTATCTCTTATAAGATGTGACATCTTAACTGTCAATATTTCTGAAACAGCATTAAATAGCACAATGCCCTTTATAGGGCTATGGCAGTATATTATATATATCGCTGCTTTTATGTTTATTACCTGCCATATAGATTGACAACACTATTATGTAAGTTGTCTCAGAACCTGTAGTGATTGCAATGAATATAAAGTTTAATCGAATTTGATCTTATTGGTGTGGCCATTGCTAAAAAAAAGACAAAAATCTGCTTTGTTTCTGAGAAATATGCTGTGTGTCTTCCCCGGGGTCTCCTCCCAGTTGGACGTGCACGGAAAACCTCTATTGGGAGGCGCCCAGGAGGCATCCTGATTAAATGCTCGAAATATCTCAGCTCTTTCGACACAAAGCAGTAGCCTCCTGATGTCTGAGCTCTAAGGCTGAGCCCTGCCACCCTACGGTCACATGTATCCGCGACCTTGTTCTGTCGGTCACGACCCAAATTTCGTGACCCTTGATGAGGGTAGGAACTTAGACCTGCCGGTCTGCTCCATCTTACCCTCACTCTTGAACAAGAACCCAAGATACTTGAACTCATTCGCTTGACTCCATCCCAACCTGGAAGGAGCAATACACCGGTTTCCGGAAGAGGACCATGGCCTCAGAATTTAAGGTGCTGACTTTCATCCCCGCTGCAAATCTCCCTACGGTCTGAGGAGGCTGACTACATCATCTGCAAACAGCAGCAAGGCGATCCTAAGATCCGCGAACCTGACGTTCTCCCCAATTCCAAGGCCAATTCCCACCAGGAACGTGTCTGACTTAATAACGAGAATACAAACACAGACTCCCACAGCACTTTTCCATCAAAACTGATTAGAATTAGGTGATCAAAGACCACTTACTTTGCAAAACACACAATTTCCCACAAATGTCTAATCGGACAAAATTATGAAATGTTTACATTTTGGACCGACATGGATGTAAACAGTAACTTGACTGATTGCCAGAGGCAAACAAGGAGGCATTAATTCTTTCAGTTCAACTGTTGTTTTTCCCAGGAGGCTTAACTTGTAATGTTATTATCCACATGCAATGTACAACCCTTTGTAAAATGTTTAATGTCTGTAAAATCCACTTTCTGTCCAGTATCCTTTGCCAAAAGAAATGCAAAACAGGGCATTTTATATATGGTAGCAGTTAGCCAAGTTTTTATTTTGAACCATTTGTGGTGTGTCGGTCCAGAGCTGGGCCAGTTCTGCTGTGCTCCACCAAGAGTAAACAGGCAAGAAGCTTTATGAATGAAGATAAAGTTACACTCACTACAAAGCAATATGTTCCTAGAGAAGAGATTTCATTGGAAATATGATGGAAAATTGCAGAAGAAATGTATGAAGTAGACAACGTAGACGAGTTTGCCATTATTGTGTCTGAAATAGAGAAAATTCAATGACTTTTTCTGCACAACAGCGCCCTCTGGTCCTCTCTACCTCATGGGCCCCTACTGCAAAAAGGTTGATTTAGGTTTCTATAACCGGTAACATGCTACTCAACCAACAAAAAAGTAATCCTTCTCAGCTACATTACACCATCTTAGCAAGCAACAAATACACTGTTATCTACAACAGCACCAACATCTGAGTCAAACGTTGTTAGTGTATTGCCTTAAGCATTGTATTGTAAGCAATACTCTAACAACCAATGCTGTTTCTATCTACACTGTAATCTCTGGAATGTGAAATGAAAAGGTAGAAAACAAACAGTCCTCCTCCTCAATGACAAGTCACAGGAGAAGTACCGAGGTACATCACAATATTAAATGAAAGGTAGATCACTTACAGGCTGGATAAATAATTCAGATTGCAGCATCAGCAAAGCAGATTTTAATGAAGCCTCAGAAGACAAGGTGACACCTCTGAGGAAAAGCAGCCCCTTTGTTTCCTTTGTTTATTGGGAAAAGTAGCTGAAAATTATATTTGTATTCTTTATGTATTCTTCTGTCAAAAATATCCGAAAAGCTAGAGAAAGAAAATAAACATGAATACAGAGTCAAAACAAGGTCACATGAGCAAAAAGACTGCAAAGTTCATTAGAAAACATGTTCTTGTTCTTTTTGTCTTACAATAAAATGTAAGACAGTCAAACTGCAGTGTTTTGGGATCGTGATCAAACTGTGTTGTGAAATGGATCAAACATCGAGTTGATGGGAGTTGATAAAATGATGAGGAAAAACATCATGCATTACAACATAGTTAAAATGTTCATCCACCAAAAAATCTGAAAACACATTGAGTTCTTCTACTGGGGATCCTGTTCAATAAATATTGGCACACAATGGGTCATGCAAATGGGAATTTTTGTATAAAAGTGGTGGAAGAGGATGACAAAATAAATCTTACCAGGCAGACCAACCATAGTTTAGGATAATGGGGTTACATCGGGCAGTCATAGCAATAGACCTAATCGTCTGGGGATTATAAAACTCCATAACAAATATAATCTTGTGTAGAAAGTTGACCTTTTCACCTGAAGAGTTGGTCACACCAGCTTATCATAGCAGAAAAATGTCAGCAAATCATTCCCTATCAATTAAGGGGTACGACTGTGGCTTAGTGGGTAGTGAGCAGGTTTGCCGTTCAATCAGAGTGATCGGCGGTTCGATCCCCGGTTCCGCTAGTCCGTGTCCTTGGGTAAAACACTTAATCCTAAAGTGCGACCATCTGTGTCTGTGGTGTTTGTATGTGTTTGCATGTAAGTTAGAGTCCTAATGAGCAGGTGGAACCTTGCATGATAGCCCCTGTCATCAGTGTATGCCTGTGTGTGAATAGGTGAATTATCCTGAAAGTAAAGGATGCATGGACCTTTTGAGATGTGAAGTATTTGTGACTCTCCCCCCCCCCCCCCCCCCCTTCTTCTACCTTCTTCTGTTTGATGGATTGTGGAGGTCTGGATCGTGGTCCATGCATACAACTAATTATTCATACACTTTTGTTATATTCATTGAATGTGTTGTAACTCTGTAATATGTCCTTCTGTACACATGACATCCAATGTTTCTGTCCATCCGGGAAGAGGGATCCTCTACTGTTGCTCTCCTGCAGGTGTATTCCCTTTTCCCCCCCCTAAAGGTGTTTTTTCCATTTTTTTGTTTTTCCTGATCCGATGTGAAGTCCTGGGACAGGGATGTTGTATGTGTACGGATTATAAAGCCCTCTGAGGCAAATTCGTAATTTGTGATATAGGGCTTTCCAAAATAAACTGAATTGAATTGCATTGAATGCACTATAATGACATTACTTCATAATTTTCATTTTACTGGACATGATGACTTCAAGGAAAACAGTTCCAGTTGAATCATATCAAGTACTGTAAACATGAATCAATGTGTAGCCATGCACATCATTCAATCTAACATTTTCATAATTTGAAACAAAACGTCAAACACACAGTCAATATACAGTCAAATGGAAATAATATGCATGATGGACTTTGACAGAAAAACATGCTGACAATTGCAGACCGCTTAGCAAGTCCAAGGAGCAACTGAGAGTTAAAATGTTCTCCATCAAGCATGTCAATGACCAGGATATGAAAAAGTTCAAAAATCTAAAGAGCACAAAAGAAGAATGATTTTATTGTACAGCAAACATTGTAACATGGCCATCCATAAACTATAGCCAAGTTTAGTCTTCATTAAATAAATCCTTTGGGGAAATCACTTGTCTGAAGTGTTTGCTTACGGTTACTAACATAAAATAGGATTGACAATTTCCTATTTCCTGTCTTTTAGGATTTCAATTCCACAGTGATTTACACACCATTAGCTATGAATTGAGAGGTGCACTATTTTGAAAGGTAAAAATCAACAAGTTTCACATTCATGAGAGGAATGAGGGTTAATATATCTGGCCGTACTTATACCTTCCAGGCACACTTACAGCTTTAAACACACACACACACACATACACACACACCTACACACACACACACACCGAGGTAATGGAGGTATTACTGTGAGTGATGGGCCATGCCGGGCTCCTCCATTCCATCACCTGCCCATCCCCAAGACATCTCCATTTGCTCACCACACCTCAGCAATACTCATACATTGAAGATAAAACTGAAAATATTTGCACAATAAAGTATTTTGGATTCCACAAGGAGAATTGACTGCATAGTGTCTGAATTCTTGGTTATTTTTATAAGCAATCTATTTCTAACGTGTTCTAATCTAATATCATATCAGTCCCTCAGCCGGGCACAGTGCCGCCCATGAGCAATGATTGGAGCTTCATGACTCTGAATGGCAGGTTCAGACAGCCAACCCATGACTTGGGATGCTGATTGGGCAAGCACCACACATTCTGTTGGTTCATATAAGGACTGCATGCATGTGTAGCTTTCTAACCACGTCAATTAGAGACGTGGCTCTTTCTCTTAAACACAATATGCAGGAAGACCATCCCAAGAAATGATACGTCCCAAAGTCATATTGTCTGAACAAAATCTAACATGATTTAAATTTAGTTTCTAACAATAAGTTTATACAAATAAAAATTAAATTAAAAAAATTCAAGCATGACATAACAACATGGATGATCTGCAAATTCCTGATGTAAAACTCAGACAAAACTGAAGAACTTGGCCCGCAACACCTCAGAGATCAATTATCTTGTGATGTGGGTTTTTTGTCGATGGCATTGCCCTGGCATCCAACACCACTGTAAAGAATCTTAACGTTATCTTTGATCGAGACTTGTCCTTTAATTCCCACATGAAGCAAATCTCAAGGACTGGTTTTTTCATTTCCGTAACATTTCAAAAATCAGGTATATCTTTTCTCAGCTACAGTATACCATTTTTTACATTTAGACAAGATTACTGCAATTTTGTATTATCACGTTGCTCTAATAAGTCGTTGATCCAGAATGCTGCAGCTTGTGTACTCACGGAAACTAAAAAAGAAATCACATTACTCCTGTATTGCCTGCTCTGCACTGGCTCCCTGTAAAATCAAGAATCACATTTAAAAATGATTGTCCACAACTACAAAGCCTTGATTGGTGATGCTCCATCATATCTTAAGGAGCTTGTGGTACCATATTGCCCCACTAAAGAGCTGCGCTCACTAAATGCGGGACTACTTGTAGTTCCTAGAGTCTTAAAAAGTAGGATGGGAGCCAGAGCCTTCAGTTATCAAGCTCCTCTTTTATGGAACCGGCTTCCATCTTCAGTCCGGGGGGCAGACACAGTCACCACATTTAAGAGTAGACTTAAGAGTTTCTTCTTTCACAGTGCAGCCCCTAGATATGCTGCTATAGGGATATAGGCTCATGGGGGACGTTTTAGGATACACTGAGCTCCTCTCTCCTCTTCTCTCTCTCCTTACGGATGAATTTACATCTCTCCATTGCACATTACTAACTCTACTTTCTTCCTTCAATTTAATTTGACTTTTTTATCATGGCAGAGAGAGGGCCTTGCAGCTGCTTGCTAGCATGTAATCAACAGTTCACTATCTTTTCACAGCTATACAGCTGCTGTTTTGTTTCAGTAAACACAAGAGGCTTAATGGGATTTCATGATTATCCTCTAAGGCTAGATTTGTAAATCTACCACACATCCCTGTGTACAGGTGGAGAATATTAATGAAAACAGAAGACAAATAGCTTGATGCAGACACTGCTGGAGTTTCCAATTTTCTGATACCACCGGACAAGAAATTAAAGGGTATTTACCTAAGTTGGGTCTCACAGATAGATGATTCAGAAAGGGAAATCATTCCTTCGCAATGATGCAGCCCAGAATTATGATTCAGACATTGGACGAATCTGTAGACTACACTATATTCTTGTGAGACGATATGTTACTCACACAGCCAACCGGTTAGCAGAGATCACAAAGGACCTACCCGCAAGCTCTGTTTTCAGTCAATCGACCAGAGAAAGATAATCAGTACAAACATTTTGCTGTCACAACAGCTGTTTGCAGAGTCGCGAAGGGTTAATGAAGCTTCAGATTGGAAGGCGTAGGCGGGCAGGGTGTCTTAAACCTAAAAGTTGCATCTCTGCTCTTTGTAGATGATGTAGTTCTCACGTCTACATTAGACCATGACCTTCTCTTTAATCCTTTTGCTACGTTTACACTGAGCGTCCACAGTATGCCGGTATTTTAGAGCATACGGATAAGTTTGTAAATGATAATGTAGACTCCCGCTTTCACAAAATTAATTTGGTCTTAGCAGTCGGCACGTGTCCTTCCCTGATTCGTCAAGGCCCAATCACATGACTCTGATCTACAGGTTGATCTCATCGATGGTTCAAGCAAAGAAATCTCTGGTTCTTCAACTAAACCTACTGAAGTGTGTAGACAATCTGCTCCCCTTACACCGTCACACCACAAAACCAGACAAGCACTTTCTTTGAAGCAGTAAAATCTCCAAACAGGCAAGCTGCTTATTTGACCACACTGGCATGCTTTCTATTTCTACAATTATTAATGACAGATTAGAAAGGACAATAACAATAATAATCATTTATTTTTTATAGCGCTTCTCAAGTCACCCAAAGTCGCTTTACAGTCAAGAGTCCATTAGTCATACACACTCATACCGGTGGTGGTAAGCTACATCAGTAGCCACAGCTGCCCTGGGGCAGACTGACGGAAGCATGGCAGCCAATCAGTGCATACGGCCCCTCCGACCACCACCAACATTCATTCACATCCATACAACCGGGGTGAGGCTGCGGTGCATGTCTTTGTGATGGTGGGGGAAACCGGAGTACCCGGAGTAAACCCACGCAGGCACGAGGAGAACATGCAAACTCCACACAGAAAGGACCTGGAACGACCGGGATTCGAACCCAGGGCCTTCTTGCTGTGAGGCGACAGTGCTACCCACTGAGTCACCGTGCCATACAATTTTAGTAATGACACCTGCTTTTGAGGAAAAAGTTACATATTAAGTTTTTCAATAAGTAATAATTGTAGAGTATTTGATTATATTCCAAGGGTATTATGATCAAGAATTTAGCACCATAGATAAACCAATCAAACTTAGAATGAATGCATATCTAAGATTCAACATCATGCACAGGAGCCACACTGATAAACAGGTGATGTATTGGATTGCGGAGCATACAGGTACTTCAATTACAGAAGTGAAAACAATCATTTGAATCATGACATATGACCTTTCTGTTGCACAAAAAAAAGTGTCCGAACAGAAGGGTCTTTGAAGGACTGAAATATTGAGTCAACTGCTCAATCTCCAGCACAATAAAGGGAAATTAAGGATTGGCTTTTGCAGTGAAAATTATAGTTTCACTTGGAAATGTGGATTGGCAGAAGTTCTGACACCAAATTGGTTGACACCAAATTGGTTGACACAATAAAGCGCAATCTGGCTTTTTGAAAGCCATCGGGGAATAAAGAAATGATAAACCAACCTAAATAATGAAATAGGTCTTTTTACATTGTCTTTCAAATTGATTTAAAATAAATATCCAAGCCACATAAACATTCACCATGTGAGCGTTGCAAAAACTGTGTAACTGCAACATCAAAGTTGTCATGTATTTGTGTTGTTTTTGTAGTTCAGACCACCTGGACCACATGTAGTTATCTCAGAATACTGCAGCATTTCTAATACAGGTATAAAAGGTCAAGCAACAAATCAGTCTGGTTTAAAAAAAAGCCAAACTTTAGCCAGAATAGCAAAAACAAATTGGGGTGTAATTGTAAAACCAGCAGTGAACGCATGTTATACCAGTTGAAGTTAAACCACAGATGTTTGCCTTGTTTTCTTGTTGGCTTAAACGTAATATTTGTTTGCAACTTGTCCCATCATCTGACTTCTCCATTTTAATTTGATTGATAATCCCAGTGAGAAAGATAATGAGCAACAAAACTGATTAACAACAACTTAACCCTTGTGTTGCCTTCGGGTCAATTTGACCCGATTCAATGTTTCACCCTCCTGTCGCCTTCGGGTCAATATGACCCGATTCAATGTTTAAATAAGTGAGAGCAGTTTTCCTGTTTCCGGTGTAAACAGGAAGCACTAATACGTGTGAGTTGGACAAAGGGCAGTTCGTGTTGCACTCATATCGCATCTCACAACTAAAACTAAATTGTTTGTGTGTTTGAATATGGAGAGGAAATTATGCTTCATAGTACTTTTGTAAAAAGACTTCCTCCATCCATGTTTGTCCAACCTGGAGACTTTCCATGGAGCCCTATCAGGAGCTTTGTTTGAAATCCAGCGAGTGTTATTGAGCTGTGTTTAAGGTATTAAGTAAAGCCCTCTGGATCAGTCCACTGTGCAATGATTCCTTTTAATTAAAGAGTGCACTGAGCCGAATGGAGGTCTCAGGGGAGAGTGAGCTGGTCACACTCCGCTCAAAAAGTCAAACACTGCCAAAAGTCGAAGATCCGCTTTCAAACTCATTAATCTAGCCCAACCTATTTTCTAGGAGTGCCCCGGGGGACCTGCAGGGATTTTAGCTGACCAGTATTCCCTAAAGCAATATTGAACCTGAAATCTTCAGAGAGAGGTAGAGTTCCTCTTGACTCCAATTGTTGCACCATTAAATCACAAGGTGCTCTCTGCATCTAGCGGCTAGCCTTTCAGGGTACAGTAGAGTGATGCATACTGAATAGTTGGTGTTAAGCTGTTTGAAGAATGACTCACTGGGATGAATCTAACCATAACTTGTACTGATCCTTGTATGTTGTTTTGTATGGTAAGGAAGACAAGAACTTCCACTGCAAGAGAAACAAATTGCTCAAATTGAAACCAGTTAAATTCTCTGGCCAGCTTCAAGGAAGGATGAAAAACAGTTAAAATTGAGGACATCGAACATTTTTCAAAATATAAAAAATATATTATTAAGAAAAGAGATCACATCACTCCTGCACTAGCTGCTCTGCACTGGCTCCCCGTAAAATCAAGAATCACTTTTAAAATTCTTCTCTTAACGTACAAAGCCTTGATTGGTGATGCACCATCATATCTTAAGGAGCTTGTAGTACCATATTGCCCCACTAGAGAGCTGCGCTCACTAAATGCAGAGCTACTTGTAGTTCCTAGAGTCTTAAAAAGTAGAATGGGAGCCAGAGCCTTTAGTTATCAAGCTCCTCTTTTAATGGAAACAGCTTCCAATTTCAGTCTGGGAGGCAGACACAGTCACCTCATTTAAGAGTAGACTTTAGACTTTCCTCATTGACAGAGCTTATAGTTAGGGCTGAATCAGGTTTGCCCTGGTCCAGCCCCTGGCTATGCTACTATAGGCTTATAGCTGCTGGGGGATGTTTTAGGATGCACTGAGCACCTATCTCCTCTTTTCTCTCTCCTTATGGATGAATTTTCATCTCTCCATCACACATTACTAACTTTGCTTTCTTCCCGGAGTCCTTTTGATAGGGTCCGATGACCCTATGAGACGGCATAGATCCTATCTGCCTGATGGATCATCGAGGTCTGGATCGTGGAATTCCTGCTACCAACTACGCCACTGCCCTGTTGAGACTCCGCCCACTGTTGAGACTCCGCCCACTCCTCCTCTCTACCTCCATCTGCCTGATGGATCGTGGAGGTCTCCATCGTGGAATTTTTAAGAATATACACTTTTATTAATCCCCAAGGGGAAATTAGTTCTCTGCATTTAACCCATCCTTAGTTATTAAGGAGCAGTGGGCTGCGGTGAAGCGCCCGGGAAGCAACTGGGGGTTCAGTGCCTTGCTCAAGGACACTTCGACTTGCAACTAATGGGGAGAGCGGGGATCGAACCCACAACCCTGCGGTTGCAGGACGGCCCTCTTACCCCACTGAGCTAAAGCCGCCCCTTTTTTTTTTTTTTTTTTTTTTTTTTTTTTAACTATGAACTATTCATACACTCTGTCATATTTTTTTTTTTTGAACTATGAACTATTCATACACTCTGTCATATTCATTGAATGTATTTTAACTCTAAATCTGTCCTTCTGTACACATTACATATATTGCACCTGTCCATCCTGGAGAGGGATCCTCCTCTGTTGCTCTCCTGAAGGTTTCTTCCCTTTTTTCCCCCTGAAGGGTTATTTGGGAGTTTTTCCTGATCCGATGTGAGGTTTTGGGACAGGTATGTCTCTATGTGTTCTGATTGTAAAGCACTCCGAGACAAATTAGTAATTTGTGAAATTGGGCTATACAAATAAACTGAATTGAATTGAATTGAATGCATGATCAATAGAATCCTGGCCAGGAAGACACATTTCATTGGCTGTATGTTTCTTACACGTGGCATCAACCACAAATTGTGTACAATAGACTCAGCTTTTTGCTCTGGGGTTAAATCTTCCATCTTTAATGATGTGGTGCCAAAACAACTATAGTTAAGCTATTTGAAGCCTCTCGGTGTAAGGTTCTGTTCTGTTCTGTGTGTACTGTGTGTCTTCTCTGTGTCTCCTGTGTCTTCTCTGTTTCTCCTCTGTCTCCTTGATTGTGTCATTCCCTGAACTTGCCCTCAGCCACTCTCGTCTCGTTAATGTCTCATGTCATACACCTGTTTCCATGTCGTACACCTGTTTCCCCCCTATATATAGTGCCACTCTTTCCCTTGTCTGTTGCTGGATTGTTGTCTTTTTTCCGTCGTCCTGTCTGTCGTATCTGATCCTGCCTGCTTCGACCCTGCCAATACATACAGTCACACACTGTCAACCCTTTCAGGTGCATAGCTCAGTCTGTCTGAGAGATGTTGTTCAAACACGCTGACAATCCGAGATGAGCAAACAAAAGATTCAATTCAGTTTACTTAGAACCCAAAATTACAAATTTGCCTCAGAGGGCTCAACAGTCTGTATACATACAACATCCCTGTCCTTGACCTCAGATCAGGACAAACTCCCCAAAAAACTGAAACAAATCTTTCATAAGGAAAAAAGGAGGCCAGACCAATAAGGTCAGGCCTTTAGGCAAGAGGCACAGAGAAGGAAGCAGGGCCATTGGGAAGGAGGCCAGGTCCAGGCCAGAGGCTGGACTCACTGCTTTCTATACAACTCTATAAGCTGCTTCTTAACATAGAGGAGTGCTGCTGCTGTGTGTGAACAAACTTAACCTAGCTCAACATGTTTGAATGCATAACAAAAAACACAATTCAGTTATTGTAGCTTCACCTAAAAAGTGGAAAAGATGGTTTCTGGTTATGCTAAAGGATTTTCAGTAACTGTTGTCCCCAGCTGTTTTATACAATGAGTCCTTCCCCTCAGTTAGATGAATAGGTTATAATATTCTAATTTGTATATTTACTATTATTAAGTGTAAAGTATTTATTTCACGATTACTTCATTTATCAATGTAACAATCTCTAACATACTCAATTACTGAAACAATTGATAGCTGCAGCCTTGATGTATTAAATCAATCTTATCTGCATCTTTTGATTAATGCAGCAACAAGGCTTTAATTAAATGTATTATATGACACTTGACCATATTAATCTCTTTAACTTCTCTGTCCAAATGAGAATTAATAGAATGTAATGATTTTGCTGCTTACTTGGAGTTTGTATTACATTTGATTCAGCTGCCGCTTTTATCCAAAGCAATTAATCATATACCGTAGACTCAGCAAATTCAGGACTAAGTATCTTGCTCAAGGACACATTGAATAGCCAGAGATTGAACCACTGATCCTCTGATTGAAAGACGGACCTGCTAACCACTGACCCACAATCACCCACAATCCGATATGATTTTGATTCCCTCATGAACTTGGCTGCACATTGAGATGCTACAGTATGGATTAATTAGTCCAGACTGAATACTACACTATTGATATTACATTTCAACACTGGAGATGGTTTGGTTAACATTTGAGGCACTCTTTTATCCTTGTGAAGGTCTCTTCAAGCACACCATGGTTAACTTGTGGTAGACATCGTCTATCAGGACATTAACAATACCAGTAATGCACTGCTTTCCACATTCTTCCTCCTGCAAATGAGAAGCGATAGTGACCCAGGTGAGACCGACCAGTGGCTTGGCTATAATGACATTGTAATGGGGTACTAATGGGGGTTTCTGCAGAAAGACTTCAGTGGGTTCAGTGTGAGGTCGATGAGGTATGAGAAACCAACTAATTGCTGCTTCATAAAGGCTGTGTATAATAACAGTTATTGTTCTGCACAAGGTTGAGGTGTAATGCTTTTTTGTGTCAGGCTGCGCTCACTGATGCATAGATTAAAGTTGACTACATGTGATTTGACAATACGCAAATACACAAACAAATGTTTTCAATGGTTGTGGAAGTCAAGGCAATTTAAAAAAACATCTATGTTTATCTTGGCAGGGCAAGATTATAGAAACGTCTCCAGTATGATTTTGACAATCAATGAAAATGTTAACCGTGTTAAATAGTTGGAAGGGTGAAGATTGAAATTATGATGAAGTTAATAATGTATGATTTTTTACAGAAAAAAAGTATTCCCCTTCCTTAAACATTCTGTGAGATGACATTTCATTAGAGAGTCGCCTTTTGTTCAGCAGGACATGATAGATAGATAGATAGATATATACTTTATTAATCCCCAAGGGGAAATTTGTCGAGCCAGTAGCAGCAACACACAAGAATAAAAAAACAAAACACAAAATATAAGAAGGGTTAGGGTGATCTGGCAAGAGGTGAACTGTTGTAGAGCCTCATAGCCGTCGGCAGGAATGTTCTCCTGTATCTGTCCTTGTGGCAGCGGAGCGTGAGGAGACGTCTGGAGAAAGTACTCCTCTGTCCCTGTAGGAGGTGGTGGAGAGGGTGGTCCGGGTTGTCCAATATGGACACCAGTTTCTTCAACGTCCTCCTCTCCACCACCTGTTCCAGGAGCTCCAGCTGGCAGCCGATGATGGAGCCAGCCTTCCTAACCAGTTTGTTAAGACGGCTGGTGTCACCGGCTCCGATGCTGCTCCCCCAGCAGACAATGGCAAAGTGCAGCACACTGGCCACAACCGACTGGTAGAATAACTCCAGCATTTTGCTGCACACGTTGAAGGATCGAAGCTTTCTCAGGAAAAAGAGTCGACTCATCCCCTTCTTGTACACAGCGTTGATGTTGGCCTTCCAGTTCAGTCGGCTGTCGATGGAGACGCCCAGGTACTTGTACTCCTCCACCATGTCCACGTCCACTCCCAGGACACTCAGAGGTGTAGGAGCTGTCGCCTTCCTCCTGAAGTCCACCACCATCTCTCTGGTCTTGGCCACGTTCAGCCGCAGGTGGTTCTCATCGGCCCACTTTACAAAGTCACTCACCACTGCCCTGTACTCCTCCTCCCGTCCATCCCTAATACACCCGACCACTGCAGAATCATCAGAGTACTTCTGCAGATGGCATGACTCCGTGTTATACTGGAAGTCACTGGTGTACAGGGTGAAGAGGAAGGGAGACAGAACAGTTCCTGTGGGGCTCAACATCACTGACCACCGTTCCAGACAGCACACGCCCATTCTGACAAACTGTGGTCTGCCTGTGAGGTAGTCAGTGATCCAGGAGATGGTGGACGCGTCCACACGGCCACCGCAGCTTCTCACTCAGCAGCAGTGGCTGGATGGTGTTAAATGCACTGGAGAAGTCAAAAAGTGACTCTCACAGAGACACCGGTTCCATCCAGGTGCGACTGAGCTCGTTGCAGCAGGTAGATGATGGCGTCGTCCACTCCCACATGAGGCTGGTAAGCAAATTGCAGAGGGTCCAGCGACGATTTCACCTGCGGCCGGAGGTGGGCCAAGACCAGCCTCTCCAGCACCTTCATCACATGGGAGGTGAGGGCAACGGTCGGTAGTCGTTGAGGCCAGATGGTGTTGACTTCTTTGGGACAGGGACCAGGCACGACGTCTTCCACAGCACGGGACTTCCCCAGCCTCAGGCTGAGGTTGAAGAGGCGCTGCAGGACACCAGACAGCTGGGTGGCGCAGGTCTTTAGGACCCTGGGGCTGATGCCATCAGGACCTTCAGCTCTGCGCTGGTGTAGTTTCTCCAGCTGTCTTCTCACCTGGTCAGTCGTCACAGAGAGAGGGGGGAGGGTGGAGGAGCCCATTGTTATTGAGGGCTCGGTGGATGTGCAGCTCAGCAGGGGGGACAGAGGGGGAGGTGTTTGGGAGGTGTGATGTGTGGAGGAGACAGGAGAGGGCTGTGAACTGAACCTATTGAAAAAACAGTTCAGCTCGTTCAGCTCGTTGGTTTTGAATCTGAGGGCTCTGAGGCTGACACCTCGTGTAGTGCAGCTCATAGATAATCAAAGCAGTGGACGCAGTCACCGTGATGTCAGCCATTGGTTTGTGGACTACGGTTTGGCATTATGTTCGTCTCCAACTTGTGTTTTATCTAATCCCATCGAGTGTCGTGTTGGTTTTGGTGACACGAGAAGGCAGATCTTAGTGCAACCGATCGCTAAATATAATATTTTTCAGTGACCAAAATTTTAAGATTCACTTTTATGACTTGAAGATATTTTAAAGGTTGAAGTTCGAAGATGAAAACACAGACAAGACACGACCTAAACCGTACCCTGTTTTATGGTCTATTTTACTTTAAATGGATCCTAATTTCTGAAATGACGTCATGTTGTATTGAAGAATAATTCAAACAAGATACTGAGATCATAAACTAATGTTTACAATGTTTATTAAGGAAATAAATCAAGTGAGAAGTAGAGACATTTTCTCAAAGACTTACAGTATATATAAATATCTCTATATCGCCCCCTGATGGCCAGTAGAGAGAATACAGTGTTAAAACCGAGGATGCTTGTCCAGTTTAATTATACTATTATTCAACATTATTATACTGCACAGTCATTTTAAATATAATAATACAGAAATAAAAGCTGTAAAACTGGATCTAGCAATATAATTGTCATTTGTCTCAAGCAAAATGCAGTTTTGATGGAAGCTTAACATGGAATTCTAGCATTCACAATACAGCTACTAATAATTCCCCCAGGGAAGTGTGTGTGTTTGTGTGTGTGCGTGTGTGTGTGTGTGTGTGTGCGTGTGTTTCAGCATGCGTGTCTTTACTCTAGCCGACCAATAGTAGTTAGCATTGCTTTTCTGTCAAAGACTTTAAGCTGGAGCGTGGGGTCAGAGTGTAGGCTGCGGTTAATGCTGTACTAAATTGCCTTTCCTTGGAGATGTGCCCTCATCGAGACACCTGAGAAAGGTGGGAAGGTCACGCTGTGAGGAATGGGGGAAAGAAGTGGATATGAGTCTCAAAGAAGCACATACAACGCCAGTTAACACATCACCTATGCTGACAATCATTCCACTTACAACCCTCGTGACAATGAACAGGCTGCGCTAATATCCACGTTGATTTTCTATGGCTACTTCTGTCAGATTCTCTCAAATTAAATAGAAGAGTAGGTATCAAAGGCCAGGCCTTTACTTTGGTCAGTACAATGTATCATAGCTAATAAATCAAACTATTCCTTATGCTTGACAAAATAATATTTACATTCCATCCCTGTAGTACAATAACTACTGTAATTGAAAATTACAAGCTCATGTGGTGTGCATTTCCTTGATGCAACCTATATAAACCTTAATTTTTCAGGGTAATGAATAGCTAATTTTCAGATTGTACCTCATATCTTCGGAAAGAGATTAGCTGTTTAATGACCTCAAATCTTATACAGTGTTAGGCTGAGTGTAGGCTTTCACAGTGTATGTGGCCTCTGTGGGCGCGCGCAGTTCTCCCTCATTGCCCTCTGCATTCAATTTTAAACTAACAGAATCAGGTCTACAGTGTTAAATATTTCATTGCACCTTTCCATGTAACTGAACAAAAGAAAAAGAGTGCAATGGGACACCTGGCTGTCATGCATTCAATCTTGCTGAGGTGGTGCGAGTATGTTGACTTCTCTGCTTCGAGCGCACAATGCATTGCACCACACTAAAAAAGGTAATGTCCCGAAATGCAACACGGAATTGAGAGAGCATCACTCAGTAGACAAGTCACTAATTTAATCTTTTTATTAAATGTGCATGAAATGATGTGACGATTGGCCTTTTAGTCCATTCAAGATCAAAGACTTCAATAGTTGACCGGGTGAAAAGAATTCAACGGAAAAATACATCAACGGTTGACCTTGAAAATGTGGATATGAATAACAGACAGTGGCACTAATCCTTGGTGTCTTTAAATTTGAGGGTGGAGAAGAATGACACTGAAGCACCTTCTGTATGAAGCAGAAGCTAATACTGGCTATAGTGCTGTCAGCTGTTCAGCATCAGCTCCTGTGAGAAGGAGGCTTTCAATCAATGTTTGAAAAAAGCTAGTATCTCTGTGGAAAGAATAAGACAGAATAGCAGCAGGTCGAGTGAGTTGGTTTTTAAAAGCAATGCGACCGTCTGTTTTTATCCGTGCCATCGGCTGCTCTGCTTTGTTTGTTTTAATGACGGTTTTCTTGACTGCTTTCAGGTATATTTATAAGGATGACACTCCGGAGAGCAGTTGGCGTGACTGGGCTGTACTGTTACTTTGTTTTGTGTCTGCTTTATTTATGGAAATATTACTTCCTCAAATTCCTCCATCCATAATTATGCAAGAAAACTCAAAACGCAAAAGTCTGCGCTCGTCTCACAATCGGGCATTTGTCTTACTTTTACAGATTTGCAAAGTCGAGCCTTTGTCATTTGTTTAACTCGAGGAGCTTACCTGACAACCCCTAAAGTAAATAATGATGAAACTGATTTATTCTGACAGGAGTCTGTGTCTCTGTTTTAAATTGGCATGTTTTGTGTTTATTACTGCAATAATGAGAGCCTGGGGTGTACTGTCAGGTTATTTTACTTGATCAGATCGTTACATGCACAGTGCCCGTCTCTAACCTCCCCCCACACACACACACACCCGCTCTTAATTTCCATGAAAGAGATGAATACACATCTCTACTGAAACTCTCTTTCGCCATACAATATTTCATTAAATTAATGAAAGTTATACTTTAAAATTAAAAAGGCACCATTATATAAACACCTCCTACTTTCAGTAATATCGCCAAGACTCTGAATTTGTGTTAACAGTATTATTTATAGCCCTGTCCCCTGAAAGCACAAACACATCCAGCTCCTCTGTCTGCAACAACATATTCAACTGCTGAATGAATAATCATTCAAATATCTGTAAAAGACAAAAGGTCGCTGAAGTGGCAAAATAGGAGCAGGAAATAGCTCTTTTCCCTGGTTTTCTCCATTCATTTGGAATTGTCACAATTGCTACAGCAGCTTGTGAGAGTCTCAGCTTTTTTTAAAGCAAATGGCTCTGCTCAGTGTTGTTAACAAGCAACAGTCTGTAGCTGTGATGATCTGCGGTGCATACTGTCCTAATGAGACCATTACAGGGCTCACATATGTCACCATGTGCTCTGCTGTAACCAACAGTGCAGTAAGGCTCAGTCACCTCGCTGTTTTCAACTCTCTTCATCAAATCTATGGGAAATGTAACCTCTACATATCTGAACATCCCAAAACTTATCTTGAAAATAATAATAATCTATTTAACAAAAGCCTGTTAGCAAATGTGGGACATATAAAACTGCACTTATAGATTTTTCAGGACAGTAGAAAATCTGAACAGGTCCAATATCTCGCTCTGGTTTGATCTCCGTCTCTTTAGCTGCTAAATTCTCCATCATGTGCACCAGCTAGTCTCTATCTGTGTATGCCTGCTGTTTGTTACAGAGCAAGTATACAGTAGAGTGGCAATATCAGCATATTCAGTCCTTTTCATTTCACATAGATATACTGTGTATATCCTCCCAGTCTTAAAACAGAATTTTTGTTGACATATATGAGTCCATGGTTTTATTTTGGATATCTCTTTGTATCACCCATAAAATGTCAGCAACATAAATTAATACTTTTTCACTATGTATTGATTAATAAAATGTATAAATCCGGCTATAAATTATATATCAACCAAAAATAAATAATTTTGATAAAATGACCTTGAAAGATGGATTAAAATCACCGCTTTTACTACGAAGTGTTGTTTGTTCCCTTCCATCCACACACTTAGACTTCTACATATTGAGACCAACACAAAATAAGTGCCTTTGCTGCTGCCACTTAGCATCAAACTATGACCTCCTCTCTCTGTTCTCCAGCTCCACGGATGTCAAACGGTAGTGTAAAAGAGTGCCAAGCCTGTCAGAGTCCTAATCATTGTGGAGCGGCCCTTGGTTCTGAATGCACAGCAGACGCCAGCCTTAATTACACAGGTGATACAGTCTGCCAGGACATGAGAGGAGATCGGACAGGCACTATTCTCTAGACAAACACTGGTTCTGTGCCATCGCCGCTGGATCGATGCAGCTCTGAGTGCTGAGCCCAAAGGCTGTGCAGCAGGCGGCAGTAGTGACTGGAAATAAGCCTGAGAAGGACAGATGAGATGTTGACAGAGGACGATATGAGAAGTGAGGAGCGGTTGATGCAAACCAAACTTGTCAAAGCCGCCGAGCTGAGTCCTTGTTTCCCAAATAACATTGTGACAGTAAATAGACGATCAGATGACTTAGTGTGTAAATATAGAACCACGAGAAGAGCTCGGTCATCTTCGGTAGCTACCTCATGGAATGTTTAATCCAACACGTCCTCATTCCTAAACCACAAAATAAGTTGTCTGTCAATGTCTCCCAAACCACAGCTATGACCGTTTGATAGTGCCAGCGACAGGCGCACGTTGTGAAATGGTTGGAGCTTTATACACCTGGTTAAAGGTGCATAATATGAATTCGGGAACATTGCAATTGCCTCTCAATTCTCTGAACAGGGCAATGCCTGAGCCGGCAGCTTAGAACTAAAGGCACTTAACAGCTAACGGCACTAACAGCTAACAGCACGAACAGCTAACGGCACTAACAGCTAACGGCACTAACAGCTAACGGCACTAACAGCGCTGAGCTAAGGGTCAACAGATGGTTTTATCACATCAGGTGGGATCTGTTTCATATCAGTTCAAAGATTACTCAATATGTTATTTTGTATGCTTTTTGTGTGATTTTTTATTTTTAGTATTTAAATGGTGAAATAAACAATAATAAAGACTTAATTGATAAAGACCAATTTGAGTACAACTTAACCAGATGGTTAGAGATATTTCCCATAAAATCCCACCCGCGTAACCAACCTCAGAAGTAGGGTCATTTTTTGTGTGACTTCTTTTCAATCAGACCTTCTTTTGCAACCAGAAGAGTCGCCTTGATGGTCCTGAGGAGAATGCGTTCTTGACGCTTCCTCATTGGTCCCTCTAAGACAGGGAACAGATCAGCACTGTGCTGACAGCTCCCAGCTAATGTCATTAGCTGAGGAATTATTACATTGATTGCCATAATGTTTACTCCAGACATTCTTGGTCCTCGGAGATGAATTTAATTGACTTTGGAGACTAATTATTACTGTTCATTTTCCATCAGCAGGTCAAGGTTGTCAGTTATCCATTGAAATAGCTAATGCCAAAGAACTTAGTTTGCTGATCCTCTGAATTTTCCTGTCATGGCACAGGTTGGAATTGTTCTGCTTTTCTATTCCCCCTATTTGATGGATTTGCATTGATGTTTGGTACTGAGGAAGAATTGTCGTAACTTGTGTCTTGGCAATGCCTCAAAGAGATTCTACCATATTTGTACACGATCAGTTTTCCCAATTAATCCAAACTACTAAAGAACCTGGGGCATACAATGCAATAGGCCATTGCTAAATAATATTATATATATATACAGTATATATATATATAGCGATGTGTTGGTCACCTCCTGCTGACCACCGTCTATCTAATCCTCCCTGGCTTGTGTTAATTAGTGGCAATTACATGCATTATAATCTGCATGATTCAATAATATTAGGTTGAAGCATGCAGTGAGAAAGCTGGCAGAGAGCTGTTTAGGCCGAGACGAAGCATCAAGACCAACACAATTCCGATTGGCCATAGATTTGTAAGAAGTTTCCCCAGGTTCCCCAGGCGAGATGTTGAATGACAGCTGCAACATGACAGCTATTAGACTTTGCTAAGTGTTAATGCAGCAGCTCAAAATTATTCAGAGAATTAAGGTCAAATTAAGTGTTACTGGGAACAGAATTGGATTTAGAGAATGTATTATAGTCGGATTTAGTACCAAATGAGAGACAAATCGGCTCATCCTGTGACTATTGGCGCCACGGCGTGTTATTCAAAGACTGATACACCAGAGAGCTGAAGCGACGTTCAAGGATGATAGGGTCTGTGGAATGTGATGATGACACATAAAGCAGGTGCAGCTCAAAGCACATCAGATGCCAGTTGTACCCTCTCTAATTTAACTTAGCTCTGTTGTGAGAAATCTCAAACAGAGGATGAGACAGAGATAGTGTAAAGCAGATGAATGCAGCCTTCAGGAAACCAGCTTTGACTGACAGAGACGAGGGTAAACACTTCACAAGCACGCCACTTGCTTCAGAGAGACTGTTATGCAAAGAGGGGGATAGACGAAGAAAAGGGAAAATGAGAGTGCTCCAACCCTCCGCCCCCTCAGCTCCGCTCAGGAGGTGTCAGGAGCTGTGTGTAAAGAACCCAGCGCCCCCATTTCCTGTGAGAGGGAGCAGCGCAGAATGTTGATAACACTCATTTCCAATTGAACGCTTGAAAGAGGAAAAGGCTTGGAGACAATTAGAATGAGAGCGTAGCCTCAGCACCCTGAATAGCCCTAGATGAAAGCGAACCGGCAAGTTTGGATAGGTTAATCAACCGTAATCGGAAAGCAGGTGTTGAACATGCAATCCTCCACCCCAAATGATATGATCGTCACATTCACAAAAGTGCGTCTTTTAATTGAACACAGTGTCCTTTCCCGCTGTCTTTTCCTTATTCAGAAGCGTGAAGCAGGGCTGATTGCATCAGATCACTGACACCAGGAACAAATTGCTTTTCTGCCGTGACAGGGATGATGAAGGGGGTGGGAAGTGTGCACACACGTGTGTGGGTGTGTGTGTGTGTGTGTGTGTGTGTGTGTGTGTGTGTGTGTGTCTGGTTGGGGGGGGGCGGATTTGCTTGTCACAGGAGATGCACAATGGTGACTTTAATCTGAAGATGATGCAAAAAGTACTGTGTAAAAGTCATATTTTCAAGCCATTAAAAAGATGATTTCAAGTTTTATTTAGAATCTGCATGAAGTGAATCTGGAAAACAGCTCACGCTGAGGCATCATTTTGGCATTGTTTAAAGTGACTCAGCTTAAATGCTAATAAAACAAATTCTAAGATGTTCTCTCATGTGGACAAAAAAAACATTTTTTTTTAAATTTACCAATATATTCTGGATAAAAGGATTATTTAGTGAAACAATTCCAGCACTATTGGTTCAACATTTACGGCAGATAAATATATATTCTGTATATATATATATATATGTATTCTGTAATAGTTCTGATTTAAATCTATTGCCAGGATCAGCAACAACCACAGTGTGCAACCACCACACTTTAATTCTCACTCCTTGGAGTGTGATAAAATGGCATCCACAAACAAGCCTTTGCATGCAAATAAACCCTTCATTAGCTCTTTTATTAAACATGTACAGGTCAATCTAAGAGTGCACATGAATCTATGAAGCACTGATCATACAGAGCATGTTCAGGGTCAGCTCTGTGTAACTGTTGTTATCAGAGTAAAAGAGAATGTATCAAGTTAAAAAAAGTGGAGTGGAAAAACTCCTGTCATCATTAGCGTTGTTTCTGTGGTCGCCTGGGGGGGGGGGGGGATGTATGCAGCAAACTGAACTGTCTCAGGGTTCACCCTTGAGCTATAAAGTAAGATGCACACAAATAATTGAATCAAGCTGGCTTGGTGTCTGTGTTGTAGTGTTAGAGTTGCATTTTAGTGTATGCTAGTTAACTGATTTTGAATACTTATTAGTTTTCTTTCTCACAGTACTTTGTGAGATAGAAACAGTACAGAAAAGCTATCCAATAGTGTTCAGGTGTCTACTACCGACACATGGCCTGAATAAGATCCAACAAAGCTAGAAAAAATAATGACTGTATTGGTCTTGCTGACAGGTCCCAGGAGAAGCGTCTAATGGATTAAGTCTGTTCAGATATCACACCTGATCAATACCAGCAAAGAGTGACTGACAATCTCAAACTGCGTTGGGCTTGCTCTCACTCTGCCAATCATTTTAATGAGCATATACTTCAACTAATATGAGCCAATTTTGTGAGAGGTTTAGTTCTCGCTTCGATTATATTAATTTGAAAAGAATGTGTCACATGATGATTTTACAAGGGAAAATCATACAAATTCCAAATGCTATATCTTTGCTGCAAAGATAATAATTTAAACAATGCGTCTATCAGCAACTCTATATCCTTTTTTATTGATTATTAGAAACATAATAATTTATTTATTAATGTAACAATTATTCTAACCACAATTAATTTCAAAATGTGTCATTTGAATATTTCAATACTTTACTATATCTTCTCTACAACACGTGTAAAAGAAATGAGAAATACTGGAAATCAAATCATAAAAGATTAATTTAATCTCTCTAAATCATAACAATCACAAACGACTTAAAATGGTTCTGACATGGATTGATTTAATCACTAGAGTACGCTGTTTAGATCGTCACGAGCTAATAATTTGTTTGCATTAGTCTGAGTTGGGAAATTACAGTCTAACATTAGTTAAGGCCATTTTCTCACCCATAATAAGATGCTGTATACATCTGGTAGTGGCAGCAACCTGTCCATCACCTTGTCGCCCCGCCCTAAGGCATACTATGCTTTAATTCAATTACGTTTATTTTGTATAGCCCAAAATTACAAATTATACTCAGAGGGCTTTAGAATATGTACACGCACAACATCCCTGTCCCAGGACCTCACATCGGATCAGGAAAAACTCTCAAAAAAACTGAAAAAACCTTTTACAGGGAAAAAAGGAAGACATCTTCAGGAGAGCAACAGAAGAGGATCCCTCTCTCCGGATGGAGAGAAGCAATAGATGTCATGTGTACAGATGAACAGAGTTATAACACTTTCAATGAATATGACATTCATTATGAATAATTAGTATATACTTTATGATATGTTTGGCTCTAAAGGGACCATCATTTAATAAATGAACATCATGCTGTATTGAAGAATACTTGAAACTAGAGATTGAGACCATAAACTCATGTTTACAATGTTTACTGAGGGAATGAATCAAGAGAGAAGTAGAGTCATTTTCTATCGACTTCTATACAACCAGAGGAGTCGCCTCCTTGTGGAGAGTAGATATAAAACAGATTAAAGATGATTTTATAAGCATTGATTTATCAATCACAAGTACGGTGACTGTATCTTGCATGGTTTGTGATGCTGTCACGGTAACAACATCCCAGACAGATGCAAAGACAGACAGACAGACACATAAACACTTTGCAAAGTGCTCTCACAAGCCCTGACTTTAATCCCCCCTGTCCAAAATGACACACACATCACAGCTGATGAACTCGAGTTTAAAGATTACAATCCTTCCTTTGGCTAGCAGCACTGAGCATTCCCTTCCTCTATAATCTGAAGGCTGTGTGTATGTGTGTTTGTAATTGTTGCTGTTGCTGGACTAAAATATAGCCCCTTTAGCCCAGTCAGCCTTGCAGCAGCCATTAGTTTGAGGCAGCTCTCCCAGCAGAGCACTGACAATGATGACAGGCTGTGGCAATGCAAGCAGGCCCTGAGGGTGAGACTCCGGGGGCATCACTTGCTCTGGAGTCAGCCAGGGCCAACGTATTTATCTGGGCAGTAATCTGAAGGAAAAAAGGACAGAGAACCTGACCCCTAAACCTCAGGGACATCATCAAAACAGCTCCTATTTCAGTTCCACCATAACTTGCAGTGTTGCTCATGCCTGCTCTCAGACAGCACAGACTGCTGTAACTCAGCAGAGAGAGCTGACTGATGAGCAACAGAGCAGCAATCAGCAGTGGGTGTAGTAGTGAGAGTACAGTGCTGAAGAGAAGCAGGCCTGATCACTCATGGATTTGAGCTCATGCTGGCCGAAACCTGAATCTGTCTGCCCATTGATCTACTCATCACTGTAATGGCCATGCTTACCAGTGCTATAGAGTTGCTTGTATATAGTGTTAGTATTAGTGCTGTTCTTCAGTATTTGTTAACCACAAGTTGTTAATAATTTCCAAATTGCAAATGTTAAAGGACCATACCAATTATGTGTACATGATTTTGCCACAAGGATGGAGTAACTAGACAGGATTAACAATTGCTCCAGGATTCCAGATGAATGTAATTTACTCGTGACTTCATTCATTTATAACAACTTAAAAGATCCAAAATGTACTTTTAAACTACATAAACAATAGCATTATTAAGAACCTTGATGAAAGTCCTGTATCATTACTTAGCGTGGTTTAGGCTTTAGTAATGAAAAGTCACTAGTTTAGTTGATACCATGCTTAGATGGTGCACTACATCTACATCATGTTATGAATATGGGCAATGTGAATTGAAACAAAACATATTTAGATTTAGGCAACAAAGCTACTTGGTTCAGAAAAAATATTTTGATTTGGGTTCAAAGAAGTACGCTTGTATATAAAAGTCAGCTAAAGTAACTCGATGGGTTGACTTTTGGCTTCACACGGAACATGAATGGCGGTCTCCTGGGTGAAAGTCCTGTCTATTCAGCTTGACCTCCTACTACATGGACTGTGGCGATGTTTATACTACGTCACATGACGTATTCTTTTGCCCTGACTCCTCAGTGGTGGAACGAGCTCCCCACTGACATCAGGACAGCAGAAAGTCGACTATACCTTGAAAATAATGAAATAAAAAGAATGTAGCACTTTAGTAGCACTTAAATAGCACTTACTTATAGTACTTTGTAGTTTGGCTTTCATTAGGAAATTGTACTTTATTGATTCTTGTTGTTCTGAGTTTGGACTCTCATGGTTGAATGCACTTTGTAAATCGCTTCGGATAAAAGAATCAACCAAAGGGAATGTAATCTATGAGGCTGATAACTGCTGATAATGGCCATCCAATCATCAAATAACATTCAGAGCAGATGACTTGGAAAAACAGCTAAACTGGCAGCAGATGTAACTTGTTAATAATACAATACATTTTCGATGGAAAGATTTATAGAACTGAATGGAAACAATTGGTTGCCTGGAAAGCAGGGAAATGATTAAAAATGGGAAAAACTGTATGACATGCTTTTGAAGATGGTGAATTTGTAATAATTGGAATAAAACATGCACTCTGTGGAGCCGAGCATTCCTATAAACCTTAGTGGTAATGACTTTATGAACTTCTTTAATGAAAAGATTTTAACTATCAGGGACAAGATTAATAATCTCTTGCCCATAACCAGTGCCAATCTGTCCTCAAGTGGAATGGCCTTGGAAACCGCTGTATGCCCTGGTGTATATTTGGAGGGATTTTCTCCTATCAACCGTGACCAATTATTTTCAACGGTTTCTACTTCGAACACGTCTACCTGTCTCTTGGACCCCATCCCGACGAGGCTGCTTAAAGACGTTTTGCCTTTAATTGGCGGCTCTCTATTAGATATTATCAATGTGTCTCTGCTAACAGGCCACGTACCACACTCCTTCAAGGTGGCTGTTATTAAACCTCTCCTGAAGAAGCCCACTCTGGATCCAGAGGTATTGGCTAACTACAGACCGATCTCTAACCTCCCCTTTCTCTCCAAGATCCTTGAGAAAGTGGTCGCAAATCAGTTGTGCGACTTTCTACATCATAATAGTTTATTTGAGAAATTTCAATCAGGATTTAGAAAACACCACAGCACCGAGACGGCACTGGTGAAAATTACAAATGACCTCTTAATGGCAGCAGATAAAGGACTCCTCTCTGTCCTGGTCTTGTTAGACCTTAGTGCTGCATTCGACACCATTGACCATGACATCCTGTTACAGAGACTGGAGCAGTCGATTGGCATTTCAGGCACGGCACTAATTTGGTTTAAATCCTATTTATCAGATCGATCTCAGTTTGTATTTGTAAACGATGACGCCTCGATAACCACCAACGTTAATCACGGAGTTCCACAAGGTTCTGTGCTTGGACCAATTTTATTTACCTTATACATGCTTCCTTTGGGCAATATTATCAGGAAACACTCCATAAACTTTCATTGTTATGCAGATGACACTCAACTATATTTATCGATAAAACCAGAGGAGAGCAACCAACTCTGTAAAATTCAAGCATGTCTTAAAGACATAAAAACATGGATGACCTGCAACTTCTTGATGTTAAACTCAGACAAAACCGAAGTAATTTTAATCGGCCCTGAGCACCTCAGAGATCAATTATCTGGTGATGTGGATTCTGTAGACGGCATTGCCCTGGCATCCAACACCACTGTAAAGAATCTTGGCGTTATCTTTGATCGGGACTTGTCCTTTAACTCCCACGTAAAGCAAATCTCAAGGACTGCATTCTTTCATCTACGTAATATTTCAAAAATCAGGCACATCTTGTCTCAAAAGATGCAGAAAAATTGGTTCACGCGTTCGTTACTTGAGACTGGATTACTGCAACTCCTTATTAGCAGGCTGCTCTAATAAATCTCTTAGGTCCCTCCAGTTGATCCAGAATGCTGCAGCTCGTGTTCTCACTAAAACTAAGAAAAGAGATCACATCACTCCTGCACTAGCTGCTCTGCACTGGCTCCCAGTAAAATCAAGAATCACTTTTAAAATTCTTCTCTTAACCTACAAAGCCTTGATTGGTGATGCTCCATCATATCTTAAGGAGCTTGTCGTACCATATTGCCCCACTAGAGAGCTACGCTCACTAAATGCGGGACTACTTGTAGTTCCTAGAGTCTTAAAAAGTAGAATGGGAGCCAGAGCCTTTAGTTATCAAGCTCCTCTTTTATGGAACCAGCTTCCAATTTCAGTCCGGGAGGCAGACACAGTCACCTCGTTTAGAGTAGACTTAAGACCTTCCTCTTTGACAGAGCTTATAGTTAGGGCTGAATCAGGTTTGCCCTGGTCCAGCCCCTTGATATGCTGCTATAGGCTTATAGCTGCCGGCGGACCTTTTAGGATGCACTGAGTACCTATCTCCCCTTTTTCTCTCCTTAAGGATCAATTTTCATCTCTCACTCACACGTTACTAACTCTGCTTTCTTCCCGGAAGTCCTTTTGACTTTACGTCTCATGGGGTCATCGGACCCTATGAGACGGCATAGATCCTATCTGCCTGATGGATCGTCTGGGTCGTGGAATTCCTGCTCATGACTACGCCACTGTCCTGTTGAGACTCCGCCCACTCCTCCTCCCCACCGCCATCTGCCTGATGGATCGTGGAGGTCTCCATCGTGGAATATGCCTACTATGAACTATTCATACACTCTGTCATATTCATTGAATGTATTTTAACTCTAAATCTGTCCTTCTGTACACATTACATCTATTGCATCTGTCCATCCTAGGAGAGGGATCCTCCTCTGTTGCTCTCCTCCAGGTTTCTTCCCTTTTTTTCCCCCTGAAGGGTTATTTGGGAGTTTTTCCTGGTCCGATGTGAGGTTTTGGGGCAGGGATGTCTATGTGTACAGATTGTAAAGCACTCTGAGACAAATTTGTAATTTGTGAAATTGGGCTATACAAATAAACTGAATTGAATTGAATTAAACATATATGTTTTCTACATATACCTGTGGTGAAACTGGCAGGCTTCAAGAGAGGTCAGAGGTCAAGGTCAGCTACAGGCCACCACCCCTGAAGCTAGCAGTGATCCAGAAAAGGACCTCCGCCATTCTGCTTCCCAAAAGATACCCCATTTATGGCCGAAGGCATTTTGTGTGAGCGAAGCTCTGAAAGAACACACTTTTGTGCATCAGTGACAGTGGGGAGCTTTGCATCAGGATCATAGCAGCCAGATGAAGAAGCTGCAGGGTCCTGGCACCGCTGATTACAGGCTAATCAGAGGGCAAGGGGACGGATGGCCATTGGAAATGTGAAGTATTACTTGCCCTGGGTGATATTTGTCTATTAGAGAAAGAATAGCATCTCATAAAGTTGATTCATTTCAACAGTGCGAATAATGGATGGACATAGAAGACTGAGAAGACCTACTACACATGCACACAACCTGGTCAGGGGATACAGCAGATGCTATACAAGCTGCTGCATGTACATTAGTAAAACAGAGGGTCTGATGTTGAAATGAAATGGGAAACAAATATCTGACATACAAGTCCTCTCCAATTATGTCAGATTGGTACACAGCCACGTTATGCAGACAATCTCCCATTATTACATCTCCCAACATTTTCTATGAAACCAAACATGGTCAGGCTGAGGTATGTACAGACATGTTGGTAACAGCATGACCGTATCATTGAACTTGGTTGTGTGGCTGAGGAACGGTTCACCTTTACATTATAATATTAGATTTCTAATCGATATATTCTATTAGGAATCTCATCTCATAACTTTAAAAGCATCAAGCCTTTAAGTTTTGGGGCTAAATGCAGCAATCAATCCATGATGACAAATCACCAGCTTTATGCACACATCACTATTATGTCAGCTGCCAGACTATAGCTGTTAACATAATAAACCAGTCAACAGATTTTGGGTGATTATGCAAAGACAAACACAGGCGTGAGCATCCATCAAAACCTGCATTACAAAGCTGTCAGCTGGTGTCAGCTGTGTCCAACACCAACACATTCAATTAAAAGATGCCTGACAGAGCACGAGTGTGTCTTCAAATTGCTTCTTTCCTCCATGAGGATTGTCATCTATCCAACAGAAGGAGGACTTTGTATGCAATTGAGATTATAATATGTGATGTATTGACTGTGCAGTGTGAGAAATGATTCAATAGTTATCTCCTGGACTTAATTTGAAGTACAAGGAAGTATATAAAATATAGAGTGATTGTTCAAATTGCTACCAGGGAGACAACTCTCTAACATCACTTACGTTTCGTATCCTTCTTCTCTATTTTGTCAGATGATATGAATAATGCAGGGAGGGCTGCAAACATCACTATCAGCCATTCTGAGATTGTGACAAGAGCACCAAGAGATATGATGCATTCATTTGGAGGACTTCTCGTTCTTTTCTTTTCCAAGGCTGGAAAATGACATTGTTATCAGTGTCCTTGAGTTTTATTTTTTCTTCTTAAAAATGGAAAAGTTTAGCTAATATAATGAAACAATGTAATAATCATGTAATAATGTTGAACTACTATGATAGAGTGGTGTACATTACATGAGATGTGTTCTGACTGACAACTTTAGGCTTTTAGGTGCCATATATATGCATGCGTTGTGTATATTATATGTCACTGGAATGTCAGTAAATAGCAGCTCTCTGCTCGTGTTCATATGTTAGTTAGATTATTTAAATAGTGCGTTTTCAAATGAGGAGCAGTGAGCCGCGGGAGCGCATGGAGGGACTGACAAAAGAAAGCGGGGGAAACAGAAAGCTTCCTGGGCGGAAAATGACCAAAAACAACATGTCATCCAGGAGTAAAAATATATATGTTCTCAACATTCCCAAAAGAAAAAATAAACGGGGAGTAAATCTTTTTTACAATTCTTACCTTGAGCGACCATGTCCGTCCCCGCCGCCACAAAAACAAGCAGGAGAGGGAAATAATCTCTGATCGCATTCATCATGTTCTCCCAACGTTTCGCGCTTCTCAAGCTTTGTAGAGCCCGTCCTTGGTTTCCAACACTTTCCTCTGACGGACTGACACACCGAGAGCTCCGCGGAACACCGACTACACACACGAAGCTCTCCTAAATCACAGCCGTCTAAATGCAGTCCTTGGCGGCTTTTAGTTTGGGTCGGCCACCACGACTACGGACTAGAGACTGTACTGAGTCCACTGACTGAAGCCTGTAGACCGGAGGGCTGCTGCTGCTGCCCCGCTCTGCGCTCTGTGCTGGGAGCCTCCTCTTCAGGGCAGCGCCGCCGCCGTGCAATCAGCACCAGGGACAGCTCCTAGCGTTGGCCAATGGAACACCCGGGAAGCAAAAGAAGCTCAAAGTTTGTGGAATACGAAATAAAAAACGAATAATTGGTCCTGTTTTAGTCCTAAATGTGAGTATATTGTGAGTATAAATGTGAGCATATTGATACACTGAATACTCTAATAACATTTTTAAAAGCCTACATTTATTTTCCTCTGAATGAGCTATTACCTTACATGAAACACACATATAAAAGGATTTACGCATACAATTTAGAGTTACTTCAATGAACTTGAAAGTTTGTTGATTTCTAGGACAAATGCACCAGTGTTTCTGAGTCGCCTTAGAACACCTTTCATTTTACTGCAACGGGCCTTACAGTCTGATTCTCCTGTGCCTTAGGTACTTCCAATAGGTCCAACAATACCGCCTGGGTCTCCAGTGGTGTCCAGAGCAGCGAGGAGAAGCTATGCTCCTGGCTGGAGGAGGAGACGCTTCGATGTTAAAATACTGCAAGTAAAGTAATCAGTCAGTATGAATAAAATATATTCAATTTTCAGAGGTGGATACTTGCTTCGAATGTTGTCTTTCCTGCTTTCTTTGCTGAACAAAAACACAATCATGTTCATCCTCAGAGGGGCTGTAGTCCTGGACAGGTTGCCAATCAATTAACAATGCCTGACAATAATCACTAATTAACCTAAACTGTACGGTTTGGATCTGTGGGAGGGATCTGGAGTGTATATACTGTGCTGGCTTTAATCAGTTATACATGAGTTTTGCCCATGATGTGACAAGTCATCCCTGTGAACTAAATAATATAAGCAATGAGTAATCTGATGAGTAATAACCTACCAACTACCTATTATTAAGTCGGCAGTGTGAATATGAGGCCTACACTGTATTAAATTGCGTGTGTATTATGTGTAGTTTTGAATTCATGTCAAAGGAAGAAAATACTGAGGGAAGTGCAATAGAAAATAAGTGCTTAAAGCAGTCATTTACATACATTATCTATCCAATGATCTACATAAAAGAGAAGAAACACCCATGTACAGATAGTGAGCTTTAGAATGTTTAGCTTTGCTGCGTCAAAAATATTTTTTACAGAATGATGACGTATGAGTTTGTGTCTCATCTGTGAACTTATGCTTTGAAATGTATACTTCCTGCCGCTGGTGTGACGCTCTTCCTGCTTTGATGAACCAAGCATTGGTTTGATATGACAGTACTGCATCAGCCCTCTATGAGCACAGTATTGTGAATAATTTGCGTCATCCTACTGCTGAACCTTAGGCTACTTAAAACCCAATGAAGACCTTTGGGCAGCTCATCTCGGAGTTGTAAAGCTTTTGCAGCCGAGGTGCTCGACATCTCTCCAGCGCTTGTCCAGCCTTGCAGCGGCTGCTCACCTCGCTGAGAGATGACTCACTACGTCAATTCGGGAGAAAGAAACAGTGTTGAATCTACTCAACACTGTTGCTGGGATTTACGCACCTTTGCCTCATGGCATATAAAGTATTCATAGATTAAGCACACAAGGCAAGTCATACAAAGACATTACTCATCGCATTAAAAGCCCAGTCTGCAGTCTTTTTGACCAATAAGGTCTCTTCACATGCATTAACTAAGAAGATGAAATGTCATGTGATTAATTTGTTTTGATCCTAATATTGGATTACACACGCACACACACACACACACACACACTTACACATATACAATATACTATACACACATTCGGACATGTAATATCATCAGATTTAGTTATCTACTGTTAGTGTATTCAAAGATCTGTTTGGAATTTAGAAGTTATTAAGCGTCCTGATTATGAGGCGTTTGGTGTTGGAGGACCATGGGATCATGCTTTGTACCTCTAAAATCACATTTTTCATTCAATTAATTAAAATTTTATAATTTAAACCATCCATATATCTATTTTCAGCCACTGATCTGTGGAGGATTGTAGTGGCAGCAGGTTAAGACAGCAACGTTTCCCACTTTCACACTTTTGGCTCCGCAATACACTTTCCTACAGCCTATTCCACTAATCAGCAGTCCGTGGTGGTAAAGACCTCTCACACAACCTTCCAAATTGCGTGCAGGAATCATTTTCAAATGTATGAGAGACTATCTTGTGTTAGGCTCACACCAGCCGTGACGCCCCCTTTTCTTACTTCTGGCACCCTCAATCGAACCACAACCCTCCTCTAACTAGGCCTTCATTTGGATTTTACCTTCACACTTGTAAAGTGTTGTGAGTCTGTATCTTGCACAGTTGAAATGATATTGCTGTGACAAAAAAACAGAAAGACAGACTTAAAAACACCTGGTCGAGTAATCCATGATGCAGCTGTAAGAATGATATTCCCATGATAACAACAGCAACAAACAACCTATAAGGTATTTAAAGGCCTAATTAAATAGTGTAAATGTAACGGGGGCTTCAGCTATCACTTCTTAAAAGAATAGGTATTCGTCTCTCAGCTTAAACCCACCTCTGCTACCTAAAACTTTATTTCCTCCCAACTGTAGCGTCTGCCAGTCACAGAGTCAGTCACTGTCTGATCTTTTCAAACAGTCAAATATCAGAGCACTTCATTTCCTATTGAAAGCTCCATATCAGATAGGAAGAAATAGGTCAATTAGAAACAAACGACAGAAGGACAGGTAACTTATTTCCATATTAATAGTCAGGAGCATATTACTTTTGTATTAAATCTGAACAAACCATCTCTGAAATATGGCATGCAAATAAGATTTGTATTAGAGTAAAGCTTCTTGAATCATAAGCATATACATCTGGGTCTCAAAGAAAGCAAAAGGAAAGTCGGTTTGGAGGATTTGCAAGTAAAGAACTGAATTTGTGATGTGTATGAATAGTTTTTTAAAGATAAAATTCACAGCTGATAACGATAAACCGATGGATAGGTAGTCGAGCCATTAGTTCAGACATCGCCATTTTTAGAGCCATGTAGAGGCAATCCCTCAATCATAGAACCTTTACCACATTTAAGTAAATGTTTTAAATGGGGTTGTAACTGCCTCTTAACTCTCTAAATATAAAACAAGTGGCAAGATGTTAGTTCGGTCCAACACTTTTACGGAGAGTACTAAATGTTTCAACCTCCAGAAGAAAGTGAATCTGGTCTATTGTTAGTCTGAAGCCCTGCTTCACAAACTTGGTTGTGTTATAATCTCTGTTCTTTCCCTTTTGTGGCAGCCAAAAGTGTGCCGGACAGTAATTAGCAGGATTTAGAAGAAACAGCACATAGAATAATGACATATATTTTCATTCCCAGATCAGAGAAGAGCACTTGATTGGATGTGGTGTAAAGTAAAGCAATTTGCGAGGTTCTATTGCTTCCTAATAACAGCAGCACATTAAGGCTCCTCTGCACCTTTGCGTATTTGATTTTATAAGCAATAGCGTTGGTTTAAGTATATATATATATATATATATATTTTTTTTTTTTTGAAACCATTGTATTATCATATCATCAAAATGTCACACAATGTATATTAAAAGTGTGCACGTTATTATTTTCTCTTTGGCCTGCAAGGAGAAACTATCTAACTTTTGAATGAAGAAATGACACACACTTCACCAAAACTGAAGGTGTGCATCAATTCAATTAAATTCAGTTTATTTTGTATAGCCCATTCGCACAAATTACAAATTTGCCTCAGAGGGCTTTACAATATGTACATATAGACATCCCTGTCCCAGGACCTCACATCGGTTCAGGAAAAACTCCCAAACAACCCTTTCACAGGAAACAAATTGAATAAACCTTCAGGAGAGCAACAGAAGAGGATCCCTCTCCAGGATGGACAGGTGCAATAGATGCCATGTGTACAGAAGGAAGCATAACAGAGTTAAAACACATTCAATGAATATGACAGAGTGTATGAATAGTTGGTAGTAGGCATTGACCACGATCCAGACCTCCATGATCCATCAGGCAGATGGACGTAGAGAGGAGGAGTGGGCAGAGCATCAACAGGGCCATCAGGGATGTATTAAGGGAACTGGATACAGTGTGAGAGGCCGAGCACAATTCATTCCAATGAAAGCTGCCCAGAGGGATGAGCCGATTCGTCTGTTAGTGCATTTTACTACTTTTAGGACCTGTGAAATTGTAATGGTTTTTACTTTTTATATATACTTGCACATGTAAATGAGAATGTCTATGTTTTAAATTAATACATAATAAATATATGATAATTAATAAGGGATATTCTGAAGAATATTCTGAAGAATGTATTAGGAAAACTTAGGAGAAAGTATAATTACTGTATGAGTATTATTATTGTGACTGTAATACTGATTGTAAGATTTGCTATGGGTATTCTAACTGTAGGATGACTCAGGTATGCATGAAATGTATTGATTTTCCACAGACCAGAAGTGGCAAAAAGCTAGCAAACTATTCTCCGTGCAGCCGTTTAGCGAATAGCATGCTATGCTGGGAGGTATAGGTTGCCTAACAATTGGAGCTTTAAGCTCAGCGGCTTAATTTCGTATAAAAATCTTTGTAAGACGCAAGCTTGTCCTCTCACAGGGATGCAATAGACAGGAACTATTGGCAGAAAGCGGCCAATGGGCTGTGGACTTGCCATCACATGAGCATGCCCAGTCAGACCATGTTTGTACTGATGATTCCTTTTTGTTAGAATTAAATACTGTTTATTATATATCTCTGGATTCAGGAGTTCTCCTTCCAAGCATGAGCAGCTGGAGATTATTTTGAACCTTAACAGACCATATGATTAAAAAGGTCCTATGAGTTAATAATGAGAAGTTGATTCACCAAAAAAGACACCCACAGAAACATTTGTCTCTTTCCCAATTTAAGTTTTCTGGGGGGGAAAAAAGGAAATTGTTTTATGTACATGAAAAAAGGATGATTGTTTTCGCCGTAAACCATGTCAATGTTTACTGTTAAAAAACTAGACAGAGAAATTTGAGATTATTTTGTCAAACATTTGCAAGTTAGGGTTTGGATTCCATAACCAATAAGATTGTAAAAGCAACACCCTGTGCTGTGTCTTCTCTGTTTCTTCTGTGTCTCCTCTGTTTTCTTGATTGATTCATTCCCTGCACCTGACCTCAGCCACTCTTTGTTCATGCCATACACCCATTTCCCCCCTCCTATATATTGTGTCAGTCATTACCTCGATTCCTGCTAGATTGTTGTCTGTAGTTCTGTTCTACTTGTGCCTTGTGTTTTTGTGCCATACAATACTTGTGTGTATTCCTGACCTGCCTGTTCTAACCCTGCCCTGACTTCTGATTCTCTGCCTGCCCCCTTTTGGAACCTTTTGCCTCAGTAAAGAGAGTTTTTTGTTATTCACATTGAGTCCGGTCGTGTTTCTCTGAACCTGAGCCTCACCCCATGACAAACCCGTGACAGAACAAGCAAACAAGTCCAAAAGGGGGCAGGCAGAGAATTGGAGGTGAGGGCAGGGTCAGAACAGGCAGGTCAGGAATACACATAAGTAACTGTTTGCACAAAAAGGAGAACAGAACTACAGACAACAATCCAGCAGGATGCAAGGGAAAGACTGGCACATACTGTATAGTGGGGGAAACAGGTGTACGGCATGAGACAGTAATGAGACAAGAGTGGCTGATGGCAGGTGCAGGGAATGAAACAATCAAGGAGCCAGGAGTGGCTGAGGGCAGGTGAGGGGAATGAAACAATCAAGGAGACAGGAGACACAGAGAACAAAGAGGAGACACAGAACAGGGTGTTACAGTAAATGGTAAATGGACTGTACTGTAATTACAGTCCTAACCCATTCACACCCATTCATACATTGATAACAGAGACTATCATGCAAGGTGCCACATGCCAATCAGGATGAGCTAACATTCATACCCATTCACACAACACAGGAACAGCCTACTGGACAAAAATTGGGGTGAAGTGTCTCGCCCAAGAACACAAACACATGAGAAGCTTTGAATCTGCCAAAACAGTGGAAGGGTTCATTTTAAGTTACTTTTTGTTTTCATCCAACCTAGCCTTCTACATCCAAAAATGTTTAAGTATTTTTTTTAAGCTTTGAAACTCACCTCATTAGACTTGCTTATAATAGAAATGCATTCGGTGCAATACCTCATTGTACTGCCATGTGGATTAGTGGAAAGTGGCAGACATAACTGTTTACATTGAACGCACCTGAAACGATCTTGTGCCAAGAGGCGTGTGGAAGAATATAAAATTGTGTTTGTCATATGCTGATTGGATCACAACTGAGAGACAATACACAGGGTTTAAGAGCAATAATCGTGGATAAGCCTGCGCACCAACTTTAAGCGAACCAGAAGACGACTCGGCCTATATGCACTAATGTATTGCCTGTATTCCTAAACCAATCGGGTGAAATCACTTCTGCTTCTTCCCAGTATATTTATCTGTGGGCTTGGGTCAGTGGAAGTGAGAGACAGTGTATTTCTTTTGTATAGCCCAATATTACAAATTTGCCTTAAAGGGCTTTACAATCTGTACACATACGACAGGACCTCACATTGGATCAGGAAAAACTCCCAAGAAATAGAAAAAAAACTTTCACAGGGGAAAAAAAGGAGGGCAACAGAGGCGGATCCCTCTCCCCGGATGGATAGATGCAATAGATGTCATGTGTACAGAAGGAATCGTTACAGAGTAACAACACAATCAATGAGTATGACAGAGTGTATGAATAGTTGGTAGTAGGCATATTCCACGATGGAGACCTCCACGATCCATCAGGCAGATGGAGGTAGAGAGGAGGAGTGGACGGGGCATATCAGCAGGGCCATGGCATCAGACCCAGCCAGGTCCAATGAACCCTATGAGACGTGAAGTCACAAGGACTCCGGGGAGGAAGCAGAGTTAGTAATGTGTGATGGAGAGATGAAAATTCATCCATAAGGAGAGAGAGAATAGGAGATAGGTGCTCAGTGTATCCTAAAACGTCCCCAGCAGCCTATATGTCACGGGGAGTGTAACGGGGTGAGGCTCAGGCGCAGAGAGACAGGCTGGACGAAAAATAAATAACAAAAAGCACTCTTTAATGAGGCAAAACAGTTGCAAAATAAACAAGGTCCAAAAGGGGCAGGCAGGCAGGCAGGCAGGCAGGCAGGCAGGCAGGCAGGCAGGCAGGCAGGCAGGCAGGCAGGCAGGCAGGCAGGCAGGCAGGCAGGAAGCAGGCAGGATCAGGAACACAGAACCATAGACGACAATCGGACAGCAGACAAGGGAAAGACTGACACAATATATAGGGGGGGAAACAGGTGTACGACATCAGACTAACGAGACAAGAGTGGCTGAGGGCAGGTGCAGGAAATTAAACAATTAAGACAGAGAAGACACAGGAGACAGGGAACAGGGTGTTACAGTATAAGCCAATAGCAGCATATCAAGGGGCTGGACCAGGGTAAACCTGATTCAGCCCTGACTATAAGCTCTGTCAAAGAGGAAAGTCTTAAGTCTACTCTTAAATGAGGTGACTGTGTCTGCCTCCCGGACTGAAGGTCGAAGCTGGTTCCATAAAAGAGGAGCTTGATAACTGAAGGCTCTGGCTCCCATCATACTTTTTAAGACTCTCGGAACCACAATTAGTAAGTGCAGCTCTCTAGTGGGGCGATATGGTACTAGAAGCTCCTTAAGATATGATGGAGCATCACCAATCAAGGCTTTGTAGGTTAAGAGAAGAATTTTAGAACTGCACATGGAGTGTGGATCGCGGAAGCCTACAGGACCTCAGCTGGGAGCATACAATATTCTGTATAACGTATGTTTACTTAATTAAATACGCTTTATTATAACCATCTATCCGAGACGTCCTTCCTGCCACTAATGAATATTTTTGAACACGACAGTATATAAGCCTATCATCTGACCACAAGGTTTCTGGCCTTCTTTATTTGTATTTGTTAGCAATTACCACAAATATATTTTTTAGCATAATGCGTTAATCAATTTAATCAGTTGAAAAACATTTGTACAGCTTACATGTAACAATATTTATAAAAGTAAATAAAGTGAGCAAATTATGAAGTGTGGAAGGATGCTGCTCATATGAGGGTTCTAACGCAGGAATTGGCAGGCTGGTTTATTAACAGCTTTTTTCAGGAGGGAGACTTTGCCTGTCTACCAGCTCCATAGGGAGGGATATCGACAGCTGTCTCACCATCCCCCAACAGACACTAAAGTAGTTAACATATGCTACAGCATCCGGTGAGAATCACTGGCTGAGATTTGCCTTTTTCTGGAAAAACAAAAAAATGAACTCGTCATGTCTCGATGTAATGGATAGCCTACACATAACAGAGTAAACAGGTAGTTATGGCCTTTAAGCCTGATACATGTATCTTGATGTCAGCATCTATTGTACACACAGATAAAGAGAGTGAAGTGAGCAGTCTGAGCTTTTATCCATAAACACCCTCCAGAAGCCAAGGTAATCCTGTTCCCCCTCAGTGAGCCCACATCCATCTGACGAGTAAAGAGCAGCCATTAAAGTTGGCAGCAATGGGGGCCACATAGAGAGAATGAAACCGCTAATCCTCCAGCAAATCATGTGCCGGAGAGAGCGGTCAAACAGAATCGTTAACACAGTAGAGGCAAAGTGGAGAGACTATTCTTAAGGTCAGAGGTGACCGTCTGCCATGGCCACTGGAACGGAGCATTATCACAATAATAAAGAGGAGGACGGTGCCTTCAGAGGCTCAGAGGCTCTACCTGAGACTGAGGCAGTGGTGGAAGAGCTTTTCATTATTCAAGCATACCCTTGTCCAGTTGGTATGGGCAATTGTCATGAATATTTACAAGCGCTGCTTGATATTTAAACATGACTCAGAATACATTGCCAGCAGTAAATGTCAGGTAAATATCAGTGGAGTTCTACCTGAGTCTCAGGGAGTGTTGTCTGTTTAACGTGACCTTTTCTCAAATGAAGCTAATGTCACTGGTTTGGATTTTCTGCCAAATAATCTATTCAGGCAGCCAAATGGCAGAGAAAGCTGGCTGTCAGCCAGTGTGCATTAACATAAGTCAAACTTCTAGAGTCTAATTCTAATTCTAACATTCCAATAGATCTATTCTAGAATGTAAGTAATAATCCTATTCCATATCAGTAAATGTACCATGAAACATTATATTGATTCAGAGCAGCTCATGATGCATTCATTTTGTGTTTTAAACACGTGGTCATGGGCAGGAATGTCTGTTGAATCATTGATATTTTAATTTTTATTGCTCAACTTGAAACATTGGGTTGGAAAACTGAATCTAAATAACACACTTTAAAATTGAATTTCATAATTTGGAAGTGAATTCCAATAAACTCGATCTGTAAGTGATACTCACTGGAAATGTAACTCCCTATGTACTTGCATATTCAGTTATTATATTTAAATACAGTTCAATGAGTCACACCTCTGGTTGTAAAATAATCTTAATTGAGTGCAGTCCCAGAACTCTGGTCCATGAACTTGTTGATTGTTACACAGCCACATAAACACATACTGTCACCTGGACTAAACCTGGACAAACCAACGAGTACATTTTTTTTCAGAAGCATTCACTCACAATATGTTTCCTTGGTTGTCCCACAATATCCACTCATTGAAACCAAATCATGATTAACATGGCAAGGTTCGGCTAATTCCAAGCAACTCAAGCACATGGTGTAGATGAGGGAAAGATCGTCAATCAAATGAATGGAGAACGATAACTGGATTAGTCTCACAGATCAATTTTGGAATGCATTTTTCTCAGAACGAGGACAGTGGAATTTTGCTCACCATCCCAGACCCTGGAATAACCTTTGGCAGCATCTATCGACTGCCAGTATAATGAACAATTACAGCAACCAATTACCCTCTCAGTACATTTGGGGCGGCTGTAGCTCAGTGGGGTAAGGGGGTCGTCCTGCAACTCCAAGGTTGTCGGTTCGATCCCGGCTCTCCCCATTAGTTGCAAGTCGAAGTGTCCTTGAGCAAGGCACTGAACCCCCAGTTGCTTCCCGGACGCATCACTGCAGCCCACTGCTCCTTAATAGCTATGGATGGGTTAAATGCAGAGAACTAATTTCCCCTTGGGGATTAATAAAAGTATATATCTGTCTATATTTTATTTATTTTTTAGTTATGACAATTATGAGAATAACTCCAATCTTTTAAAAATATTCCTAAAACCATTACAATCAGCCTGAAACCTAATCATCCTGGTTTTTGTCAAAGTCAATCTAGCATCGGGTGATGAGGGCATTCAGTGGTGGGGAACCATCATTTTTCATGATGGCTTCTAGGTTCGCTGATGCCGGGGACAGTGGTAGTGCTTGGTGGAAATGCCCTGACGCTGCATTTCTTCCCCGGCTGCTGAGCAAAGGGCTGTTTTAAGAAGCAAGAGGCACACCGTTCATCATATTACTGACAGCTGAGGTCTGTGGACGGCTATGGCTTGAGCAACAAGATCTCCTGTCTGTTTCTACCAACTCCATCATCTACTATACACTGACTATGGTGAAGAACATTTCAATCAGGAAAGACAATGAATAATGAATGGTTAATGTTTATTACAATGCAGCGTGATATGAACATCGGTTATGCTGAATTACTTTGGCGATTGAACTCGGCGGGGGGGTTTGAGATTGCGCTGTGTTTGCCCTGAGCGGCAGCAATGAATGAATCCCCCCGATAAGTCCAAACACTGGTGGTAGTGGCTGGAGGTTCTGCTGGAGTTGGCTGGAGATTCAATTCAGTTTATTTGTATGGCCCAATTTCACAAATTACAAATTTGTCTTGGAGTGCTTTACAATCTGTACACATAGACATCCCTGTCCCAAAACCTCACATCGGATCAGGAAAAACTCCCAAATAACCCTTCAGGGGGGAAAAAGGGAAGAAACCTTCAGGAGAGCAACAGAGGAGGATCACTCTCCAGGATGGACAGGTGCAATATATGTAATGTGTACAGAAGGACAGATTTAGAGTTAAAATACATTCAATGAATATAACAGTGTATGAATAGTTCATAGTTGAGATGCGATGGGTTTCTGAGTCTGAGGAGGCGGATGGTGCTGTGGAGGCGGAGGGTCGCATGGAAGAAGCATCAGGCACTAGAGGCAGGGAAACGGTCCATTTAAGTGAGAAAGCAACAACTGATAGGCTAGTTCGGAGGGCGTGCATCTGTGCTATTGGCTCGGTGCTGGCTGTTGATCAGCTGCTGGACTCGTGACGCCTCTGACAGTGTCAGCTGGTGTAGGATATGGGCTTCTGGTGAGGGAGCCATGCATGTGGGGCCTGAGCCTGGAGTGAGGGGAAGGTCTTCCTGTCTGAACTTACACGAGAGCTTCATTACACTTCAAAACACCCCCACTATCCCTTTAAGTTGAAGCATTTTTTGCAGAACGAACACATCTTGAGTTTTACACTGTAGTGGAATAAATGGAAACCAATAGCTGTCTGGAAGGTATTAAAATATGGACATATATAAAATATTTCTGGATCCTTTCTGTTCAGCTGTACAAAAGCATTATTCAATTTGAACTCCATGTGCTGAAACATGCAACATTACTGATATGGTGCTTTAAGAAGCGCTGTCCACAGAGCGGGTGAATTACGTGTGTGAGGTTAATGTTCGATGGCATGCTGTAGCAGGGTGGTGGCTATGGGGAGGGTCACACTTCATGTGTGAGTGACATGGTGGGACAGCGGGGTGTTTGACCAGCTGACCCTCTGCAGGTCTGCCCCACCATCCATCTGCTCGGCCTGCTGTCCACAGACCCCAGCAAGTCCACTGTCTACCTACAATTCATCGAACATAACCTCCTCCAGGTGTGGTTATGACCTCTTTCTGCAAAGGCAGCAGGAATATGCAGTCAGACTGTTGAATAACAATGTGCTACACGTTGCTCATATCTTGGACGTTGCCCAATTAAGGAAATTGGTAGTTATTGTATACCTTTGCTTCACATTCAAGTAACCATAATGGGTTCCACTGTGTGAAATACAGGGGGTCTCAGGGGTCTCGGACACTTCACTTGACAGCGTAGACTTTCTGAAAACCTCAATCTAAATTTAGTGGGTTCTCAAAATAATGGAAAACATGTCATAAACTACAGCATTTAAATGCAATATTTATAGCTGCTCCAATAAATATTTTTAAATAGTAATATATCACATTACATTGTAAAAACAATGTGATCATGTGAAAGGGATTAGTTATGAACAAACACAATCTCACTCCTAACTCATCAAATGCAAACACTTGGTCAGTGGCCCTACGGTTCCAAGTGTGATGTGACTTTTCAGGGATGTTGAAGACCAACGCTGGTTAACTTAGTTCTGAGGTTTACTAGAGGCAAACAAATTCAGGTTTGGAAAAAAATTGGGGTTAAAGTTCAAATAAATAAGCTTATTATGCAACTGACATTAGTAAAGTCCTGAAGTTATGGAAGAAATGATAAATCTATGGTGCAATAAGTCAACATTGACTTTGTTTCACACAGGACATAACAATCTCCCAGTAGTCCTGTGTTTGTTGGACACATCCACTATCCTTCCTCTCCTCTCACCAGCCTGACTTGAACTTTCTGGCTCTTCATTGGAGTCAGCCCTATCACTGACCAGGCAGCAGTACTTTTCAATTCAATTCAATTCATTTTATTTTGTATAGCCCAATATCACAAATTACAAATTTGTCTCAAAGGGCTTTACAATCTGTACATATACGACATTCCTGTCCCAGGACCTCACATCGGATCAGGAAAAACTCCCCAGAAATCGAAAAAACACTTTCACAGGGAAAAAAAGGGAAGAAACCTTCAGGAGAGCAACATAGGAGGATCCCTCTTCCCGGATGGACAGATGCAATAGATGTCATGTGTACAGAATGAATCATTACAAAGTTACAACATATTCAATGAGTATGACAGTGTGTATGAATAGTTGCTAGTAGGCATATTCTATGATCCAGACCTCCACAATCCATCAAGCAGATGGAGGTAGAGAGAAGGAGTGGGCGGGGCATCAGCAGGGCCACGGCATCATACCCAGCCAGGTCCAATGGACCCTATGAGACGGGAAGTCACAAATACTCCAGAGAGGAAGCAGAGTTATTAATGTGCAATGGAGAGATGAAAATTCATCCATAAGTAGAGAGAGAAGAGGAGATAGATGCTCAATGTATCCTAAAATGTCCCCCAGCAGCCTATAAGCCTGTAGCAGCATATGCGTTGGGAGTGAGAACATCTTGGATGAACCTACAGAGAATTAGCTGAATCTTCAGAGCTTTATAGTGAATTTCAGCTTGTCCGGCCCACAAGTTTCTGTTCCTCTCTCAACAATATCATGGTGTTGCTTTTGTCTTTTCTTTCAGTCGTGGATATTTAACTATGTATACTATGTATACTATATATACATATATATATATAATATATATATATAATATACAGGACTGTCTCAGAAAATTAGAATATTGTGATAAAGTTCTTTATTTTCTGTAATGCAATTAAAAAAACAAAAATGTCATGCATTCTGGATTCATTACAAATCAACTGAAATATTGCAAGCCTTTTATTCTTTTAATATTGCTGATTATGGCTTACAGTTTAAGAAAACTCTAAAATCCTATCTCATAAAATTTTAATATTTCCTCAGACCAAGTAAAAAAAGATTTATAACAGCTGAGTGTTTGTCAAGGCTCAGGAAACCCTTGCAGGTGTTTCGAGTTAATTAGACAATTCAAGTGATTTGTTTAATACCCTACTAGTATACTTTTTCATGATATTCTAATATTTAGAGATAGGATATTTGAGTTTTCTTAAGCTGTAAGCCATAATCAGCAATAAATCAGAATAAAAGGCTTGCAATATTTCAGTTGATTTGTAATGAATCCAGAATGCATGACATTTTTGTTTTTTTAATTGCATTACAGAAAATAAAGAACTTCATCACAATATTCTAATTTTCTGAGACAGTCCTGTATATATATTATATATATATCCGTTTTGATTTGCTAATAACGATGTAGGACTAGTCTGTTCTGAAAGCCCAGCTCAAGGAAAGGACCCCTTAATTGTCACAGATAATGTTGCAAACTGCTTTGTCATGTCGCCTTTGTTCTGCCTCCTCATGGTAGAATTATGGCCATAATAGTGGGGAAAGTATGCCAGAAATATCATCAATCCTCCACAAACAAGTCCTTCAGACTCATCATACTTGGGTTGCAATTCCCTAAGGTTGTATGAAATGCATGTTGCTGTGATCTTAACATTAATATTAAATAACTTAAATTAATGTAACACTATTTAGGTATGCAATAACATAAAAGTGGACATTATCAAGGTAACCTGGTCAGTAATGATTCAGCCTAGATCTCCCTCCTTGTGGATACATTTTTAAGAAGAAATGAACATGCCACTCTCTATGGAATGCTTTATGATTTAGTTTGGCTGATGTTACTTTTATGAGATACCTTCTAATTAAAAAAAACATCAATTTTGTTGGCATCACTTCAGATTAGGGCCTAACCAGCAAAGTAGCCTTGACTACTTTCATCATAAACATGCTCAACAGATCAACTATGTTTATGTGCATATTCATTCATTCAAAATACACGGTGAAACAATTGCTGATTAATGTCTAACTAAATGAAGGGTATTCCATCTCGACGTATTATTGTTATACTGTCTACAAATGAAGAAAAAAAAAGAATGTTCAATCTCAAACACAAATTGCAGAGTAATTGTACGGTGCCAGGTGTGATGGGTAACAGTTTGGGCGCGTTGTGGTTTTAGAGGAGAGTCTGCCTTACCTCTGTATTCTTGAGTTGCAGAGGTCGATGGAGATAAGCTATCTCAGCACTCATCGATTGCAAAGGAGAACTGTTCAGACTGAGGTTGCAGCTGACCACAGAATGAGAGGAAAGAAATCAATGAATGAATGCTTGAATCTCTCAGTACCCTCTTGCATTGCCTGAGATGAATACGTTTTATTTAAAACTTTGAAGTTGTGGTTGCTTTATATATATGACAAAGTCTGTGAGCCAACCAGTATTTCTCCATGTGTAAGAATATCTGATCAGAAAATGTTTCTGTTGGTTTCTGTTTTACAGGAAGGTTTAATTTTTTTCTCAATCTATTACAACTTTATTCTCGACTGAGAGCACAGATATGTGGGAGGATTGAGCAGCAATCTTCCGGAAATACCTATAAGCTATTAGTTCATGTTCCAGTTAATCAAATTATTTAAAATAATGAATGTATCGTTGAGGTGAATTGGTTCCACGTGCACATTTACAGAGGTCACCAAATAAAAGACATAAAACAGGAGGAATAAACTATGCCTATGTGTGTGCTGGGATAACATCAATATTTGTAAGCCACACAGAATGCCTGAGAGCCTTACTGCATCATATTCTTTAAATTTTTATGTTTTGAATTGGCACCTGAGACCTGAATTTCGAACATAACATTTTTGCCAATTCCTCAAAAATATGTGCATATAAATTCCCCAGAATGCAGAATATGCGGTGTTTTTACCCTCAGAGGTTCCTGGAGGATCTTTATATGAGTCACCGCCAAACCACGCCTCCTCAAACCCAACACAAAAGAGCTCTTCACAAAACATGGAATATTACTGTATCGAAGATCTCTGCTTGCAGTCAATTAGCTCATTAAACGTAGCTTGTATTCAATTCAATTCGACTCAGTTTATTTTGTATTGCCCATTCTCGTTCATTACAAATTTGCCTCAGAGGGCTTTACAATCTGTACACATAGACATCCCTGTCCCAGGACCTCACATCTGATCAGGAAAAACTCCCAAACAACCCTTTCACAGGGAAAAAAAGGAAGAAACCTTCAGGAGAGCAACAGAGGAGGATTCCTCTCCCTGGATGGACAGGTGCAATAGATGCCATGTGTACAGAAGGAAGCATTACAGAGTTACAACACATTCAATGATGGTGTTGTTGTAATTTCTAGTGTGTGCTGAATAAGGGCCATGGTGCTGCTTTTTATTAGCTGTATTTTTATTATCAGTCAGGGTAGATTTTAAGAAATGTACTTTGACACGTTTGAATCTACATTTACTGTGGCACAATATTAGATTGTGAACACATCATATACTATTCTGGTCTGTTAAGGCTGCAGAGGAGTGACCTCTGGACTAAGTTGGCTATTCATGGTTATGTAACAGGTACTCTTTGATCTGTTGGAGAACAGAACCGCAGCAGTGGAACCTCGTGATAAACTTCTGTGTCAGCAACGGACCAACAGGCCTGCATACAAACATGGCTGCATGTATCGCCTACTACTACATGAGCTTGTGAACATATGTATTTGTAAAATGTAAGAGCACATACATAAATCCCGTTGATTCTGGAGTAACATTACAAGGGTCTTGCTTATCAAGCACCACTTGACCTATTGGTTTTCTTTCATAGCTAAACAAAGTATTGATTAAATGAATAAAGCTGAAATATGTTCATGCCACAACATTTCATTTCTGTGTTCCAGGTTTGGACAGTTAAATATAGCCAAGCTGTCACAGCCTTTATACAATACTTTTCAATGTTTGTCCAATTGTTAGCGTTCTATCCACCTGAAATAATGTAGCTACTGAGAATGGTAATGTGCAATGCTGTCAAATTAAAACATTATGAAATGCAATGACAAGACATACTTATTTCATATTTCAATTTGATCTTTTAAATGTTGGCAGCTTATTCTAGTTATACTATACAATGATTTCAGTTTAAACTACTTTTTATTTTAAAAAACTACTATTGTTATTAATAAAATGGAAAATAAGTTGATTTCTCTTCTCAAAAAACACTTGTTTTCATCGGGAAAAAGATTTTATAATAACTCTGACACTAAAATTAGTCAAGTAAAAACATCAAAGTGAACAGGCATAAAGACAACACGAATGATAGCTGGTCCTCCGTGGATCCGGAAAAAAAATGCAGATCCGTTCCGGAGCCTATGACGCATCCGGGACGGATCCGGAACGGAGTCAGTTTGCTATCTGGGATATGTTGGACTTTAGAACACAGTGTGTGTTCTAAAGTCCTTTTGTTGGACTGTCAGGTACTCGTTTCCGCTCACACTGGCGCAGACCAGTCCCGGAACGCAGCATTGTTCCTAACCGGGTACAATCTCTACACCAGGGCCTCTCTGAAGAGCTTGCTTTGTGGGGCACACTCTGAGCCTCTAACAGGAATAACTCAGTGGCACCAACAGCCTGCGCGAGCGTGCGACCTCCCTTCGCGTGAATCGGGCGTTCCCGCATATTGAGAAGACGCTTATATGCGCGCGTGCTGTGGCGTCAGCGCTAAACGGAAATAAGATGTCGACTAACGGGGAGTATGACTGCATAGTGATCGGGGCCGGGGTCCAAGGCTCCTTCACGGGCTATCAGCTGGCAAAGAGGAACCAGAAGACTCTGCTACTGGAGCAGGTGCGTCCCACAGGGAACCGCGTTCCATAAGATCAGTGTTGAGCAATCCCAGAGAGACGTTCCCACATGGAGCATAATTATACAAAGTATGTTCAAGTTGTATAGTAGTGAATCAGTTTAGGGCTATTACCTACTTCCATTGGTCAACTTGTGTTGATGCAATGTATACACAAGTTAACCAATTGTGTGCGTGTGAGATCTGCTTTACCGTGGTTAAACACTTCTGATCTATTGTATTTGCACGTTCAGCAACACATCAACTTGTTTCAACTTGCTTCAGTGAACAACTCAAGAAGAAGAAGAAAATGTAATAAATCAACAAATAGCAAAATAACGACGTTTGTGTTTAATTGCAATATAAAGTCATATTTGGGAGCGAGCACCTGAATTATCGGTGTGTAATGTTTAATTATATTTTCAATTCATGTATTTAAACACAGCCTTCTTAAACAGTTTCTGCCTATAATATTGAGACGTGATGGCTCTGAAAGAGTGAAGTTTGACATTTGTGTAGGCTCTGTTGTTAAGACAATAACCCCACTAAGCTATCACATCCTTCATGTTTATTTACTATTCGTTTAAAATAAAATACATGAATGAATACACCTTCAGAAGACCAGACCCAACACGCCTTTATATAGCGTCTCCGACATGAGGCACACGTGCGATCAGTTTTCAACTAGCCTGCTGCTTGTTGGCACATGGTGACATCGATATCAGGCCAGGCAATCAGCTCATTCTCTTCTTCAAACTTTGACATTTCTAACTCATTTGTTTTTAAGACTATATTCAATATTATTGCAGCCTACGTGGAGAGAAATTGACTCAGCCTCACACGTCTCAACATAAATCATTGGGTACAGCTAGATAATTCCAGTGTCTGCGCCCATTGACAATTTCTTTCGGGATCAGTTGTGAGGAAATGCCACACAAAAAAAGACTTTATAACAGTTATAAAGTATGTTCATTATTTAGGTTATGCATTTATTATTATTTTGTGTTTATATATTTAAGGCGCTGTCTTTGTTTCCGGCTTTTGACTTCCTGACTTTCCGGTTTTTGACTGTCTGATGAGGACATGACAGACCCAGCGTTAACCATGTTGACAGCACCGGCTGTCGGAGAACAAACTCACACGTACCAGAATACATTTGCATCAGTGACGTGCGGTGAGGTTCATGGTTGGTGAGGCACTGACTCCTTTAGTGTCAGATTGACAAATATATAAACCCAAAAGGTTATAGCTTATTCAATTGGGGGGGGGGGGGGGGGGGGGGGTGCTAGTGAGTTTTTCTAGTGAGAGTGAGCTCACCTGTGTGTGCGGATGTGTCGGCGCGTATCACGGCAGAGCGATGTGCGTTATGGGAGCGGCGGCGCTGGGCTTAGCCCAGAGGAGTGAAGCAGCGAAATGTGTAGACATATAAACACTCTCAGACAGCAGCTTGCTGTTACGTGCGCCTGCTGCCAGTCTGACTCCGCTGTTTTGGGTGAATGACGTCACGTGCGACCTGGAGGTGTTAACCACTTGTGTGCCAAATCTTTTTTTGTTTTTGTTTTGAAATTAACATTCGGGGCTAATTAAAAAACATCCGGGGCTTTAGCCCCGGGTTTTTTAGCCTAGGGACGCCACTGGTATAGAGTGGTGTACAGAAACACCGATTTCAATTTTGACCTTTAGTGAAATATTCAGTTGTTTTTAAAACTTAATTATGATACTTTAAGCAATTTAATACAGATTGCTCAACACAAAGCATGAACAGAAAAACAAAGAATATTTTATTTAAGGCCAAAATTTAATTTTTTAATATTCTATTGTATTTTTCGTAGTCTAATCTATTTTTTGTAAGATTAAAATGAAAACTGTTTGTTTGTTTGTTTTTACCTTTATTTGGAGATGAATAATGATGAAACCATGCGCCTGTCCTTCGCCACAAAAACCTCCGTTACTTTAGTTTTAAAAGTCTACCACAGTACCCGTTGGCTCACGAGCGCCCCTTCAGTGCGGCAGAGTACTATCTGCCTCACCCTGTGCCTTTTCACTGCGGTTTTATTTCCCATCAGCAAAACTAAATATGTCACTTACAAACATTACACTTTAATGGTTCAAGACATTAGCCAGACTGTGGAAAATCAGGGCAAATAAACGTATCTGCAAACATTATATTGGCGACATGCAGAGATACGGCAACCAGCACGCGCCAATTGCATGTATCCACCCAGTTTGTGATGGATTGTGCATTCAGAGGTGAGGGTTGACTCGTTGCTGCCGCACCTCTCGTTTCATCCCTGTATTTGAACAGGAAATAGGCAAATCCAGCGATTTTGACTATAAAAATGTTCAAAATTAGTCATACACAAAGATCAGTGGACAAATATTAATATAAATTTGATATTATCATGATTTATTTTTTTACCTGTCGTGATCACCCGCACGTCCCTGATTTGCATCAACACAAGTAGACCAATTAAAGCAGGTAATACGCATGAACTGACATTGTTCATTATACAACCCTGAGCTCATGGGCCCTCTGAGCTCACGGGCCCCCTGAGCTCATGGGCCCCCTGAGCTCACGGGGCCCCTGGGCCTGAGCCTCCTTGCGTGACGTCGCTGTTATTAACATTGTATTGATATGAATATGATGATATGACACGATGCGCCATAGCCGGTATATGCTAGGCTTAAGTCATTCATGTCATGGTCATATAATTTGCGTTATGTTGTCTGCTCAGCTCCGGTATCGTTGTTCCATACGGACTGTTTTGTTAGCGATGTAAAAAAAAAAAAAAATTTAAATGTTGTTTTTTCTGACTTTTTTTTTGTTGACTTTTTTGTTTTGACTTTTTTTTTTTTTTTTTTTTGCGGGTGGGGGGGGGGGCCCTTGACAGGTCCAGGCCCAGGGGCCCGTGGTTTCTTAATCCGTCCATGGGACCACTGAGTTAAAGTGATGATTTTTTAGGAACAAGAAGGTTCCTTCGACATTATCTAATAATGCAGATGCTGATTTAGGGCCTTTGTCAATATAATGTTCTTTAGTGGTGCATATAATATTGACAAACACATATGTGATTAATTAAATTACTTAAAACCAATTGCCGAACAGTGAATCTAAAGGCTTCAGGCCCCTTAGAGGCAAGGCTGTTTTAAGGTTGTTTTAAATATAAATACATCTCAAGGAAGCTGTTTCTGGAACACTTCCAGTCCATGTTAGAAATGCAATTGAAACGTCACAAAACCGCACAACCTACCAATCTACTGGCATGCAGCTGAGTCATTATGTAATACTTGATGTGTAATCAGGCAGAGACCTACAATCAAACTTAATAGATTGGTACATATTTAGTGGTTAATCTTTCCAGGAGTGTGGAGGCTGTTGCAGCAGGAAATGAATGCACATGGTTTTGGAATCACATGTTCAACTATCCAGACGGTTCTCATTCACTCATTGTACTTGCCTACGAAAAGTAATGCACTGTATTTCATATACAACCCGCCTTGAGCCAGAATGTCTAAGGAAGTCAAAGGGCAACAAAGAACACGTAGTATGGAGGCTGGGTTGAACAAACACAGGACTCTTACCCAGGAGACCACTGAATGTGTCCCATGTGAATCCAAAGGTCTTTTGTTATGTAAATAACCCTTGCCACCTACAAACTTGGTTATTTTATACAACAATTCAAACTTATTTTAACTTAAAAACCTTTTCTTAAAAGGGCTTGTTGCTGGACATTTATAAGAGAACACATGAACGATTTGAAATAACTTTTCTTGAGAGATCTTCTGTGAGTGCACGATTTGCCATTTCCTGGATGTTATTCCCAAATCAAAGTAATTTAATTTTAACCGTGTGTTCCTATGTTCATCTTTCCAGTTTGTCCTACCCCACAGCCGAGGCAGCTCCCATGGCCAGACCCGCATCATCCGCAAGGCCTACGAGCAGGACTTCTACACCCAAATGATGGAGGAGTGCTACGAGCTGTGGGCCCAGCTGGAGCAGGAGGCGGGTGTCAAACTGTACAGGTAAGCAGTCAGCAGAAACACACACAGAGAAAACCCATTATACAGAACACAACAAAAGCGTTGCCAGAACACAGAGGTTTGTCACATTCAAGGTGCTATGTACGCACAAAAGCAGCAACTCAATCTACGGGAGCCATGAATGCATGACTTTCTCATTACCTCCGGCATCACTGAATCACCCCTTGACAGCTCCCATGCCTTTGAATGTGGAACAGGGGCTTTTTTCATCTCACTAAACCTCTGATTTTCATACGCAGACTGGTGAGGAATTTGTGTGTTTCTAAATATGACAGTGGCATCAAACTATGAGGTACCCTCCTCTGGCACTTTAACTTTCCTGGCCATATTGTCTCTGTTTGTTCTCAGTACCAGAGAGCTGAATAACACATTGATGTATTAATCATGTGTCCAGGTACCAAGCCACGCCCACATTGTGTTCCCTCAAAACACAGTGCGCTTTGTCATTCTATGCCCCCGTCTGCAGCTCATGACTGATTAGTCCACAACTGAAAGCCACCTGTGCCCTGGGGCTTTAAAAAAAAAGGTGTTCATCACCATGAGAAATATACAGGCGAAGCTGGTGTGAGCAATGCCTCAAAACTACTGCTGCTGCCTCCGGGACAGATGGAGCCAATCGTAAAAGGAATAGGGCAAAGCTAAGTGCCAAAAAATCTGAAAATGTTCTCAACATACAGTACATGGCAACATGTGTGCACATCTAGAAGCTGAACTTGTGCCACCAATCACCAAGTCTGACATGTTGGACTAGATGAGCTATTATATTTATGATCCTACACTAGCGTGGCTTTTCCTTCCTCTGTCACACACTCGGAAACACAAAACCACACAGAGGGAGACATGGTCATTAAATGTTCTGATGAATGGCTGAAGCTTTTTACAGGGGTTGCTTGTGCTTTATGACTGCTGACAGATGTCGGAGCAGCCTTTAGAAAACACTGCTGGCAAAGGGCGAGTCAGCCATCTATCAGCCAGATTACTGAACCAGACCCTATTTTTCTCAACCTCACACTCTGGGACTCAGTTACGTGTGAGTGTCCTGCTGTATTACTGTCTACTGATCATGTGATGTCCATTCAAATGCCAATGTTTAGATCCTTTTAAAGTTGCATTGATCATTCCTTCCATCTGACTTCATTTTATTGTATTTCTATTTCCATGGAATATTTTCTTGCAACCACGCAGATACTTGCTTTTTTGTATTAAGTGCAGTGCAATTTCAGATCTGAATGCCAGATAGCAAAACTAATTTGGAAAATAAAAATTAGGCTAATAGCAAAGTAATTACCATTATTTTGTGTGATCCATAACAGTTTACAGACTGACTTCCTGCTTCAAAAGTTGACCAACTGTCTGATTGGTTAAGTCTTGTCTATTGTTGAGTAAAATAATGTTTATACATTGTGGCCAGTCATGGACATTTCAACACATGCATCTCCTCTACATAGATATTGGAGAAATAAAAATGGCACAAAACCATCAGAAAACAGTCAGAATGGTGCATTTCTAGTTCCAACCAGTTAGTTCAAAAAGCAACCATCATTCCTGTACTTAAGAAGTCTGCGGTGTCCAGTCTAAATGTCTACCACCCTGAAGCACTCAGCCCTATTCTGAGTAAGTGATTATGGTTCTACAGCACATCCAAAACATCATCCCAGACATGCTTTATAGCGGGTGAATAAACTGCCGAGAACATCATAAGTACTGATCTACCGAGCATTGGTGATATTGGTGGCAAGAGGTTCCTGCTAACATTGCGTAACCTTGTGTTGTAAAATTATAAATAAAATAAACCTGGAACCTTAAAGTTGAATGTATTCTGTCTGTTTTAGCCAGGTGTGTTGTGTATGTCACACACAAATGCCTGCACATAAGGTTCAATTCAATTCAATTCAGTTTATTTGTATAGCCCATTGTCACAAATTACAAATTTGTCTCAGAGTGCTTTACAATCTGTACACATAGACATTCCTGTCCCAAAACCTCACATCGGATCAGGAAAAACTCCCAAAACTCTTCACGGGGAAAAAAAGGGAAGAAACCTTCAGGAGAGCAACAGAGGAGGATCCCTCTCCAGGATGGACAGGTGCAATAGATGTCATGTGTACAGAAGGACAGATTTAGAGTTAAAACACATTCAATGAAAATAACAGTGTATGAATAGTTCGTAGTAGGCATATTCCACGATGGAGACCTCCACGATCGATCAGGCAGATGGAGGTAGAGAGGAGGAGTGGGCGGAGTCTCAACAGGGCAATGACTGCATATTCCACGACCCAGACCTCGATGATCCATCAGGCAGATAGGATCTATGACGTCTCATAGGGTCCGATGACCCTATGAGACGTGAAGTCAAAAGGACTCCGGGGAGAAAGCAGAGTTAGTAATGTGCAATAGAGAGATACAAATTCATCCATAAGGAGAAAGAAAAGAGGAGAGAGGTGCTCAGTGTGTCCTAAAACGTCCCCCAGCAGCCTATAAGCCAATAGCAGCATATCAAGGGGCTGGACCAGGTGAACCTGATTCAGCCCTAACTATAAGCTCTGTCAAAGAGGAACGTCTTAAGTCCACTCTTAAATGAGGTGACTGTGTCTGCCTCCCGGACTGAAGGTGGAAGCTGGTTCCATAAAAGAGGAGCTTGATAACTAAAGGCTCTGGCTCCCATTCTACTTTTTAAGACTCTAGGAGCTACAAGTAGTCCCGCATTTAGTGAGCGTAGCTCTCTAGTGGGGCAATATGGTACTACAAGCTCCTTAAGATATGATGGTGCATCACCAATCAAGGCTTTGTAGGTTAAGAGAAGAATTTTAAAAGTAATTCCTGATTTTACGGGGAGCCAGTGCAGAGCAGCTAGTGCAGGAGTGATGTGATCTCTTTTCTTAGTTTTAGTGAGAACACGAGCTGCAGCATTCTGGATCAACTGGAGGGACCTAAGAGACTTATTAGAGCAGCCTGATAATAAGGAGTTGCAGTAATCCAGTCTCGAAGTAACGAACGCGTGAACAAGTTTGTCATCTTTTTGAGACAAGATGTGCCTGATTTTTTAAATATTACAAAGATGAAAGAATTCAGTCCTTGAGATTTGCTTCACGTGGGCGTTAAAGGACAAGCCCCGATCAAAGATAACGCCAAGATTCTTTACAGTGGTGTTGGATGCTAGGGCAATGCCATCTATAGAAACCACATCACCAGATAATTGATCTCTGGCCACTACACTGTAATAACATCTTCGAAAATGTTTGAAGTCATGTCCCTCATCTTCTTTCAGAACATATATGCTTTGCATCTCTTCTTTTGTCTACTCATGTAATCCCCATTCAAATCCCACTCATCTGCTATTGTAACTTGTGAACTTGTCAACTGAACCTACACAAAGCCCCAGTATGAAAAGATACATTTACAATAGCTTTTCTCTTTCATATTAATCTTATACTAAAAAGATGGTTGTTCAATTGGCTGTTATTAGTGTTGCAGGTGGCTTTTTTCTCAGCACCTCAGGAGTTTGTCTGGATTGTACATATAGATGCTTCTGTAACTCTTCTAGTCAATTGCAAAGGTTAGATGACAATTAATGCAAACAACCAAAGTTGGTCACTTTGCAGCATCAGTACTAACAAAATAATGTGTGAAAGAGTGAACGTTTATCTTAATCAGCAGTAAGTGTGTGCTCTGATAGATGCACATTGGTTATTTTTTCTTTGATTTATATTAAAGGAGACTTATTTAAGGCATTTAAGTGTTCTTTAATATGAATCATAACAGAACATATGGGCTGATACATTTGACAATTTTACTGAAATAGTGTTTAACACATTTCTGAGTGTGACGGAATAGTCTCGGTGTTATTTGGAAATGGCACTGTGGACACTTGTCTGAATGAATATATCATGGATTGATCTGTCATGAAAAAGCATGAAAGTTTGGATTCTATAGTATGTACGTCCAACCCGGGGAAGACCCAGGACACGCTGGAGGGATTATATCTCCTAGCTGGCCTGGGAACACCTCAGAATCCCCCAGAAAGAGCTCGAAAATGTTGTGGGTGAGAGGGAAGCCTGGGTCAGCCTGCTGGGTCTGCTGTCACCATGACCCAACGCCGGAATAAGCGGATGTTAATCAAGGGATGGTTAAAAACAAATCATGAAAAGTCTAAAGAAGTAATAAGGACATTTCTTCCAATACATCCTTTTAAGGTTGGGAAGAGAAAGAACAAAGTTAACAAGGATACAGAAAAGGTTCAATTTAAAAAATTTCAATGGAAATATTTTAAACTCAAGGTTCACTTACTACCTTTTCCTAAAGCCTTTACATTAAAGTGTCGTCATGTGAAGTAATAAGATAAATGTAGCGTAATTTTATAGTTTTATAGTATATTAACAATTATGTGATCAGCTAGTTATATTTACAACCCTGAGATGCGGTTGAAAGATTTGTATAAGCTCGTAATTGATCTTTGAGTTGGATTGATTTGGTCATGCGTACAAGAAATAACTCAATACCTTTCATATTTAATCCAATCTTTAGCATACTGACAGCCCTAGCAGGCTAATGCTGTCCTGCATCAATCATTTCTTGTTTTTTACCTTTTTCAGAGATTCAGGGCAGGAAAGTGAATAGTATAATGACACACAACATTTACCTAATATAGTTAAGAAATATAACAGGTAAATAATAAAATAATTTGTCAGTTACACGCATCTGTCAAAACTTCCTATTTCAACTTTGACATTCCATGCATAATATTTGTTTATGCAGTAAGGATATTACCAGTCTTTACCTGGCTCTACTTACACTTTAGTATCCAACCAGTGTGAAGTTGACCTCTTGTAGTCAGTGCCCTGTTATATTCTTCTAATAATACTATGATGTCCCCTGGATTTAAATGTCCTTTAACATTAGTACTAGCAATCTTTTCCAGTTGGTGATTTGTGAAGGATTCAATGTGTAATCACCATTTCCTACAAATGTTCTACCTTCATCTCCATTGATCTCCCCTCTCAGACAAACAGGACTCGTGGTGATGGGACCAGAGGACAGTCAGAGTTACCAGCTGATGAAGGACACCCTGCAGAAAAACAAGGTTCCTATTGCAATCCTGAACCGTGACAACTTCTGCCAGCACATCCCCAATGTCAACCTTGCTGTGGGATATGGCGCGGTGGTGGACATAACCGCTGGAGTTCTGTATGCTGACCGTGCACTCAAGACTGTACAGGTACAGCATGGATCCTGCTGATAGAGCATTATCTATGTTAGCTTCTGTATATATATATATCTATATATATAGATATATATATATACAATTTTTAAGGTGTCTTGGTTAATATGAAAGTACACACGGTCCTCATCCTGTCCTTTTGAAATACATTTTGTAGGCAACTGCCAGAAATGATCAATGCAAAATGTGCAAATTTGCATAAAACATACATGTTCCTTTATATAATATGTTCCAGGATTCATGACAGAAAGCTGTGTCTTGGTAAAGAAATATGTACCATAATAAAAGGACTGAAAAATACCAAGATGTGGGTAATTGAACATATTTCATGCCTATTGATTGAATCTAATAATAGCTCACACCAGGCATATATTTCAGCAACACATTCACATTACTGGACTCTGTCAGCACTGAAAAAAAGGCACTGGAAGAGAACAGACTCATCCATGGCTGCCAGGTCGTGCACAAAATACTGCTCTGTTATTTCAGTGAGGTGTCATTTTCAATTGACTGGAAAAGATTGTTCAGGCACTATTTGTGAAGCAGCAGTCAATTCTAAATCAAACCTTGTAGTGACAGATAGATTGTGTATGCTCATGCCGTGATTTAATACTCTCTTTAGTGTTATATCTTAATAGGTATCGCAATTGATTTGTCTTATTTCAGTATCTCAGAGTAGCCCGTTTCTTAATGTCTTTTTTTTCTTCTCTCTTTCAAAACAAACTTTTTTCCCATCATTTTCTCACAGTAGCTGCTTAATTTGTCTGTAACAATTTGCCTGACATTTCATCCAAATGTTGTGACGTTCTGCAAGGGCAAGTGAAATAGTATGTGGCATTGATAGTAAAATAGTCTGGATACTCCTCAATTTAAATTCTTAACATCTCCTCCCATAATTCCCCAAGCAACTTCCCTATCAACCTTCATGTAAAGGACTGCAACCACTACAATGTACTGTAGGCTTCTTGTTGGCAGTACACAGTCTATTTAGTTCCATATTAATAACATTTTCTAAGAAACATTACATATGTCTTTGTGGAGACTACATTTCACGGATTAGTGAATTTGGTAAAATACCGTAACAGAAACACTTTCAGTGAATGGTTATCAGTAACACATGTTGTGTCCTGTTTTCCCAGGGGCAGTTTGTGAAGTTTGGTGGGGTCATTAGAGACAACGAGAAGGTAACTGACATCAAGCCTGGCCCTGTTGTGACAGTGTCAACCTCTGCTGGTATTTATCGAGCCAAGAGTGTGGTGATCACCGCTGGACCCTGGGCTAACAGACTACTGGCCCACACTGGCTTACAGTTGCCACTCAAGGTAATCAATTATGTGGTGTCCCACGTGAAATCATGTTTGTATAGATGTGTAAATATCAATATTGTAGTCTGGTGTGAATTTCCAGAGGATTCAAGAAATTCAAGAAGTTAACATACATGTTAATGATACCAAATGCCTGGTTTTGTTGGCAGCACTATGTGGTTGTTTTACTGCAGATCAAAACTATAGGATAGGATGTGCTGAATGTAATCAACCTGTGTTTACCTGTGGTTCGTGAACAGATTGCAATTGTGAGAACCGAGATGTGGCTGTTCAAGGAGACACATTTTTTGTTCAATAATGCATTAAACTGCATGAGTTTGTAAACAAATGTTTTGATGTAGATTTACTGTTATTAAGGCTGCATTAAGGCTTTTCTCGGTTAGCTGATTAACAACCCAAAACAAACATGGGTTTTACAACTAGATTCATGGCTCACTGACAGTCAATTTCCGTCACATGTGGCTCCATAGAGAGCAACAACTCTAAGCATGATCTACAGTATGGCGTGTGGCATGTGTTTATAAAAAAAAGTGTGTGTGTGTTTGTGTGTGTGTGTGGGGGGGGGGGGTGTATGGTGTGAATCTTTCATACATAAGGCCCGAGATACACAATCAGCCACACATTTCACATCAGATTAAACTCAATTTGGAGTTATCCATCTCTAATCCTGCTTCCCTCTCTTTCAATGCCCACCTGAACATGCCACAGAAACAAAAGCATTCCTCCTCCATATTTAAAGGGCTCAAAGGCCTTAGTCAGCCAGGCAGTCTTTTCCATCTCGCAATATGCCACACAGGCTGAAAAGAGAAGGTGATAGGAAAACAAGCAGACAGCTGTTAAAGTGGAGAATTGGAGTTGATATTGGAATTGCATTATGCAGGCTAGCAGCAGGCTGGGGGGCTAGAGAATGCCATGCCTGAGTGAACTGGTGGCATAAGCACAGGCTCTGAGCTCATTGACTGGTCCCTGGGAATGAGAGCACGGCCGGTTAGTTCATTACATTTGAGAGCTCCTGAACAATGTGTCCTTATTATTGCCACTCTCAGATGGACGTCATTTGTACAGCCATGTGTAACACATTTCATTAAATCCCAATTCTCCCTTCACCACCGCAGAGCTACTTTGGTAATTGCACTTTGAGTAGACAGAAACAAGTGATGAGGAGGAGTGAGGGGGTGCTATGGATGTTTTATTGCAAGCTGCTATTTCTGTGCCAGTGTGTATTCATTAATGTGTACGGCTTCATGCAGAGAAGTGTAGTATTGAGTTGTACAATAACTATATCATTCATGAAAATAAAATATATCATATCTGAGGTAACACACACTCACCAACTACTGCCTCGATTACCACGACTGTTGATGTGAACATTCAAAACCTCAGAAGACAATGTTTAGGGATGGTAATTATCTCTCCTCTAGCGCCACCATCAGGCCTCTAGGAAAGTTATGATCACATTTCCATTAAATGTGGTGGCAATATCTATGGTATTTGCACATTGGACATTCCAGAATGCTCATCTGCAGTTCTCAAAAAGGGGATCAAGTGATAACTTGATTGGTCTCATCAAAAGATTTTCACAACTGTAAATTGTGAAAGAGAAAAAATGTGTGCTACGTTTGGGTAGAAGTTTGTTATGTGATTTTGCATGTTATTTGAATATTTCTATACATCTCAACATATGTTATAATTATTATATATTATACAGAGTATATTGTGCAGTGGCTGTTGAAAACATGTCTGTTGAGAACGGAACGAATGTTTGGCCTGTGTTGTTGCTGCCTGCAGCTGCTGTTGACCGCTCATACAAATAACTTCACACTGGACACTGTGCTTCCTTGGGCCCTGAGCAATACACCTGCCATGAGATAGTTGCATCCCCTGTGGTGGAGCAAGCTGTACCCAGCGTGCTGGTCAGTGGTGGAACAGTTAATAGGGGTTATCTCTCAACACACTACACCGTGTACATAACACACCACTAGGAACTCACACTTACTGGGGGGACTGTAATTCAGAGCGGGTTGTCCTTCAATCAGAGGATCGTCAGTTTGATCCCCGGCTCCGCTAGTCCATATCGATTTTTGTCCTTGGGCAAGACACTTAACCCCAAATTGGTGCCAAATGCCCATCAGGGCATTGCACTGTGCTATCATTAGCACTGTAAAAGCACATTGAAAGTAGGTTGGGTCAACAAAGCATGATTGCATACTGTTTCCTAACAGTACCAGTCAATTTTTCTAACCATGACAAAAACAAATAAGACAGCAATACTTCCCTATTATCATGTCTGCCTTGAAACAATAGGAAAGACTGCTTTTGCTTGTTGTAATCAATCCTCCCGGTCATAATGGCCTTTGAGATATATGTTCTAATCATACTCCTAATGGAGGGAATGTGTAAAAAAAAAATACAGTTGTCATTCTGGGCAAAACTATATTCCAAAGTGTATCCATGAGGAAGGGATCTTCAGTTGGAACAAAAGGTATTTTTACAAGAAACATATTGACATCCAGCTAGTGTTGTAAGTTGGTGTAGGAGCCTATTTATTACTTTTGTTTGGAGTATAAGTTGGAGTAGTGTGCTCTTTACACAGCAGCTAGTGCTTGGGAAACCCTCTGAAAGTAGTTTTGTTCATCAAAACTAATGCCCCCATATGATATGTCCCATCATAAGGTCTTAAGTGACAGCTATATCTCTGGAACTTGGCTGGAACTAATGGGTCCCTTGTTTCACTACTATAGGTGGTGAAGATCAACGTGTGTTACTGGAAAGAGAAGGTTCCAGGGACATATAACGTGAAGCAGCGCTTTCCCTGCGTCTTGCTGACCGAGTGCGAGGAATTCAAATATCACATCTACGGCCTCCCGTCCAATGAGTACCCGGGCCTCATGAAGGTACAGTACTGAACCCTCAAGATTAGAAGACTCTTGATTCTTTACAGAACCCTCAATTTCTATGGTAATAATGTAAAAAAGATTATTCCTGATCATTTATATTTGAATGTTTTATCTTCAGTTTTCTTTTCTCATTGATAATTTGACTTAATTATTCTACAATCTAAACCAGTGCTGTGTGTGCACTGAAGTAAACATTGCTCTTGATAAAATAAAGATACAGGTACAAAGTGCGTAAACAATGATGTGGCTATAGAACACCAAAGCATTTGTTATCGTACACCCATTAAATCATTTTGCTAACAGCATATAGTAACATTTTTCAAATGCAGGAATGGAATTTTATGTAGCTTTGACTAAAAAACACTATGAAACCTTTAATGTATACAGTTAGCAAAAAAAAGTACCTATGCTTAATTCACGTCATTCAGGAGGGTTGCTGCTTCTAACTTTGTTAGGTTAGAACTGTAGTGTTAGCTGAAGCTAGCAACTAATAGCAGGATAATGCTTTGTACCTAATATTACCAAGTTAGTCACCAAAAGAGGTCAACATAAGAGAACTAAAGTATACAGTAACTGATTATAGACTAACTAGACTAACTACTGTAATGACAAAAGACGTATGTACAGTATAGCACTATCTAATATTAACAAAATCAATAAAACAAGTCAATAGTATCAAAAGCACTTAGAAAAGAACAACAATAAGAAACACTGCCCCTCCCCATCATGCAGGAGGAAGATGGAGTGGTCGTATTGACAATAAGCAACCTTCTGCTGACAAAGGTTTGCTGGTAAAACGTTGTCATATGAAACCAAAAAGTATGCGTCCAGTTATGTATGAGTTAGTTAGACTTTGTACGTAATTTTTGTGCTAAACCAAACCTAAACTCAGTCAATAAAAAAACAATCAATCGTACCGAGCGATACAACACTATACCAGCTAATCAGTAATTATTTCAGAATTATTCAGAATAAGAAAATCTGACTGCCAATCAAACTCGAAACAAAGTGAGTTGGGAGAAGAGCTTTATCATCTTTTCCATCCAAGAGAAGTCTTCAGTGGTGTGCTCTAGAAATACTTTACAGTTCTCAAATGGAAGATATTGCATCATCTTCACAAAACCTCTTTCAGAACAATCAGTCATATCTCTCCCTCTAATATTAAGTCTGTCTCTCCCCAGCTCTGGTTCCCTAATTCTGCTGATTCCTTTCATGAAATGGAGGCATATATCCCACGAGATGTGGCGTGTGTTTTGGTTCCGCCACCTGACAAATTCCTTCACGGTGGTGGTAATAGTAGTTTTCTGCTATATTAACGCTCTGTATACGGTACGGAGAATATGTAATGTTCAACATCATAAAATAATGATAGATAGACGAGCTGGAAGGTTGCTTTTGAGAACCACGTTGCCACAGTGGTACTATTGCAGTCAAAAGAATACTGCTGCAAAGTCAACTGGAAAATGTGATTCGTCCCAGCTCAGCATCAGATTAGTTGTGCGAGTTGTGTTGGGTTTTAAGTCATCTAATGGCACATCTCTACGCAATATGGCGGGCCAGCAGGAGCTCACAGCCTAATAGCAGACCACATGCATAGAAGAGAGGAGGAGACAGATGGTGACGCCATGTCATATTCTGAGACAGTCACATATGTTATGTGGTCCAATATTTGGACCACATAACATAGTTTGACAAAAATCAAGCAATGATGCAAGAATAATATTGTAATTTCTCAGATATTTTTTACAAAATTACAGCATCAACTTGTCAGAAAGTTTTTTTTTTAACTGCAGCTCTTGTAAGACTGATATGTAAAACATGTCTTTCTTTCCTTCTTACTAAACTTTACACAAAACATTACCTGATGAATCTAATGGTATTAGTTTCATTTCACACCTGTTTTATTGTACTCATTATGAAATCCTTTATAATGTGTGCGATTATTGTTTATACAGTGTTAGGAATATGCTCTGGGGGTCGGCTGTTGCTCATGGGGATGAGTGGTCGTCCTGTAATCAAAGGTACCCGGTTTGATCCCCATAGTTGCATGTCGAAGTGTCCTTGAAGACACTGAACCCCCAGTTCCTCCCTGTGCGCTTCCCTGCAGCCCACTGCTCCTTCATAGATAAGGATGGGTCAAATGCACAGAAGAATTTACCCATGGGGATAAATAATAGTGAAAATGTCTTCTTTCTTATGACTGTAATTATAGCATTATTAGTATATGTATCCTGCATTATAGACATTAAATTAATCATAGAAAATGTTACATAATTTGACTTTATATCTTTAATGTTGTATTTAATAATATTCTTTCACTTGAAGATGGCATGTGCTGTGTGTATTGATTTATCGTCTAGCTACTCCCCTGCACAAGTTGTGAAGACATATTGCAAGTAGACCTCTTGTATGTACCCTAACGGACCAAAAAGAGATATGATATTCACCATTGTCACCCACACAAAAACACAGATACAATCTCACTATTGTTGACCAAATTACAGATGAATACTTTGTATTCTACAAGTTTACTTCTGACATTTTAATAGAAATTGTGTGTGTCTTAGATCATCATAAAATAGAGGCTCATTTGGTTCTATTTGGTTACCATTTAATAATACAAACGTATCTTCCCTGCATGATATGCTAATCCTAGATGTGGGCTGCTGAATGGTAAGAGCTCAAGGCGAACAGTGATGCTTAAGGAGTGCCACAGTGAGTCTCTCTAACATGATTGTGATTCAAATGGTAATGGTGCTGGCATAAATGACCCAAAGACCCTTGATAACTGAATACTAAATTAAGAAATGTTGAATTTATAAACATGAAACCTCAGAAATTCCATAAACGCCGCAAAACACAGTCAGGGTTGGATGGTGTTCAATTATAAAGAACGTTAGCTGCTATTCATCTGAAGTATGCAGGGCTACCAAGCTTTGAGCATTTGATATCAAACTAATATAGATGATGTCATTCTGTGTGCAGATATGCTACCATATGGGCAGTGAGACAGACCCAGACCAGAGAGACAAGCAGACAGACAGGTCTGATATTGACATCCTCCAGCGCTGCATTGCTCGCTATTTTCCTGGCCTGGTCCCTGAACCTGCTGTGGTGGAGAGCTGCATGTACACGGTCAGTATACACACTTCACTTCACCGTACATCAAAGTGTTGACATTTCAGACTCAGATGGTACAGCAGTTTGATGACATCTATGAGTCATCAGAAAATATCCGATAATTAAACAAACTGGCCAGGCTTATTGAATGATACACTCATTTCAAGGACTATGAAGATATTCACACTTCAAATGCTTCTATTTTGTTAATTAAAGTGTAACTTTCAGCCCAAGGTCGGAGCATATAACTGCTTTCCATTTGTCTAGGAAATAGTTCCAGTACAACCAATCGGAAAAATGAGGTGTGTGTGTGTGTGTTCAGGTTTAGGTTCAGGTTAGAATTAAGTTTAGGTTAGCTTAGGGTTATAGGCCAGTGTTTACCACATTTTTTATAACTAGAGACCGATTTCTTAAAAATTATAAACCATCATGATCAAATTCATAATGGACCTTAGCTACAAATCGTGAGAAGAGCAAATGTGTGTGTTAATTTATACTTTTTCCCCCTGCCAGTTCCTCAACCCCTAGGTATAGGTATACCAGATATTTATAAGAGATGCACGTTTGATTAACCACAACTTTGTTTTATGCACGTGTTATTGAAAACCTAAACACATGTTCAATACTTTGATGACATGACACCAAGTGATGGCATTGAATTGGAGTTATCTTCTCATTCTTAAACTGTAAATGTTCATATACAGGACTGTCTCAGAAAATTAGAATATTGTGATAAAGTTCTTTATTTTCTGTAATGCAATTAAAAAAACAAAAATGTCATGCATTCTGGATGCAATACAGATCAAGTGAGATATTGCAAGCCTTTTATTTTTTGTTATATTGCTGATTATGGCTTACAGCTTAAGAAAACTCTAAAATCCTATCTCATAAAATTTTAATATTTCCTCAGACCAAGTAAAAAAAAAGATTTATAACAGCTGAGTGTTTGTCAAGGCTCAGGAAACCCTTGCAGGTGTTTCGAGTTAATTAGACAATTCAAGTGATTTGTTTAATACCCTACTAGTATACTTTTTCATGATATTCTAATATTTAGAGATAGGATATTTGAGTTTTCTAAAGCTGTAAGCCATAATCAGCAATATTAAAAGAATAAAAGGCTTGCAATATTTCAGTTGATTTGTAATGAATCCAGAATGCATGACATTTTTGTTTTTTGAATTGCATTACAGAAAATAAAGAACTTCATCACAATATTCTAATTTTCTGAGACAGTCCTGTATATTACATTAAACCCCGCCCTAAAAATGTCCATACAGTATAAACATTTCCGGATTAAGGAGATCACTTTAGCAGCAGTGGGCTGCTGTAATGCACTCAGGGAGCATCTAGGGGTTCAGAGTCTCGCTCAAACTTTGACATTATGAACATTATGTAATCGCCAACCTGTTGGTAAAAGGACAATTTTACTCATTGGCAACCCCACACATCAGTTAAACAATATATGTTTAGGTGGAGTTAACTGGATTGCTTATTCTTTCCATTTCCTCTCAACAGTTAAGCAAACAGAATATAGCTGGACCTTCATATGAGATTCAATGCTATAAGTAGGCTTCCATTATCAGAACGATATGAACATTCAGGCTCCTTTATGTGGCTCAAAGGTGTACTGCAGATAGAAATGTTGAATAAAAGACTGGAAGAAATTGTGATAATTTATTTGATGAGCCCAATAATATCTCCTGCGACCCACCTGTGGGCCCCGACCCAGTCTTTTATGACTGATTTATTAAGTCAATGAGTGTCCTTGCAAAGATAGAAGTACACAGCGTGTGTGCGTGTATGTGTGTTTGTGTGTGTGTGTGTGTGTGTGTGTGTGTGTGTGTGTGTGTGTGTGTGTGTGTGTGTGTGTGTGTGTGTGTGTGTGTGTGTGTGTGTGTGTGTGTGTGTGTGTATGTGTGTGTTGCGGGGGTGGGGCTTGTACAGCTGCTCTGTCCTTCAGCAATACACACAGCAAGCTGTTGTTACCACGACCACACACTGAAGCTGTAGGAAAACATAATCTCTGTGACCTTGTCCAATGCCCCTGAAAATCCTGACAGTCATGCTCTTTTCTCACTTAAAAGAAAGTGTTTGGTTCCATTAACAGTGACTTTCAATGGAGGACAGAGAGTTAAATTACATGTGTCTCTTCAGTTGTGGTAAAATGTTCCCCTTTGTCAGAGTTTATTATGTATTCCGCGCTGGACTCATCCAGTTAAATACATTTTCTGCAATGACTTTGATAGAGAAGGCGTGTGTGTGTTCTTGTCTGATGGTACTCTGGAAAATCTACAATTGCTATGTCAGTTTGCTATTCATGGTAGAATTAAGACTTAATTTATTATACTATTTAATATCGTATCGCTCTTGACGAAATATGCAGAAACTATAGTGCTTTCATCGACATGGAAGCTGTGAGATACCAACTCCGCCCTGAGGTTCCAAACCCTCTCATTTATATCTGGCTCCTTGTGTTTTTTGCAGCTAACGCCTGACCATCATTTTGTGCTGGACCGTCACCCCTCCCACAGCAACATTGTGTTTGGAGCAGGATTTTCAGGTACGTCACAATATAAAAACAAAATATTGTGAACCAAATCAAAGAAGATCTATGTCAGGGATCATAATTAATAAGTGTGTTAGCAGGCATCATCCCACTGTTAACATATCCAGAGCTATAGCGGAAGTAGAAATGTCCAACTCATCGTTGTCAGCATTGGAATTAAGCTTCCTTTACTTAATCTTTAGCCTAGTAACAGCTGAACCCTGCAGCTGTCCAGCTGTGCGAATGTATTGAGAGCAACTATTAGGAAGCTGTACAGTTATGTAGGAATCTACAGCCATGCTAAAAGCTCTGTGAGGCTGTACTTGGCCATTTGGTGCTTTGCACTAAATACTTCAATGCTCACTGTCAGTGTTACATGCTGGTGTATAACAGGTCACGTTTACTATGCACATTATTGTAGTTTAGTGCATTCGAACATCTGCAAATTAGCACGAAACACAGAGTAAAGTGGCGACTAATGGAAATGGCCTTGTTTGTTTAGGCACTTGGTCAAAAACCAAAGACAAATAATTTGTCTTTTGAGTTAATCCTCTGGGCACTATGAATGTCGTGTCAAAATCTGGTCCGAAGTGGTGGGCATCATGGAACACATGAGGACTTTCAAAATGCTCTCCCACTAGTTGATCTCACCACAGCAGCAGTTGTTCATCTTACAATCATTTATTACATTTATTTTTGATCTAGAAATAATTGCTGTTGAAATGAACAGTAGAAACAGCTCAACAAGTCAAAGAGCAGAATAAGTTCATCTGGCACCTTGTACTCCAGATGTGGGCTGATGAGTGCCAGCACAACAACTGCAGCAGCCTTATGAATCTGCATCACTTGTTTCCTCCTCAACCAAGAAAGTCAGAGCCACATAGTGAGCAGCACAGAGCAACACTCGACAAGCTGTGCATGTGTGTGTCAAGCCCAGACATAAAAGCTCCAGAGGTACATGTTTGTGGTTAGAGGACCACGGTCATTTGAAACAGACTTGCATTTGAGAGAGGCCTTCATTTATTCAGACGGTTTTACCCGTTATCTTAATACATTTTAATTGGAGTAAGTCCACAATGAACCTTGTCTGGCATGAAGAACTAAAGCGCTCCCTTTTTAATTTGATGTAGATAATGTTTGCTCTCTAATACAGACACTCTCGCACTTCCACATTAATTCCATCTATATATATATATTCTTATACTCACGTGATTATTAATCCCACTGCATTTCTTGGCAGAGGTTTGGTATTTACCTCGAGAATAAGGGTCTGCACAGCCCATTGGTCAGGGCATAGGATCTGAACAAATCAGGTTACTGGTACCTCGACGAGCATGGACGCCTGACCAATCCGACCACTTGAATGTTACTGTGGGGTTAATAAAATGAAAAATGAGCAAGCATGAATCCAAAAGTGTGTTTAGTGAGGCCATGACACTGCCTTGAAATAAATACCAAATAAAATCAAAACTTAAACTATGAATGCAGGTTAGACAGTGTTTGAAGTTTTAGTTTAAGGCTTACATTTCAAATTACAAGCTAGTCAGATGCAATTAACAAATAGATATATTAAAGATAAAAAGTGTGATGGATGTGTCTCTCCTATTATTATTCTTTGCATAACTTCTCATTATGGTCTTCAGTTTTTGTCTACAGTTTGCATGATTTTAGGATGCTAACAGTGAGTGTGGTTGATTGAGAAACTAAGGCTTTTAAAGTGAACCTCTCTAAACTGTGTGCTGCAGCTCCACCGCTGGTTGTGTTAGTGATCGGAAAAATCAGCTTCTAATGAGTTAGAATTTCTGTGTTCAGCACAGAAGAATTCCCAGGACATGAATAGCTTAACTTTGCTCAAATACCAGAGACTACTCCAGAACGGTCCCATTTACGCATGCACCCTTTCTTTTTTTATTCATGGCAGCAGACAGAAATCGAGGTTTCATAAGCAGTAAATACCAACAACTGATGCAGTGACTGAATCTCAAAGTGCCTGTCTCCTCCTGTGGGGCTCCTGGGTTTGAGCTCTTAACAGGTCAGGCTGTTTCTGGAACAGTGTGTCTTGCCCAAGGACACATCACATGGACTAACGAAGCTTGGGATCGAACCGCCAATCCTCTGATTGAAGGACAACCCTGCTCACCACTAATCCACAGTCACCTTTAGCATCTTTATAAGACACCAGGATTTAAGTAACTACAGTGTAAACTTATTAGTGCCATTTTGGTACTTATGTTAAGCCCAACCATGATGCTTCTCCTAAAGCTAAGATGGTGTGTTGCCCAAAGCTAAGCAATTCTTGTTATTTGAATTCACAGCGTTAACCACGTGTTTACTGAAAAAGACACATTAGTGGGTCTGACAACGCGTTACAGGGACCTAAGCAGCTAACTAGAGTTAACATCAGAGGATCGGCGGTTTGATCCCCGGCTCCTCTAGTCCATGTGTCCTTGGGCAAGATACTTAAACCCAAATTGCTCCCGTAGGGATGAATTATGGTGAATAATGTTGCGTAGTGTTAAAGAGCTTTGAGTGGTTGGAAGACTAGAAAAGCTATACAAGTATACAGTCCAGTTACCTTTTACCATAATTAAATCGGGAAATACTTGTTTCAAATTTAACAATACATTTATTAAAATTGCATAACATTAAAATAGTGCAAAGTCAATTGGACTCCATCCTGAATCAGGATAATTAAGAGGCAGTGATGCCGAGTTCTGAACAGGCAGAGTCCAGACACTGGTGGTGGTGGTGGTGGTGGTGGTGGGGAGAGTTGCTGTAATCTGATAATGAATGAGTAGCAGGACTGAATGCTGACTGGAGGAGCCTGGGGTGGAGGAGGGTCACATCTGGTTTTGACAGCAAGAATATGATTGGCTTAAGGCCACGCATCTGATTAGTTGATTAAAAGTGGATGCCCCAATCAGTTGATAGTGTAAACACAGTGAGAATTAGACACTGAGATATTTTTAATGACCAGTAGTGTAAAAAGAGTCTTCATTTATGAACTACCGCTTAAGCTCCATTTAATGGCAACCAGCCATGCCTCAGCCAATCAGAGGACATAACTAGCTGTGCTATCCAGTGTCTTTTAGTGTTCATTTTAAAATGTCATCTTATGTTAAAATGTCTTCTTTTCCTATTTTTCAAATATCCTCCACAATCAACAGTTACTTGTAAGCTTTCAGTGCTGATTGAAAGTCAAGGCAATGCCATACATGCAAATAATGTAATATTAACTGAAACTCTGGACTGTACAAGTAGTGAAGCATAATCTTTGTCCCACTCGAACCAGTCCTCCCAGTCTCTCTTTCCCAAGAGAACTAGTCTACTCAGACTTTCTGTCCCACTATAACCAGTCCACTTAGTATCTGTCAGACTAGAACCAGACCACTCATCTTCTCTGTCCCACAAGAACTAGTTCACTTAGCCTCTCTGGACTAGTATAACCAGTGTGGCTTGAAAAGTAGTCAGTTACAATACTTAAATAAAAGAAAATAAAGAAAATAGTTCAGAGTTAAAAAACAAAGTTCACCAAACAACAATGTTGCAGCAACACGAATACATGTCAGTTATTATTTCCATCTCTGAGGTTCAAAATCCATGTTTTTTGTCTTTTTCTTTCAAAGATACCACCATAGTATTAAGTCTTAATTATGACTTGGATGATGACATTAAATGCAAGTTCTGAATCTGGTAATTAGGATAACCGTCACATGACTTCAGTGTTGTCTCTGGAGATGTGATGATCTTTTTAGCTCGTTATGTTTATTAGTCACAGTTCATTATTATCGGTACTCTCTGTGCTCATTCTCCAGTAAAGATGTTCAGAGCCCGAAGAGGTTCACAGGGCTTCTTCCAAATACTGAAAAAACTGCATTGCCTTTCTCGCCCTCCTTCACTGTGTGTAGTTGTCATCAAAGCCAGACACAAGTGCTTTCAAGCAAGTACTGGGGGGTTGCCATCGCTACAAAGTCACCCTGTGGGCTTGGCCATCTATTGAGCTTTTCCATTTTCTTTCTCTGGCGAGATGAAAATTCACGTGGCCAAGCTGTCGGAGCCAAGCTTTTATGACTTCAAAGACAGGCAGAATCCACGGGAGCTCCGAGACCTTTGTCAGACGGCAATGTGCTGCATTCCTCAAGCCCTGTTGACATTCACAATTCGCCTCCCAGACCTGAGCAACAAGGACAATCAGACTGCTGCATGTCGAAAATATACACACTCTCTTCTCACTCCTGGGCTTGAGCACGTGAAGCCGTTACGCAGAGAAAGAACAAATCCCCCTTAATTTAGCATTTGGTCCCGATTCACGAAAGTGAATAGATGCTCAGTGACAGGCATCTCAACAGCTTTACTTTTCTTTTATCTATGAACTCATGTGAGGCTCAAATCCATTGCCTGACTCAGACAAAGGCCCAGAGATGCAGACTATTTATAGGTAACTACAAGGTACAGGGCATGGATTTGCTCACATAAGGGTGTTGATCATTACCTTCACATTGAAAATGCGGAAGGTTATGTTTTGATCGCCGTGTATTTATTTATTTGTATGCGTGTTATTCGCATAACAAAAAAAGTTTTAAACCGAATCGCATGAAATTTGGTGGGATGATTGGTTATTATCCGGGGACCATTTGATTAGATTTTGGGATCGATCGGGTCAAAGGTCAAGTTCATGAAAAGGTCAACATCTTCTTGAATCGCATGAAATTTGGTGGGATGATTGGTTATTATCCGGGGACCATTTGATTAGATTTTGGGATCAATCGGGTCAAAGGTCAAGGTTATGGATAGGTCAAAATCTTCTTTTTACCATAGCACGGTCAATTTTTATCCAATTGGCATGCAACTAATGCCAACATGTTCATAGTTCAATGCCCAATCTTGTGATATGCGAAGGTATGCGCTCTACCGAGTGCCCATTCTAGTTTGGTATGGTTTGATGATCCACCTATGTGTGCTCAACGTATTGACTTCTCTTCTCCAGGTCATGGCTTCAAGTTTGGACCAATCATTGGAAAGCTCCTGTGTGAACTCACCCTGGGAGAAGTGCCCTCCTATGACCTTTCACCTTTTCGAATCAGACGCTTCCTGGATGAGACTAAATCAGCTTTATAGAGCTGGGGCTGGATACTAAGAGCATCAACCGCCACCTGAAGTCACCAGAAGCCTTTTCTAATTGTGTAGTATGATTTGAGATTGTCATGGTAATTTAACCCTATGTTGTTCAGCGTAATCACACAATCATCTAGGCCTATGTTTTATCTGCTGCTTTATTTGATGTTCCTTTCCATTTTGACATGGCGTAATCAGCTGTTTAAGTCAGTGTATATACCTGCAGATGCATCACCAACTTAGAGTCCACTCTATGCAGTTGTCTGATTTCTTGCATCTTTTGACAGCAGATCCAAACTTTCCCAGCCGGGCTCCTCCACCACTGATTGCATAACCAGCTAACAAAGTCCTCCATTCAATTCAATTCAATTCAATTCAGTTTATTTGTATAGCCCAATTTCACAAATTACAAATTTGTCTCGGAGTGCTTTACAATCTGTACACATAGACATCCCTGCCCCAAAACCTCACATCGGACCAGGAAAAACTCCCAAATAACCCTCCAGTTACATGGACTCTGTTCCATGTAACTGGGCCTAGCACAGCCGTACTGCCCATAACTTTTCTGCCAATATTAATTTGTTATGAATTCTGGTGCTTTTTGCATATCATTGTGGTGCTTGGCTCGCACTGGGTACCACTAACTCAACTTGTTGCGTTCCTTTGTTTCAGTCCGTATCTTCATACAGTATTTACCACATAGACAAGAGTGTGGTATACATCTTCACTTCTAACTCTGGGCAATAGAGAAAATAAGTGCATCTACCAAAATGAAGCCTGGTTTCTGTAAGTGGTACATGAACCTGATGTCCTTGTCTAGATTTATCCTGGAGAAATACATACAAACCAAACAGGGTTTTCAAATCAACTGGAGCCAGTATAGGGTGTGGAGGAGCATTGTAGCATGGGAAAACTGCAGCAATGCACTTTTCTTAGGTTTGAAGATGGAATATATATTCAAAATAAACTGAATTGGATTGAAAATGTAACTATAGACACATATTCTGACTGAAGAAAGTAGCTTCTTGATAAGTCTTATTTCCAAAAGTTACCTTTCAAATCTTTGCGAAAATTTCACACAGTGTATAAATATTTTCAAAAGAAAAAGCTGTGTTATATATACATTGATTTCCCCTATGTAGGGCGGACACTTTTTTTAATAGTGGTGAAACATATGAACACGGTGTGGAGACGTCACCATGTCACCAGAAAACAGTCTACCTGAGCTGCATATGGAGCTCCACAGCTGCATATCAGTATGTAGTATACTAGTGTCTAGCAACTTTGGGAAATTGTAAATACACCCATCTATGATGAATGGTAGTTTCAAAAAAAGCTATAATCTTATTGGCTTTTATGATTTCATGCATCAGTAAATTTCCCTCCAGCTGCCTTCCCAGCATTCCCCATTTTGCCAACTAAGTACATGGTTAAAAAGACATCAGCCGTCGGGCACTTTGTGTGCATGTGAAGCCAGCTGCGTGCTTTAGCTTCAGAAGTGGCCTATTGCCTGGACCCCTTTCCCCCATTTACCGGTAAGCATTTGAATCACTAATCAGACGGCCTATTACAATGGATTCCAACTACGGCCATCAGTGGGAATGGAAAAATTTGTGTGGAGTTCAGCAAACCATTTGCTCGGATAGCAAAAGGTCATTATGCAAATTACAGAAATTAGAAGTACATTAAACATGCAAATGCAAATATTCCACCACCAATAATTATCAAGCAAGGTCAACTGTAACACTTATCTTCCCATTTTTCCCTTTGAAAGGGTTATTTGGGTGCTTTTCCTGATTCAATGTGAGGTTCTGGGACAGGGATGTCTATACAGATTGTAAAGCACTCTGAGGCTAATTTGTGAGAATGGGCTATACAAATAAAACTGAATTGAATTGAACCGTCAGTGACTCGGGCGGAGAGAAAGTCCAGGATACAATGAAGTATAATAAAAAGTATTTGATATAAAACTGGAATCACTGTTCACCTTAATGCCTTCAAACTGCACCAACGACAACATAAAGATGCCCTCAACACCGCTTGCTCCTCCACTACTCCTCCATCATCCAATCTGGCTCTAACAACCCCAACATGCTTTTTACCACCATTAACAAACTCCTCAAGCCCATAAATACCATCTCCACCTCCTTACCCACCAGCAAATGCAACTCAGTTATATCCTCTTTCAATGACAAAATCATCGCAATACACAACCAGCTGGCTGCCCCCTCCCCCTCTACTACCACGCCCCCAGCCCTCAACATGATCCTCCCTTACTCCCGATCCACTCACTCTCATCCTTCAGTTCAATCACTGAAATGGACCTCTCCTCCATAGTCTCCAGCATGAAGACCTCAACCTGTGCCCTTGGTCCTCTTCATTAGCAAAGGCCTGACTCCCCTCACTCTCCCCTCTCATCATCAACTCCACGCTGTCCTCTGGTCTCATACCCTGCCCCCCCCCCCCCCTCTTCCCATTCACTCAAGCTCGCTGCCATCACCCCTCTGCTGAAAAAATCTGGTCTTGACCCCGACATCCCCAACAAAAAACAGCCCATCTCTAACCTCCCCTTTCTGTCCAAAGTCCTTGAGAGAGCTGTTGCATCACAACTCAAGCCCCACCTCAAGCTCCATAATCTCTACGAACCCTTCCAATCTCACCATCCTCATCCTCTTTGACCTCAGTGCCACCTTCGACACTATCAACCATTCCATCCTCCTCTCACGTCTCCAGTTCTCCGTTGGCATGACTGACACTGCCCTTTCCTGCTTCACCTCATATCTTTTAGATCAACATCAATTCATTGCCATAAGCAACTGTAAATCTTCCACCTCCCCAGTCACCCACGGACCCAGGAGCAAGGACCAGCTTCAGACATAGCCAGCTCCAATGGACCCCATGAGATGGGAATTTACAAAGACTCTGGGAAGGAAGTAGAGTTAGTAATGTTTATTTATTTATTTGCACAATAAAATAAAAACAGTACAAATGTAACTGTGGCAGCTGTGGGGGTGGAGTCGCCAATTTGGCCTCGGCTGCTGGCTGGTTGGTAATCAGTCAGCTGCTCTGGCTTATTGGCAATCAGTCAGCAGCTGACGCTGCAGCCATAAAAGTGCAGCAGAGCTGGAGTTTGGCAGAGAAGAGTGAGCAGAGGCGCCGTTGTGCAGTCTGCTGTGCTGGAGTGTGAATTAAATAAAGAAATTATCAAACAGAACCTCGTTGGTGTCGGAGTATCCTTGGTGCTTTGGGGGGAAACCCACGGGTGACTTTACTATTTATATTTCTGTTTATTTTAAATTTAAATGTACTACTTTTTGCTAAGAAAACTGATGATTACTCCGATACATTTCCCCAGAAATCTTCGTTACTCGCAACAAAAACAAATCTTTCTGTAGGCTTGGCGAATCAGTGGTCCTAGCTTGCAATTGAAATTACGTTATTGCGCAATTGCAAACGAGTGCTCTCAAACCTGCGTTCTTTTAATTTCCAGTGATGCCCAGGATGCTAACATAGCTAGCGAGCGACGACATGAGTAGATGACTGATTTCATGACGGAAGCAGAAATGGAAGCACCTGCTACTCCCGCAACAAACGACGGGGGTGACAAAGACCAACCCCGGATTGGAGTATATCGTTAGCGTGGTAGGGGGGAGACAGGAGTCTGATCTTCTAATGTAGCTATACATGGTGTATGGTAGGCTAACATGTGCTAGCTTTCTTAAATCAAATGAGACAATTAGTGGAGTAGACAGATCGCTAGAGAGTGAGGAAGTGGTGACAGTTGTGAGATTGTTGATTTGAGTATTAATAATGATCATATCCTTCTTATGTATTATAATTTAAACAAATGCGTTCTTTATATACATGTGCAAGTAAAGATAACAACTATTAGCCAACAACTCTACACCCACAAAACCAATGCAAAACTTTTTTTGTGCACAATTCTCAAACACTCATAATTGGAAATGACATCCAGCCCACATATGTTTTGATACCAGCCCAGAGTCCACACTCTGGACTAGCTACTGATGCTGTCATCCGTAGCTAGTGGAAGCATTGCAGAGGGCAGAACAACGTGCACAGATCTCAAGTTAAAAGACTTTGCTCTGTGTTGAGTGTTGCTGCATAACACACATATATTAGAAACAAGGCGCTGCAGCTGCCAATGTGAACCTTGTGATAATATAGCAGGATATAGAGGAGTACCTGCGGTTAGCTAAAGGTTGTCCCAGAGGAGGTGAAGCGCTCCGTTAGAACCATCTCTCACACTGCTGCTGTGAGATTTGAATGAAACACACACAGTGAGACTGAGAATGACAGCAGAAGTATTTCCCACTTGGCCAGGTTTACAGCGCAACGGTTCTTTCTCTCTCACTGCTGCTGTCATGGAGGTTTCAAGCAAATGCAAGCTTGAGATCATCAGTGACATTCTTCCAGAATGCAAACAGAGTTGAAGCAGTGATGAATATTTACAGTTCCCGAACGTGTCTCTGGAGCGGGGCGCATAAACCAGAGGAGGCTCACACTGAGCAAGTTGGAACTGGGGAGCTGCCCCATGTTACTGGGAGTGTACTGGGAGATGCAGGCATAAGTACATTTACATTGATGCATTGCACACAAGTTGGCATCGCTCCCTGAAATGTTCTCAAAGGGTTTAGCTCAAGAAGGCCATGTTTGGTTTGTCTGAAAGGTTCAAACTGCAGCTGTGTTTCATGGGACCGGCTTAATGCTTCTCCAACAGGTTCATACATGTCTTCATTCTCTCATGGAGACTGAGCGACAGTCTATGGCGCATGCCAATATCGTCAATACTCCAAATTCATCAACAAAATGTTGTGTGCAATGGCATGTACATCAACGTGGTAGGGAAGCTGTCTTGTGTCTAAAATAGCCTTCCTACATTGTGTCCTAAAAACAAGCGAGTGTCTGACTGCAACATCGGACGCGGTCTGTCCACACAGAATGTGCTCTGTTGTTATTAAGTCTGAGAATATAAAGGTTTGTGCTTAACCCCCAACATTCTGTTGTTGACCCACCTTTGCTAAATCTCTAAATAAAGCAGCTTAATTGAAATTTAAATCCCAGATCTATTTTAACTTTATTCATCACAAACTTTGTGAATATCTGATTTTCCCCTTTTCACGGTACAAATAACTGAAATAAGTCGTGAACTTTTTTGCCCAGTTATATATTATATATATATATATATATATACAGGACTGTCTCAGAAAATTAGAATATTGTGATGAAGTTCTTTATTTTCTGTAATGCAATTAAAAAAACAAAAATGTCATGCATTCTGGATTCATTACAAATCAACTGAAATATTGCAAGCCTTTTATTCTTTTAATATTGCTGATTATGGCTTACAGCTTAAGAAAACTCAAATATCCTATCTCTAAATATTAGAATATCATGAAAAAGTATACTAGTAGGGTATTAACCAAATCACTTGAATTGTCTAATTAACTCGAAACACCTGCAAGGGTTTCCTGAGCCTTGACAAACACTCAGCTGTTATAAATCTTTTTTTTTACTTGGTCTGAGGAAATATTAAAATTGTATGAGATAGGATTTTAGAGTTTTTTTAAGCTGTAAGCCATAATCAGCAATATTAAAAGAATAAAAGGCTTGCAATATTTCAGTTGATTTGTAATGAATCCAGAATGCATGACATTTTTGTTTTTTTAATTGCATTACAGAAAATAAAGAACTTTATCACAATATTCTAATTTTCTGAGACAGTCCTGTATATATATATGAACTTTCGACCTGTCCAGGGTGTACCCTGCCTTCGCCCAATGTCAGCTGGGATCGGCTCCAGCACCCCACAACCCTAATGAGGATAAGCCAGGGGTGTCCAAACTTTTTGCAATGAGGGCCAATTGTGATAAAGTAAAGATGCCCGAGGGCCAATAGTTCATTTAGACATTTTTTTAAACCACAAAACTTACATGAATATAGACTATTATAAAACAATGTATTTTAACTGTCACAATTACTTTTATTTTTTAAATGACAATGTAACCACATATAATAGAACCAAGTCTGCCTTTCATTCAGTCAGATAACAAAGAAAAAGCTGTATATAGAATACCTTACATATCTATGAGTTACATAACGTTGCTTAATGAACATTTTAAACAGGAGTTATAAGTAATGCAAAGTGGTCTGTTATCATTACACTTACAAACTAATTAATTTTGCCCTTATCTTTTACTAGATCTTTTCAGAAACACTGGGAGGAGGCCCCGGGGAAGACCCAGGACACGCTGGAGAGATTATATCTCCCGGCTGGCCTGGGAACGCCTCGGGATCCCCCAGAATGAGCTGGAAAGTGTCGCGGGCGAGAGGGAAGTCTGGGTCAACCTGCTGGGTCTGCTGCCCCCGCGACCCGACCCCGGAATAAGCGGATGAGAATGGATGGATGGATGAATAGTTTGTCACATCTACAGGTTTTTCACTGTTAATGACATATGTTACCGTTCAACACACTTCACATTTAGCTTATTGTGGCTGCAATTAACCTGTTTTGCACTGAATACCTTTTCAAGATAATATCAATAAAGTGCAACCTGTGACAAATTAAACCAAATAAGATCAAGAATTTGGGCATAAAGAGTTTTACTGAGTGTTAGTTACACTGCATATATTTTCAAAATAACAAAAATGTGCAACCTTTGAAAAACAAAACAAGTGCAGATATCTTTGAGTCATCACGTTTTACTCTGTGTGATAAAATGGGCTTTCCACTACACCTCTTTTTAAAACGGGGTTGCAGGCTTGATACGGCCACTCTCCATAAAACTCAATGTTGAGCTCTTGTTTTGAAGGGCAACAGCTGGAACGCTGAGAGGTAACACCTGGCAAATCGCCAAGAATCTAGTCTGTCGCGCATGCGCAGCGTAACCGGTTAACGCTGTAACGTACACATTTACACGAAAGTAGGCGACAGGCATTTCGCTCTTTATTTATTAATGACTTAGTTTTATGTCCGTGTAGTTTGTAATATGTGAAGTTCTCAAACAAGGTCTTGAAATAAAATAATCTGCATTTCCCCTCGCGCCCCACCTCGTCTCTGCTCTTGAACCCGGAGCAGAGAGCGACTCTGAGACGACGTGTCTTCACCACCGTGGGAACGCAGAGGTGTCGGTTTGCTGTTCCCGCGACATATTGGACCTCTCTGCCGGCTGGTTGGAGCGCGCTCACCTGTATGTGCGCACCTGTCTGTGCGCATGGGGGCGGAGCTCCGCCGCGATACCGAGAGCCAGGAGAAGTGTGAACGCCACCACGTAGAGACAGAAATGACATGCCGCTGTGTCGATACAATCAATAATATACGACCGTTTAGTTGAATAAAACAACCTGACATTACTTATGTTGTAATCTGGCGCTATAGAGAACATTTCAGTGGGGCGGACCCCCACCCTGTTCTCATGGTAGGGGAAACACTAGTAATTCCCACCGCTCCTGAAAGCGGCGGCCCTCACTGTCAACTTTTCTCCTTTTTTTTTTGCCGTCGCCATGGCAAATAGGGTTCGAGAAGGGTTCACGCCACGGATGCAGAGCCAGATACATTAGAAAGGAGGAATTACGTCTTTCAAGTTTTTATGATTTATTTATTCCGACAGATCTGGCGGGCCAGAAATAACACATTATATGACCGATGTCGCGGGCCGTATGGAATTTGACCGCGGGCCACCATTGGCTCGCGGGCCGGACTTTGGACACCCCTGCTCTTGAGGGAAGCCATGAGGTAAAAATGAGTTTGAAACCCCTGGATAATATACTTATAAAAGCACAATGTAAAGGATGAAGCATTGCAGGAAACAAGTACTTCCCATCCTCAATGGATTACTGCGTGGTATTGCAGATGCATTTCGAGCAGATACAACTGTTAGGTTTAGGTTTAGGTCCAGGGCAAACTCCCTCCTCCACCATTACTTGTGCATTGATACGAGTCTTGTGTCCTCCGCATTTTCATCAAGTACAGTGCAACAGAGCAGCTTCATTATTTGCACACACAACAGAAACCAACCAGTATTCTGCAGCCAAAAGCTCTTCCAACCAAACCAAAATTCAATCATTTCCTAATCCTGAAAATATCTCCAGACCCCAAAAAATATATATTTTCTCCAACCTCCTCGACCCCCACAGACGCCCTCAAACCCCCTCCTCTTTCCACTATTCTACCAAGCCACTTTGTCGACTTACAAAAATAGATATTTGACATACGCTTCTCATTTCCTAATCCATCTTCTATGACTACACTTCCATCAACTTCATCTTCTTCCCCATCACTTTCCTCTTTCAACCCCTTGTCTCCCAATCAAGTTCTTACCATCGTAACCTCAGCCTGCCCGAACATCTCGCTGCTCAATGGTGGAACAAGCTCTCCAATGACACCAGGAGAACGGAACAAAGATTCAAGGCCATTATTTGTATTTATTTGGATTGCCAATCTCATGAAATGAGCCAAAACAATACTGAATGTATTGTATTGTATAAAACTATTGTCCGTATCATTGTCCCTCTGTGCCATAAAGCTCCATTGTTGCTCGACATATTCACTAGAGCATCAAATATGGATTAATATCTATAATATTCATATCCGTATCTACCTGTTTTAGGAAATTACTAAGCCTTTTTAAACAGTGGAACAATATATGATTGAGGTCTTTCCGAGGACATGGGTCTCCAGTAGGAAGCAATGGACTTGGCTATGAGACACAGATAAAGTAGCGAGACACCTGCCATGTACCATGGCAAATCGTCGATAGTCATAACTAAATAAATGTTTCAACCACAGATGGTCGTTATCAGCTCAAATTTAAGGAGGGAACACATCTGTATTTATTGAGTAATTACTGAATGAGTCATCTGATATGAGACATTTTCAGAGAGATAAGAGACTTATTTGTCCTTTCATCTTATTGTCCTCATGTGATTGGAGAGATTTAGATGATAACCGAGATTAAGGACATTTGTACAGGAATGATCAAAGGTCAGGGACAACGTGCTGACACTCGTTACATTGACTTAATAATATGAATATCTGTCAGTTATTTTCGTTACTCTCTTGGCAAGTTTTTCTTTTTTTTGTAAATGCTTTTGTTTTACAACACAAAATTATTCTGATGACTACTATTTCAATTTCATCAAGCGTACATGTTTTTGCAAAGTTATTCTATACTAACAACTGCTCATTTTTTATATGCATAACTAGTTTGGGTTTCTGAAACGTGTTTCCCTTCTTTAATGTTCAGAAACACTTCATTATTTTCCTCTGTCTCCATTGTATGCGGGTTCGTAGGGACTCCAGATACCCAACTGATGTACAGGTGGAATCTTAGCTCCTCCCATCAGTGTATGAATGGTGTGAATGGGTGAATGATGTCATGTAGTGTTAAAGCGCTTTGAGTGGTCAAAAGTACAGAAAAGAGAGATACAAGTACAGGTTTATTTACCATTTTATATACATACGTAACCTTGTGCTCTGATGTGCAAATTATAGGATGAGCATTAGTTTATTAGCAGGACTACTGTGATCATTTTTTTCAGTATAGTTTACCTTGAATGTGTCCCGTTCAAATGTGGAGCACAACTCACGAAGTACCGGCCAAGCTGTAAATATGCACATGCGATTGGATGTGTGAATAACTTCGCAGTGTGGTATTGAAGAGCTGCTGGTGACCTTCTGAGGGCAGCGCTGTAGCTCAGAGGCCCTTTCCAAACACTCCTACACAAGCCCAGAGACCAGCCTTGACATGAGGTCAGCCTTCCAGCCCTCCAGGCTCTGCTTGACCTGTCCTCCTGATCAACACCGTAAGCCTTCGGACTCTGTATGCATGCTGCTGTTGTTGTTCTCCTGGATCTCTGTACAACCGCCCCCTCAACCAGCTGTGGGCAACACGGCAGCCTGAAGGTCACCAAACAGGTGAATACAATACTGTGTTTAATAACTATGACAACTGGCACAGTATAGTTTGTGTAACAGGACGGTACGGAGGACACAGCAGTTAGGGCAGTGCAGCAATCAAAAGCAGTCAGTTCAGCAGGTTTTTAATCAAACAGAAAAAGAACTGAAAGCTTAGCTCAGTCTCGAGCTCTATCAATTTCCTACGCAAGCTATCTCAGCCGGGCCGCTCGCCGACTTACCCGCTTAACCTTCTTCAGGCAGTCACGCTTCTCCAGTCACATGTTTCTCCTCTGCTCTGTTTCCCTCCTTGCCCTTTGTTCTCCTTAATGACGAGGAGATCGCGATCAGGTGCGTCTCTTCTCACACCTGATCCCCATGCTCTGCTTAACGAGTGGATGAGGCCTTCTGGCTGGAATGTAGACTCCAGCCACCACCCTTCCTCTCAGGCCCTTACAGGGGCGGACTGGGGGGAAAGAGTGGCCCGGGAGTTACTGTCAGCACGGCCCACTCAATTCACGGCATGCTGCCCACTCAATGCATCGCACGAATCGACCAGTCAGTGCAGGCTTACTTGGAAATATACCTATACACTTAACATTATTTTGGACGATTAGAAACATCATTATTTTTTAATAACACTTGGCTCCACCAATTTACCTGGATGGACACATGAAATACAATGATACTGCTATTGTAACACTCCAAAGGTAGATGTAGTTTGCTAGATGAATATGCTTAACTCTGGGCTAGTTTCAGATGGTTATACGTATAACTACAGAGCTTTCGGGAATTAATGTGAGCAGAGAAAGACCACACAATAAAGAAACTGGAATCAGAGGGTAGAATTAGTATGAACTATAAATGTAACATCTTCTGTGAAGCAATGAATGTAGTGAGGCCGACGATGTCAGACGGAGGGCCGGTTGGTGATAGAGGCGGGCCGGCCTCTATCAAGTCAGCCCCATATGTAATAAAAGTCATTCAATATCATATCATAGAAGTGCATCCTTCAGGGTTCCCCATCTTAGCGCTGCAGGTGATGACCTCAGGCCTTCAGGCCAGGCTGTTTTCCCATGGTCTCCTGCCTCTTGTAGAGAAAGAACCAGTATCACGTGACTCGCCCTCTGAAGCAGACGACAGTCCAGAGGGGCTGTCAGCCGTTACTTGACACAAGGTCAGAGGCAACAAGATGGATTGTTAGCCAAGGAAGGAAACAGCCGCCACATTTGGAAGGGTAATGAGCTACGTTGCAAGGCAGCCAGGAGAAAACAGACGGCATTGCATGTTTTTACAGCATCTTCTCGTCACCGTCTCTCTCTGGGGAAAAGGTCCTTCCCTCCATATCTCCTTGCTTCCATCTGCTTCGTCTGTCTCTCCTCAGCAGAGGAGCAATAGTGGCTGAAAAGGACAGTTTCCATCATTCAGCTCATGAATACTGAATGGCCTCAAGTAGTTTTGATTAAGAAGGTACAATGGTTGCAGACAGTAATCTGCAATCTTTCACCAGTCAGAGAGGAATTTCTAGAAAAAAAGGCCTGAGGAAGAAGATGGATTGGAATAATTTATGTTTCATATTTAAACTAATTCAAACAGAGAAAGGCTGTGGCTATTTCTTTTTTTTAAACTCCCAGACAGAAGGGAAATATAAGGTATTAAAACCCAAGAGAATTGCCTGAAATTGCCATTTCCCTGTCCTAGAAGTGCTGAGGCAGCAGAGCAACTTTTGACATCCCGAGCGAGGTGAAGCTTAGCAGTCGCCTGCCTGCTGTTTTGCGATGTTTCCTTATAGCAGAGCCACAGTGAGGGATAATTCACTATCACTTACCAGCTCCACAGATGATCTGACCTCGTCTCGGGGTGTTTCCTGCTGGCTTTTGCTTTCAAGTGGGACGACACTGCAGGCAGGGAGCCGCCGTTGAGGAGCAAAACGTATTTGACCCATGAAGAGAAAACAGCATGAGATGAACTTACCAACACTCGTGCATTTTCACGATAAGACACGTTTGAGATGAGAATTCATTTACTATTGGCTGACAATAGATGCTCAATTTATTCCAAGTGTAGTATTCCAGCATGAAAGAATAATTTAATATCTATTTGAATTCATGAGCCAGATGCCAGTGCATTGAGATGAACTTGTTTCTAACGGAGGTCTGGTCTCTTTTTCTTTTATTTATTAATTTCGTGCATTAATTCTCACCACCTCTAAGGCCACCGACTGCTGCCGCTCTTGCTAATGCTGGAAAGTAACCCAGTATAAATGTGGTGTGATGTTAATGCGATACTAAATATATAAACGTGCTAGCTGAAGTTAATGAACTGCATTGAAACTGCAGGTTATTTGCTGGCAGATAATCTCCATCTGGACTAAATATTAAATTTCTAGCTTCTCTTTAAAATACTAAATCAAAATTTGATTGCACTTCTTTGTTTTGCTGGGTTTTTAAACAAGTAATACATACGAGTATAATGTATAATGACTACTTGGGGACTATATTGAGAACAGTGCTGTAGCTGTCATGAAACTCCGGTGCTCACCATTGTTTCTGGTAATGTGGAGATTTTACGGGTCGAGTATGAATTTACACACGTCTTGTACGAGGGGAATTTGAGCCCCTGGCCTCAGGACTGCTGGCATACCGCAGCCTACCGCTGGCATGTCGACAGCTTGAAAGGCATATGATCTTCTCAAAATGAATGTCTATGCTCCTTTACAGTGTACCATACTACCATGTAGGGACCATAGGCTACATCTCCAACAATGCATGTCAATTTTTGAAAACTGCTTTCTCTTCCTACCGCGAGAAAGCAGTGTTTCCATATCGGTGTTTGACTGAAGACGAGTGATTCAAATGAAAAAGATCAACAAATAATCCCAAAATGTTCAAGAAGGGAGAGATTAATAATGAGGGTATGCCATTTAAAGAAGATGGTAACGTCTATACAGGTTTGTGCTTCAAGGAAACAAACCAGTAAGTCTTCTGTGTTATGAGACACTGACGGTGATTAAAGGAATACAATTCACATTGGCCTTTACACCAAACACTTATATTATCCTTGGAGGCTAAATGTAGTGTACTTGGCTACACCTAATTTAGCCTCCAAGAATAATATAAGTCTAAGAATTTAAGGCAGAATGCAATCGCAGCAAAATATATTCACCAAAGCTAGAGCCACAAATGGTGCTGCTGTGAAAGCTCGTTTCATTGTGGCTCAAGAAATCACCTGAATTTCCAAGCAGTGCATGTTAAAGGTAAATAAATGTATGTGAGCAGGTGAGCCCCAGACCACATCTATCACGCATGTTCTTACTATTTGCTCTAGCAGTTGTCCTTCTCAATAACATGCGTTTGATCTTTATTTATTTTTTAAGTTGGATCTAAATTGGATAATGTGGGTTTCTTAACTATAAATTTAATTAATTTATCTTATAACAGAGAAAGACAGTTATTTAATTGTAACTGCATACTGTCATAAGGTGCTGGTGTGCTCACATCGATTATAAATCTATTATAAATATAGGAGACCTCTCAGGCAAAACATGTTTTTTATGCACTGGTCAATTTAGAGATTCTGGTATTCCATCTTCAGAAAACTTGTATACAAAACTAATTGTCTTAATGTTAGGAATCAACTTTGGCAGTTTCATAGTAATATCTATTCGTTCATTATTTTTGTATCCAGCTCACCAATAGTGTCTTCCCTAATTATGTTATGATGCAGTTAAGTGTCATAATATCTTTCTTATGCCCGTATGTCAGAAGTTGAATGGAAGACAAAATGCAAACTTTCGTCACACGTGCATTTCAAAATATAAGATTGAATATTGATCAGCACAGACAGATTACATTTTAGGTCTCACTCTGCTGTCCTTCAAGGAGACATTGAGCTCTTAATGAAATTCTGGACACACACGCACGTGAGGGTAATAAAAAAGTACTCTGGATGTTTGAGGCTTCTCAGTGAACACGTGACTTGGCCTTCAGCGGCTCGCTGGTATTCGGTCTGTAAGTAACACACAGGAGGAGTTTTAAAGACAGTGTCCTTCAGTCATTATGGGAATTTACTTCGATATATTTGGCAGAACCTTTCAAACGCATACACCCTGTGTGTTTGTTATTTTGATTCTATATAATGAATCTATTCACAATGTATTCACCCCGTCCATAGCACCACTGTAAGACTGTAATTATCACACTGAGGAGAACATGAATGTCTGTTAAGCACTTCATGGCAGTCCATCCAACAGTTGTCAAACTCAAGGTGGCCGGATAGATCAACATTACCTCACTGCTAGCATGACTAACACCTGTAGACAGGAAAATAACCTGAGGAAACAACGCAGAGAAGTTGCATCAAACTTCTGGGTGAAGCACACAATACATTGTCTGGCTTCATCATGGAATGAGCCGTCACAACTAACCATCTTTAATAAGTCAGGATTATTTGAGTTCATTTGTGGATATAGTCCCACAGATGTCATACAGGTCATTTTGTTAAAGGAATATGTTGATGCGTTTAAAATCAAAGCCTGCATTCATCACTCACTCTAAATGATCTTCTCATGATGTAAACCTGATTTCTCCAACACACATTTCGCAGCCTTCAGGTTTTTAGAGAGCTATTGGTTGGTTCTCGAGCTCAGCTTTAAACAGACATTAACTTTCCCATGAATTAAACAACAAAAATAAAATCGAAAATAACTAATTGAGTGGGGTTTGGGTCTCTGGAAGGCTTCACAGGGTCACCGCTAATCAAAGCACATGAAAACATCAAAGTGGATGAATCAGGAAGCACTTTGGGTTTTATCTGCACAAAATGTGGAAACCTTGGAACTAGAACACAGGCAGACCATATTTAAGTGGAAATGGAGATACATTACCTGGAGAGACACAGCAGCAAAACATGTCAACTCAGACAAATCCAGTCTTCAATGCATTCTAAAACAATCACCATCATTTATTTACAATATATTAAACTGTAATGCAAAATGTATAACAAGTGGTCAATGTGTTCAATAATGAAAATAAACATGAACTATTTTCAAAGCTAGCATCAATCATACACATATTTATATATAAATACGGTGTGCAGTCAGCAATATCATGCCTGCTCTTGTTTTTATTCTGTTGAAGCGAGACACTGTTATCAGGGTCAATAAGGTCAAAAACAGATTTCCATACTTGTGTTGACTGCATAGAGAATAAAAATGAAGACACACGTCTAAAAACAAATGTATAGGAGAATAACACCCAACTACTCCCACAACGACCAACGCCTACAATTTATTTCCAGCCCTAAATGCCACGTCACGCTCTTCTGGACTCTAAATGGCTTTCGAAAACATTGTAATGCTGCTCAGTAAATAGACATGTGTCCAGACTGTGTGACACTTCAGCAACCATGAAAATGCATGTTCCTATTTTGCTGCTGTTTCGAGGCATCATTGGGTTGAGAAAACAAAAACACCTGACACATAACCAGGCCTCAAGGACACCGGACATGATTTCACAGAAATGGTTATATAGGCTGTAGTGTGTCCAGTTAACAAAGTTACAGTTAAAATACACAATGAGGCTTTAAAAGGAGATGCTGGTGATATTCTATACTTTTCTTACAATATCATCATAACTCATGAAAAGACATACATCCAAGCAGAGATATATTAATGTCAACAAAATCACGGCACTCATTGGATCTACTGTACTGCATTAAACATTGGAGATTCTTGGCATTTAAATTTGCACCATTGACCAATAGCAAATCCTCCGGACAGTGTTGTGAAGCTATAACAGCCAATTGGCTGCTAGGTCTGTCACTTTTATTCAACATGTGTGGGATATGGGGGAAAGAATGAGGTATACAACCTGTAATGATTTGTTTCAAGGTGAATGGGCTACTACTCCATGTCCTGCTGGCCTATCGGTTCGCCAGGCTCACGTCGGTGTTGCTAGCACGAAATAGAGAAAACTAGCAAAATCATGACACAAAACCCCCACAAATAATGTGTACAAGCACTGGATGTGACACTATGGATGGAAAATGTGACTTTAAAAAACACAAATTAAGCCATATTTAAACACTCAGTCGTCTTCAGGAGGAACCAATTAGCTGAAGAGTTGCAATGACAACGGTGTTAGCTCCATTTGATGAAGACCACCAAGAGATGTGAAAACTCCAGAAAACATTTCAAGTGGCCCTTTGAGCTTCAGGATACACATACTTTCCCCAAAGTTCAAAAATACACTGCTGGTTTTGGTCCTTTCATTTGATTTGTTGACAAAAAGACGAATATAGAACACCACCAGTAGTTCCTTGGACATGCTGGTTGAGGATACCAGACCTATGACTGATGCCCAAAGTCAAGTACATTCCCTCTGCAAAAAGAAAGCGCATCACACGTAAAACAAACACAGGTTGACCTGTGAACAACAAGCACAAGGACAAAGCCAAAGTCTATTCCTCACTACAGAATTAGTTAAATCAAGTCAAATTAAAAACAAGTCTTTGTGGTAAGCTCAAACCTCGTGGAAATTAATTTGCTCGACGGCAGTCCTCTGCAAAACCAAATCTATCGCACTTCAAAAACTAAATGCTTTGCTGTTGTGGAGGAGTAGTTATCGATGCGATCACCCGCCCCTGGAAGGAAGCGAGCATTCGCCAGCAAAAGGCAGAACAACTTCCCTGTTTCTGCAGGGAAACAGAAAGGGAGCCGATGATGATGATGACGACGATGATGATGAGCGTGTCCTCAGCGTACGGCACGCAGCTCATGAAATGCCACAGCTGCAGAGAAGCCCACTTAAATCTAATGGCACTTGTCCCGAAATGGAAAAAAGCAGGAAAAAGGAATAATAAGGATGGGACTTTTCTCAGGACTCGGCGCCAATTGGCAATAAGTAAAGCACTGTGCACACACACACGTCAACAAAGGCTTTTTGGCAATACATTGTACATTGTAGGAGAAGAGAGGAACAGTTGACAGTGACAAAGAGAGAGAGACAGAAAGAATCTATTATCATTGCGACCTCAAGTTCTTTGGCTAGGTTACAACCACACAGGGTGACTGCTCAAGCCAAGCTAATGCTGCTTCATGCAACCAACGACGTGGAGTTTTTAATAACAGAGCTGCTGTGTGTGTGTGTGTGTGTGTGTGTGAGACTGAGTGTTAAACACCGTGTAGTTTGTCAATTATGACCAAATCCTGTGAGGATCTGCAACAGGAAGCTCTGACAGTGTGTTGGGAACAAGTTTTCCTGCAGGGTTGAGTTATTAACTGTGTGGTTTTGTCCAACTCAGCATATATGTGGTCAACTTTGCATGCAAGACAAACTGTCACGCTGTAATGAGGGCACGTTTCAGAGAGCGGATGCCGACAGCAAGGATTACGATGTGCTCTCAGAAGGCCGGTCCTCGCCGTCGTCTTCTTTCATTTGGCTTCCGTATCTGAATCAAGAGTATTGAGAGCCCTGGGTCGCCCCGCCTTCTTCTTTTTCGTCTTCCTCTTCATCAGACCTCTCGAAGCCGTAGTGTCTCCGGCCAGGGGGGCTGGAGCAGGAGAGGAACAAGTAGAAGCTGATGTTGTTATCAGGAAATTGAGCTGAGAACAGTACAGTGTCTCACAGAACTTAATGAAATAAAACACAAGCAAATGTCTCAGTCATCCTCACCACAAGACAAACACTGCAATGAGAAAGGACAACTAATCAAAACACAAACTCTCTGAGAAAGGCAACCTTGGGTGTTTGTTTGTTTTTCCTCTAATGGAGAAGGTCGATAAGAAGATTGGCTGTTTGTATTGTCAACATTAATCATGGGATTCTTAGTAGGAACCCTAGAACCCTAAAAGAGCCCTAAGGGTATTGTGAGATGGCCATCCAAGCCTGTTATAAATAGTGGTTCTGGATCAGGGGAAATGCCAAATACAGAAACATATCACAAATATGGGTCAGCTGTAGCTCATGGGATGAGTGGCCGTCCCGTAATCACAGGGTAGCATGGATCATTTCAGCTCAGTATGGTAGAATTATCAGAACAGGAAAGTTAGGATGAGCCTGGCTTTTTAAAATATAAGCCGCCATCATTCTCTGTATGTCAAAAGGAAACTGTCTAGTTTTTCAGGATAAAAGCCACAGAATGTGACTGTATCGCAACAGGCTGTAGTTCATGGGGAGAGTGGTGGTCCCGTAACCACAAGGTAGCCGGTTCGATCCCCGCTCTCCCCATAGTGGCATGTTGAAGTGTCCTTGAGCTTCACTGCAGCCCACTACTCCTTAATAACTAAGGATGGGTCAAATGCAGAGAAGAATTTACCCATGGGGATAAATAAAAGTTTCTTTTAAAGATAGAAACACTTCAAGTCAAACACAAAGATGGAACTAAATGATAACACGTCTCCAGGGACCGCTACACGCCCGCACAACACACAATGTGTTCGATTCAACTACATGCCAGTTAAATTGAAGATGAGCTAATCTGAGTTTGTGTATTTGCAGATTTTTGTCTAATCGTGAATGTTTCTCATTTGCTTGTGTCTTCTATATTTACAGTTTTTTTCTTCTAAACTTGACAGTTATTTGCCCAGCTGGTGATGAGGTTGTCTTCATTTGTTTGTGTTTGTCTCTTTGCTTTGTGTCCTTGTTTTGCAGCTTGTTGAGCTCCTATAACCAGCACAAGCTAGCTGTGCATATTGTCAGGTTAGCCTTTGCTCTCGCATTCAGTGGGCACAGCAACTCTTGCAATGTGACACAACAGGCGCATGCAATAGGGCTTTGTGTTATTATTGTTCCTAAGGGACTGCATCAAAGCCATTCAAATACCAAACGCAAAGCACTGCAACAGATGTCTTTCCATCCTCTCATAATGTTACAGTTGTCATGTGAATCAGCTTTATTAAATTACAAACCTGCTGAAAATTAAGTGGTTACCAAAATCTAAATATGATCCAAAAAAAGAAAAAAATCATCTCCAATGACTATAATGAACAAGAAAATACATCCAAACGGCTTAAAAATTACAAACTGGGGGTTAATTACTGTCAACTGTTATTTGTAATCAAAGCTTGGGGTCTAAATATACCTGCACTGGCTGAAAGGAGAAGTGTATTATGGTCCATCTTATTAAATTCTTGTTATTTTTGCCTGCTGGGACTATAGATTTCAGAGGCATCTCGGGATTGATTAAAGTCCGACATAACATTCATATTGAGTGCAGCTTCTCACTAACTACACCACCCAGCTCCTTAAGAGTACTCAATGAAGGCCTTACTAGACTAAAAGAAAATCAGCCACAGAGGTCGTACTCCCAATGGTTTGACATGAAACTGAGAGGGGGTAGTAGTAAACATCAACAATTGTTAGCATGCCCGAGACACATCATCAAAAGCAAACCAGACATTTTAATTCTGAATTGTAAATTTCTAATGCAACTCAGACTCGTGCTGATGGATGGGTTAAATAGTCTTTGATTGGTTAGGTAACAACATGCTTCAAAAACACTCTTCAAGGCAAGTCCATTTCAGGCAACGACCTACTGCCTGCCTCAGTCACTGTCCGGCCGATACAGGTACTTCATCATCAGGTTGTCCACCCTCTTCTTCCTCTTTTTATCATCCTTTTTGTTCATTGGCTGGCTCTCACTCGGGGGTCGAGCTTCTCCGTCGCTTTCAGGGCTGGACACCTTTCTATCCGGGGCCCTCTTCACACTGCTGGAGCTTCGGTAGGAAATGGTTGAAGCCCCAGAACTTGACCCAGAGTCCGACTTGGAATCTGAAGACGAAGATGAGGAAGAAGACGAAGATTGCTCCTTCTTCTTGGACTTCTTCTTGGACTTCTTGGATCTCCTCTTGGAGCTGCTCCTGTGACGATGGTCGTCTCCTGAGCTGTCGGACTCTGAGCTATGGCTTCTCTTCTTTTTCTTGCTCTTGCCTTTGCTCTTACTGCGATGGCGACTGCTGCAGCTGCTGCCGCCGCGGGACGATCTTGTGCAATCCACTGCAGATGCAGAGCGACTAAGACTGCTGACAGGGCGACTACCATCTCCATTACGGATACTTTTGTTGTCGTCTTTATCATTCTGAGATTTTTCTTCTTCAGCATTAGAGTCTTCCAAGCTCCTGCGCTTAAATGTGATTGGTTTGAAACTCAGCACCTCATTGATGGCTTTCTCCAGGTCAGGGTCGAGGTAGTTGCGATGACCAACTGGTTTGATATCCAATTGGATATTATCAATTGGGTCATTATCAGCAGTTGATGATCTGGCTTGTGGGGGTGGCATGGAGATGCTGCGGCCAGTGGAGGCGTGAGGACTGGATGCCGACCTCTCGGTGAAAGCCACACTACGAATATCGTCAATGTCAACATCAAACTCGCTCAGGCGGCAGCTGCGTGCCAGCGACATATGGGAATCAGCTCGGCTAACACTTCCAGGACTGCGGCCCCCAGACCGTCTGCTAAAGCAAGGGCTACTGGGACTGCTTCCATACAGTGACCGCCCGCCTCGGCCCTCATCTAAGTGTGAGGCGCTTTGGCGGCGTCCATGTGGGCTTGACAGACCTAAACTGATGGTAGACTTAGCATCATTTTCTGGGCTTAACCCAAGACGTGTGGAGGCCCGACTTGGTGCCGTGTATGAAATTACTGATTCTTTGTCAAAGTCGGCCCAACGGCTGTCCATACCTTTCCTGGCCCGGCTGTTGGCCTCTGAATAGGCCTGGGAGATGCATGATTCTCTGTCATGCATGTCATTTCCTGCCTGGGACTTTCTCCTGGAGCTGACTGAGAAGGTATCATCCAAGTTTTTGGGTTTTGGCTTATGGAGGGATAGAGTCTCTTCTGACTCTGCATTCTCCTTGAGGGCACTGAAGAGGGCATCCCCTTTGCCACTGATGGAATAATTAAGGTTGGAGCGTTTTCTGTAGCTGAGAGAGCTCATCACTGACATTGGCCTGTTCGTATCAACGTCTTTGCCCTCTTTATTAACCTCTTTCCATTCCTTACCCTCTTTCCTCTCTTTCCCTTCCTTTGCATCTACATTTACAGCAAATCTAGAAAGAAGCAACAGTGGAGGACGAAGGAATGAAGACAATGGGAGAGAAAATGAAAAAGATGAGGTATCGAGTCAAGTGGAAGGGAAAGAAGAGAATACAAATTAATAAATAAAACTTGACAAATAAAAAGAGAAATGTCATGAAATTTAGCCAACTAATGTACAGAAAAGCGATGAAAAAAAGAGATTAGGAGAATGAAACATGAGACAACTGAAAAGGAACTAAAAGACAGCTGAAAAACCTACCGAGAACCGATGAAGGCCACAGTAATGATTAGAATGGTAAAAAAAAAAAAAAAAAAATCTTACAAACCAACTTTGAAGTAATCTAAAAGTTTTGGCATGAGAAAAAACTTTGAGGGCCAGTGCGTAAGATTCCAGGAAACATAATACGTCTTTTGTGGGGGAGTTTTTCCTGTACCGGTGCAAGGGTCAGAGGAAGTCTTGTGTCTACAGATTGTTAAACCGACAGACAAATGTGTGTACAAATTGTGTATGACTACATAGAACTAAACATATGTGTGTCTTTGTTACTGTAACGCCATGTCGCGGATTCCGCTTGCCCGGCACAAAAAAAGTAAACACTGGCTTTAGAGAGACTTTAGCATTTCTTTGTTACCTGAAGGTCACCGACCTGCAACAACGTGAGTCGCCAAGTGCAAAATGTCCTTGCTTCTAAAATAACAAGGCAACGGTCTTGAAATATATCCCACGGTTTTGCACTCAGCTTTTCATATTTCAGCACTCTTGGAAAGGGAGGAGTGAGTGTGGTTGGTTGCAATCTACAACTACACTGCTAGTTGCCACCGAATCGTAGATACTGGACCTTAAAGTGTCAACATCATTTGAGAGGCAATGTTTTAGCCTTTTAAATATAAATTTACTCTATTTAATGTTTTTTTTTCTTTTTTCTTGAAGTTGAAAACAAGATAAATTCTTAGCCTTTATGATATAGACCAGACAGATACTAGACAGTGGAGAAGGAGAATGGCAACTTGTAGCAAAGGGGCGACAAGTTCAATTCAATTCAGTTTATTTGTATAGCCCATTTTCACAAATTACAAATTTGTCTCAGAGTGCTTTACAATCTGTACACATAGACATCCCTGTCCCAGAACCTCACATCGGGGAAGGAAGTTGGATTCTGCTGTAAGGACCCCGCCTTGGTGCATGGGTGCTCTTTCAGGTGAGCTATTTGGCACCCCTGAAACCTCTATCTAAATCTATTTCTACAACTATTCTACATAACAAAAGGCATGCTCAGGAAAATTGATTTTAAAACATTTGCTGAGAATAAGGAGGATGTGCTACTTTCTCTCTATTTGGTATGCCAGACTGATGGGGTTTAGGGTAACACTTACTGTTGTGTTGCAGTAAAAACACAGGTTAAATGTACTGAAACTCAATTAGTGTTAGCGAACATTTTCCATTTTGGTGGAACATTTTCCAGTAATTTTACTGAATATACTAAAAAAATTACATTAAATTCCATATTTCTTTGAATATTGAACTGGGGTACTTCCTGTTTAATACTGATCTCAAACAGTAAATCCTATGACAATTAATGAAACTTCAACAACATAATTTGTGTGAACTGAAAATTAGATTCAAACCAAACAAAGCTTAAACAACCCGATAAACTTGAGAAACCTTTTTACCCCATTATTTTGATCTATCCATTGTTAAATGTCTGAGAGAACTGGTCAAGAAATTCGGTGTACCGGGGCAAATGGCAATTCCAGTCACTTAAATGCTGTGACTACAAGGGCCAGTGTTGGCTTATCCTCAGTGTTTGACCTTTGGAACATGCCAAGAGAGATTCAACTTTTTATAACTTTGAAAAGTTGGTAGTGGCTGAGCTGAGGGAGGGCAGTTAAATCTTCTGGTAAGAAGAAAACTCTGGGGCAATTTAAACTGTCAGCTGGCAGACACAATGATATATCTTAGCAAGTGGCTCAGGTACACTATACCATCTGGCCATTGGGCATGTCAATACATCGACCACAGAGGTGGGTTTGTTTTTAGGAAAAAAAAGTTCCCTCTTCACAGAGCAGGCAACCATAAAGAAAAAGCAGCTTGAAAATACATTTCTGTAATTGCAGCTGCTTTTGTACTGACCTGGAGCTCTTGAGGCTGCCATCGTCTGACAGGTTCTTGGTGGAACCTTTGCTTTTTGACAACCAGGATTTCACCCCATCTACACGATCCTCCACCTCAGAGTCTGTGTCTGAATCCCCCTGACTGGTAAGAGTCAGAGATAGGAAAACAAGTCAGCGGAAGCAAAGGAGAGACAAGGTGGAAAAGGAGGTTATGCATAGAAAAACGAGAGAAAAGAGAAGTTATGGCTATTCACAGATGAGAGACGAAGGTAAAAGAAATGTTGGTGTAAAAGGCGAGTCAACACTGGTATAAATGTTCCTGTAATTCTCTGTAGCTGCGGAGACAAAGAATGGAGAATACGCTGTTTGTGTTAGTGTGGAAGCAAAGAAGGATTGTGACATTCATACTGGATAAAAGACAGCACATGCTCAAAAGATTCCAGTTAACACTCAAACATGCCCACGAGAGGTTGTATCGCCGTAAACACCACACTGACAGTTCTTACTGTTGTCACTATGAGATAAGTGCTTCACTTTCATGGTCGTACATCTAGCTGGCACTCAGGCATCCAACAAGCATTCTACCTTTACTGTCCCAAAGCCACTTCAGAGCCGTAATAGGACCATGGCAGAAACACCAGCCACCCATAGAGCTTGCTTTATAGGAACCTTCTTTTTTTTACAAACTGGCTTGTATTTTTATAGGTGTGGCCAACCCTGCTGGTGGTATGATAAGAGTAAATGGTAAATGGACCTGTACTTGTACAGCGCTTTTCTAGTCTTGCAACCACTTGAAGCTCATCATACACTGATGGGAGCTGCCACCTGCCCATCTGGACTAACGAGCATTCAGACACCGCAGGAACAGCCTGCGGTGGAAAATCGGGATTAAGTGTTGCCCAAGGGCACATCGACATACTAGCAGGGTATCGAACAGTCAATCCTTTGAATAAAGGATGACCCTGCTCACTACTAAGCCAGACTCCCCACTGAGATCAGGATTGAACTTAATGTTCAAATAATTATTTGTTGAGGTTGTGTGCTTACATATCCTACATTTGCATTCATAAATGTGTTCAAAAAAATGTGGTTTCACAATAGGATTTGGTGTGATGGTGGAATCTTCGATACTCGAGTGGCGTTCTTATGATGGCCTTTATGCAGAAATGTATTAGCACAGGGGTCGCGAGCCATATATGGCTCCCAGACAATTTTGAGTTGAAAAAAAAAATCTCCGCCCGCCCCCTTGTAATTTTCTCTATCGCGCCAGATTACAGCAGAAGTAATTCTCTACAGCATGTCATTCTGTCTCTACGTGTCGCGTTAACACTTCTCAGCTCCCCCCCCCCCCCCCCCCCATAGCATCATGCAGCACCAGAAGTCTCAATAAACGCAAAAATACTATATGGCTGTCAATGAAATATATTTAGAAATATTTGGCTTTTATGGCTCCCCCAGTCAAAAAGGTTCCTGACCCCTGCATTAGCATATGAGACTTGTATGATTAACTCTGGGCATAGTAATAATATTTCTGTTATTGGAGAAGGATGATTTCACTTCATACATCTTTAGCAATGTACACATTCCTTCAGAGGAAGTGCACCTGACTTGCATTGGCCGTCAAATTGGAATAAAGCAAAAAATATATTTACAAAATCTATTGCTGTTAACTTCATATTTGTATATCTACAATGTTTCTGTCTAAACAGGGTTCATTAGGAAATAACTGCATATACTAAATAAAGATTAGATCCAAACCACTTAAAAAAGAGTTGCGTCAAACAAGTCCAGATTTACCTTTCATCGGGTAATTATTGGCGTCACCAATCCTGCATGCACACACGCAGTCATCTGCAGACACGCATAACATCCCTTCTTGACAGAATGATTTGGTACACAGCTGGGAACTGCACCGTTTTCCCTCTCAATTATCATTACACAGATGAACTACTGTGAGCCATGGCGTAAAATAGAAGGCTTGTCATAAAATTTGACACAGATGGAAAGAACGCAACACTCATTAAGTGCTGTCAAAGCCCAGAGCTGGTGTGGCGCTGTGAAATTAAGTTGTTACAGCTTAATAGTCCTACAGAGACACAGGAGGGTTACGTCACATCTCTTCATCGGTTTCAGAAAGCCTCCCATCTTGTCGGGGAAGGGAGAGAAAAAAATGTCTCCAGCACACAGAGCTCTGAGAGGCCCAATGCCACCTATAATTAAAATCATTAGCAGTCAGAGACAAAAGCTCACCGGATTTCAAAGGGGAGATTGCAAATAATGGCTTGCCCATTGATATCCAAACGCATAGCCTGCTGGCTTTAATGGAATACAATAACCTTGGATTGTAAGGCTTGGCTGGAGAGAAGCTGACTCAGCTTTACAAAAAATGCCTCTGCTATTAGACAATCTGGGGATTTGCTGCTGCCTACGGTTATGATGACAGAGCAAAGTACATGGGGCCAGATCCGTCTCAATAATTGCAACTGCACACAGAGAGACTCACAAATGCAAACCGAAGATTCATACATGTGCACAGAACAATTCACAAATATATTGAATTTATAAATGCACGCAGAACAATTTACAAATGCACACGTAAATAAATTACGATTTATATCAATGTAAATGAAAAATCACTAATATATTTGTGCATTTGTATGTGTATTTGTCTATTTGTTTGTGGATTTATATGTATTTATTTGTGGACTGGCATCATTTTCTTTCAGTCCACATATTGTTACACTGTCCTCAAGGAGGAGGGCGGGCACACAAAGCGCAGGACTTTGTATCCTGTGGTTCGGGTAACTAACTAACATTGCCTCAAGGCAGTCATCAAGCTATAGTTGCTACAATATTTTTGTAAAATAAATTTCAATGGTTGACAGTCAATGTTTTGGTGCTACGTCCATTAAGGTTCTCATCTGTGTAATAATGTCATGAAACAGTTAGAGCACATCATCTTCTCTGGTCTACAGCCAAAACTACAATTGTGGGCAATATATAATTGAGCACTTTGCACATATGTCAACCACAATTTATGTCCTTGACCACCATACCATTAGCTAAGTCCTGCCAAAAGCCTGGGGGAAGCAAACAAACAGAGTGCCGAGGAGACATTCATTGTCTGTGACATTCTGCCGCCATTGGTTGTACATCTCTGTGACACACTATTACATTCATCATTAGCTTCTATGGATCCTCCTGCTCTGCTCCCCCGTGTCCCTGGGTCTTATAGACATCACAGTTTGTGAATCCGATATATGAAACTGTCAGCCCAGTGAAGTCCCTGTGGCTTTGGAGCCCAGATGGGCATATGCATCGTCTCCAAGACCGCGTGGAAACATCAGCTCGGAGAGCTCCTCCACAGTGTCACATAGACAGGTAACGCCGTTAATCTGTACTGCAAGACTTCCACTGCAGCGAGCGCCGAGTTCGAAGCACAAATCCAAATCGTAATTTATTAGCTATACTAAAAGCCAACTGAAGCTATAAAAGCGTAGTCAATTATCTGTGCTGATTTACATTTAAAATTCTTATGAGACTTAACAGTTTTAAAGAAGGTCTTCAGAGATACATCACTCAGTGCGTTTACATGATGGTATAATTCGAATCTTGCTTTAGTCGGACTATGCTATCTTTTGGGGGATCTGCTGTTATCCCAATATACATGGCAGTGAGTAATTCGAATCATTGGCCGAAAGCATGTCATATCCGATACGATAGGTGGCGCTGTTTTCATTACAACTCGTGATACAGCCATTTCCGCTTGACCTCTTCACCACCACCAACAACAACATTTCGAGAAAGATGGCGAACAGAGAGCGAGGCGAAGCTACATCCCTCTACTGTTCTTCCATGGTGTTAATAGGAGTACAGCGACTGCAAATGGCGCTATTGGCTGAGTTGATAACGGAGAGAAGACGCCGTCGCCGAAGGTACACGGAGAATTTTTTTTATCGCCTCTTTGGACTCCCGGGTCACGACATGGGAGGGAGGGAGGAGGAGGCGGCGGATCTCGAGCATGCGCAAAGACGCAAAGTCCAGTTCGAATCGAATTCAGAGTTACATGCCGCGAGAGTCGAATTATCAACTGGATCGGACCGAGCTATCCAGGGGTGTTAATCGGACCGAAGTCGGACCGCACATAGTCCGACTAAGGTGTTTACATGAAACGGATAATTCGATTTCAGTCCGACTAAGCCAATAATTCGATTGCACCGAGTTATGTCCATGTATCCCCCGGGCCTCTGAGTCGGAGGGCCGAGAACATGTTTGGTTGCCGGCTGCGCCAGTAGTGGCACGAGACACAAAGGAAACTAATTGAGGATAGGGGAGTTGTTTGTGGGCGTGGCCTCCAATATATCACATTCAGTGTCACGAATGGTAACAGTCAAACTCGTGAAAGTCAAAACTCCACACCAAAATGTATTAATCTTGTTCAGGAACATGAAGTCAACTGTCTGCCATGAGGAACATGAAACACAATAACTGTTTTTGTTTGTAACGGTGTGTAAATCCTTGCAGTCGCAGGACACCAGGCTCTATGTCACCGATGGATGCTTTGATTGCTCTCAAAAAGAAAAACTACAACTACAATAAATCCAGGGCCAAATGAGTGGCGGTGTTTTGGCCACACCAACATTTATTTTTTACAACTATCAGTATTTAATATTGTATTGGGCTCTAAAAAAGAATGTTGGCATTGTACGTTTTGGTCATTGGACATTTGTGCATTCAGTCAGAGCCAGTAAAGTAGTACCAGAGAAAGGGAGGTGGTATATCAAGCAACTGTAAATGAAAGTTATTTGGCGCAATATTTTTTTAAACATGCGTTAAATAATTCTGAAACGTCAACACTCAACACAATTTTTTCCTGAACCGATGTGAGGTCCCAGGACAGAGGATGTCGTACGTGTACAGATTGTAAAGCCCCCTGAGAATAATTTGTAATTTGTGATTTTGGGCTATACTAAATAATTTTAATTGAATTAAGAAGAAAACAACACAATACTTGTTCCTTATATTGTTCCTAGCTGCAGCTAAATGTCTGTATAAAATGACATCATATTTGAGAAACTAAAAACATTCTGACTGAATTATGCATTACCCTGTCGTGAAACCAAACATCTAAAGTGTAAATGTCTTCCATGTCCTCAACAGAGCACATCTCATTTAAAGAGCAAGAAATAAACCCCAATATGATTTCAATGACATCTTAAATTCACATTTATCGAGCAGATATTCTAATGATAGCCTTTCTTGAGAATATGTATTTTGGAGCAGCTTCATATACAATTGAATTGTACTGTAATCATGTTAATGTGTTCAAATGTATAGCTCCATAATTTCTATTTCACAGAAATAGAAATGTATGATGTGTCTCACCCAAACACCAGTAAATATTTCGATTCCAATGCGACGGTGCTAACAGCTCATTACAAATCAAAACACGACACACTCGGATTATTAATTCCTTTACAGCCGGAGGACTGGAATGGCTGTGAGTCAGAGGTTAATGCTGCGTGTATGCTCCTCGCCTGGTGAGCAAGACAGCTTTTTGTATCACATTTGAGGGGTTTGCATTATTAAGCAAGGGCGAGTCAAAGACTGATGAGGAACACACCCTTTCTTCCTCCTGTCAAGAGGGCAGTCAAACCGAGCCACAGTCACATCCAGCCCCAGAGCGGCCTGATGAAATATTAGGATGGCCCAGGGAGCGAGAGGCTGACTTGTCGCCGACTGCTGTTACAACACAACACAGCAGTGTCTGACATGATGCCCTCAGACCAAGGTAGTAACCCCCCCCCCGACAGCTGCGTAAAGGAAGAACTGTGAGCATGATCTGAACCAAAAAGATCAGGAAACTTGTGCCTTTCAATTCACAAAGCTTTACAAAGCGGTAACCACACAGTGAATCTGAAAAGGGAAACTTATTTCATGCTGGGGCTTAAGCAACATATTGTCAGTGGTAGCCATGCAACTCAGCATGTGAGGCCGTGCAATCAAGAGTGGCATCAACTGGGGGTTGAGGGAATCTCTAAGCACTGTTGATGATGCATTATCCCAGAGCCTTCACCCATCAAAGGAAAATCCCCCCTTGGCTTTAATGATCCACTGTATCTTCCATAGGGCACTCCTTCCTGATTGAATTGTTGACCATGAGTGCACCTGCAACTGAGCCATCATGTTTTGATTCTGAGGGCCTGACAACAAAAGCTGATGTCTTGAAATAGATGAGGAATCAGGGAACATTTCAAAACATTATAATTGGCCCGGAATGCCAGGCGCATTCCAAATATTATTTTTTCTCTGTCTGGGGGGATTTTTCCTTTGCACATATCTCATTTAGCCGGTGTGACAGCATGAAGTGATTGCTTTCCACTCTCAACTTCTCTACACATTCAAAGACTGTAGAATACTGCATCATGTCCAGTGGTGCAAAAAAATGAAGTTCAAGTTCCTCACGCTCTGTTCTGTCTTTTCTGATACTTTGTCACCATGTCTTGCAAACTGGTCGTGATGATGAAGGGTGGAGGGTCAAAGAAGAAAAGACAATACAGAAAAACAAAAGACAACAGAAAGGAAAAACAGGAAATAAGAACGTAAATAAAGCTCATACATATCTCAAGAAATGTGTGTGTCATGGAAGATGCTGTGATGATAGCCTATCTGTACGGCATGCATCCTGTTTTAGGTACATTGACTCCTGTGCCACCTGTGAGACACCATCTTGTGTCTTGTCTACGGAAGAGGAAGAAGCCTTACAGAGCGTGTTCTAATAAGTCACAGAGCTGTCTACTGCTGCTGGAGTTGAACCAGAGGTTAGCTGGAGGACAGCTGTCTATTTTGAGTGTTGATCTGAGAAGGAAGCCTCTTCAAGGTGCACAATAAGTGTGGTACATGACCAGAAAATTCACTATCTGGAGATTTTTGATTGGATGGTTGAATTTGTCATTGGTCACATGGCAGTATGACACAAATCCGCTCTCATTACAGTTTAACATAACAGGCTTATCTGCAGGGTGTGATAACTATTATTATCCTCTCCTCATAGAGATCAATGCTACTCTCCGACAAGAGGTATAAAATAGCTCAAGTACAAATATATTTGAAATGTATCTCAGTAAAGTTCTGCAACCTGAGAACAGTAGAGTGCAAACAACAATCAAATGAGGAATGGACTTGAACTTAAGTCAGTACGTGGTTACCCCAGCTACTCATAAATTCACCTGCCAACACCTCAAAAGCTCAATCATGAACAGGTTGAATCCTTATTGAATCCTTATTGTTTACCAAAGAGAAACATCACACGTTGGTGAGATTTAGGGGCGTTTATGTGTTGGCCGATCATTTCTGGTTCTATGGCTGTAGCTTGAGATGCTAGTGACAGATAGTGAAATGGTTGTTGCGATGGAACCAGACAACCTCACTCTGGTGACGAGACGCTTTGTTCTACAAACAGACTTGTGACTGATCTGCTCTCCCATTCATTCAGCATTTATAGACCTGCTGATGAAAATGCTAAGAAGTGTCTGAAAGCTCAAGAAAATGGTAGTTAGGGACCTTATAGTGAAAATGATGATCAGAGAGACATTTAGCTAATTTTCACTCAGCTGACAGCTGAACCATCCTCGTGTGTTTATGCTTGTACTTGTTGATCAGGTCTTCATTGTCGTCACTCTCCATCTCGTCCTCGATGGCTGCCTGGAGGTCACCGATCCTCTTGAAGGCCAGCTTGAGGTCAGTCTGCAGGCTCTGATTAGCAGCCTCTAAGCTCTCAATGTCCATTTCCTGTTAATGAGACACAAGTCAGCAGAGCGGGACCAACGGTTAATTTGTTGTTGATAGACTCCATGCAGGCTCTCCTAAATTAACGGTGCTGCCGGCTCATTGATAATTGTAAGTAAGTTGTCTCATTGTGACCTTACCAGCTCGTGTTTTTTGCGGCTGGCCTCGGCTTCTTTTTTGGCCAGTTCACCCATCTCCTCTTTGACGTCGCGGATCTGTCTCTGCTGACGTTTGTTCTGTTCCTTCTCTCGATTCTCGCTGCTGCTACGTTGGTCTCGTTCCTCTGTCAGCTTCTCCAAGTTCTCTTTCAGTCGAGCTACAAGGGTCTGAGCAGCAATACATAGAGATGTTTCCAGAACAAGGTCAGACCATATACAGTGGGTACGGAAAGAATTAAGACCTCTTTAAAATGTTCACTCTTTGTTTCATTGCAGCCATTTTCTAAAATCAAAAAAGTTAATTTTATGTCTCATTAATGTACACTCGGCACCCCATCTTAACAGAAAAAAAACAAAATTTAGACATTTTCGCAAATGTATTAAAAGATAAAAACTGAAATATCACAAAAGGCAAGCCCGCTCTTTCATTTGAATGAAGTCAGTCTGTCAGCGGAGTCAGGACACCAGCCAGAACCTTGAACCTGGCTCAACTTTTGTTGGTCCACAACATCATCTGGCAAATTGCTGAGGTGGCCAATCCAATTCATGCATCCAATCATTTTGGTAGATTATCTCAGCCCCACTCTCGCCAACAAAGTCTGTTCAAAATGTGTTTGCATTGTGATTCACAGCCAACCAACTTTCACTGAGCATGTTGCATCTGTCACTCAGCAATGTTGCATTGCCCTTTATAGATGACATGAGAAGCCAGGTCCTGCTGTGTGCCCAGAAGGGCCACACAGCAGCACCTGGCCAGCATGCTCAGTGAAGCTTCTGCAAATGGTCCAATATGTGAGAGGCTTCTGGGCTTTAAGCAGCATAAGAAGGCTCATGGCACTCCACTTCTCTTTTCTCTCCACTGGCTCGTCATAGTGAGTTGCAGTCAGTAACGCTCGCCTACAGAGTGGCTTAGAGCACCCGCCTACCTGAATCCCCTCATTCAGCATCATAAGATAACTGTTCATGACAATCTGCGAATACATGATGACTAGTCTTACAGTCAGTGTAAGGAAACAAATCTAAATCCAACCTCTGAGTTCCCCAACTCCACTGGATCAGCAGAACCGTATGATGACCTACTCTTGCCAGAGTATTTCCATAATATGCTCTTTCTCTCTATCTCTACCCTTCTATAACATAATCTACAAAAACAGAAGATATTTTCTCTGCACTTTTTTGTTTTTTAATGCACCTGGTAGCCTCTAAACACGTGTGGCGGGTGGAATGTGTGATTGATAGGTGCAGAGAAACTCAAAGGCCTCTCCTCCTCCATCGACTGTGGCTTGGACTGTTTTCGCAGTTGGTGTGACAGACAAATAATTGCTGCAGTTTTCATTTGTGTTTTGGCTACTGATCAGCCTTCAGTCCCATTGATCTATTAATTAAACTGGAATTCTATCTGCTGTGTTATTTCACTCTGGACCAAAGTGGTGGTTCAACTGACTGATAAAGCCTTCTCGTACCTATTTTAATCTACTCTTAATTGTATTTGTTTATCCTACTCTTGTTTATTGTTAGGTACCAATCACCAAGCCAAATTCATTGTATGATGAAACTTACTTGCAAATAAACTGATTCAAGAAACCAGCTTGTCTCAACACTCTACAACCTTTGCTGCTATGGCAGACTGATTCACATACCATATTACCTCACTTAGAGAGCTGCGCTAACTCAATGCGGGGCGACTTGTGGTTCCTAGAGTTTGCTACTTCCAGACTAGAGAAGTGCAACTCCTTATTATCAGGCTGCTCTAATAAGTCTCTTAGGTCCCTCTAGTTGATCCAGAATGCTGCAGCTCGTGTTCTCACTAAAACTAAGAAAAGAGATCACATCACTCCTGTATTAGCTGCTTTGCAATGGCTCCCTGTAAAATCAAGAATCACATTTAAACTTCTTCTCCCCACCTACAAAGCCTTGATTGGTGATGCTCCATCCTATTTTAAGGAGCTTGTAGTACACATTCACCTCATTTAAGAGTAGACTTAAGACTTTCCTCTTTAACAGGGCGTATGGTGGGGGCTGAATCAAGTTCACCTGGTCCAGCCCCTAGATATGCTGCTATAGGCTTATAAGCTGCTGTGGGGCGTTTTAGGATCCACCGAGCACCTCTCTTCTCTTCTCTCTCTCTCCTTATGGATGAACTTACATCTCTCCATTGCACATTACTAACTCTACTTCCTCCCCGGAGTCTTTGTAAGTTTGTGTCTCATAAGGTCCATTGGACCTGGGTGTGTCTGAAGCTTGTCCAGGGTCCTGACTCTTTGCCTTTGCTTCCTGCATTGATCCCCTGGCCTGGACCTGGCCTCCTTCCAAATGGCCATGCCTCTTTCTCTGTGCCTCTTGTGTTGTAACTCTGTAACGTTGTTAATTTTGTACACATGACATATATTGCTTCTGTCCATCCGGTGAGAGGGGTCCTCCTCTGTTGATCTCCTGAAGGTTTCTTCCCTTTTTTTCCCCATGAAAGAGTTTATACTATTTATGGGAGTTTTTCCTGATCCGATGTGAGGTCCTGGGACAGGGATGTCGTATGTGTACAGGTAGTAAAGCCCTCTGAGGCAAATTAGTAATTCTGGGCTATACAAAATAAACTGAATTGAATTAAGGACTGATGCACTTATTTGTATCAATAAAGCATTGGACTGGTGCACCAGGCTTTCATCACATGTTTGTCCTCAGCAGTGTGTTAACAGGTGACTCCCATATAAGTCTTTTTAATCTGCAACCAGTCTGTATCTATGCCAGCAGCATACTTCAACAGTGAGTAATTCTTCTGGTGAGCAATAGCCACAAGGCCTTTCATAATTCACAAACTAAGTGGGCGGATTACTGTTCCTCCTCCCATCTATATTGATTAAGTTCTGCTACCTACAGCGTTGATGGGTAAAATACTACGCAGGCAACCTGAAATATTCACCCACTGCAGTTTTTAATGCTGGTGAGAATTAAATGGCTGAATGAAAGCCGAGCAAATGGCAACATCTCTGTGTTTCCCCATCTTGGCACACTTCATCACAGGCAACAAAAGAAAAATCACATTTAATAAATAAATATAGTTATTTTGACTTTGGAGGGCAAGGAGCATAGGGAGTGTGCCTGGAGGTGAGCACATTGCACAGCTAGCAATTACTGAACTGAAGCTGCAGAACTGAGTACTGGGTCATTTTATCAGTGGGTGAGAGAGGATTTCAATTTGTTGCTGAGAGTGTGCAGATGGCAACCTTTAGTCTTCACTTGTGCTTTTTTGTCTCAGGCAAAAGCAGAAAATAATTTGAAAACGACACAATAACAATTGCTAGAGGACAAAGTGGAGCAGGGATGGTCTAACTGGCAGTAGTCCGAAATGTTCTAGTGATGCAGTACGTGTGCTGCCATTATATGTGCATGTTATCATGACCTTTCTCGGTCTCTGCAGTCCATCTCTGACCTCAGGAGCACATATCATCCTCCCACCTCTACCAACTGCCTACTAACACCAGCACTCGTCCACCTGTCTGTAGCTCTCACCTCCAGGCGTTTGACCTGGGTCTTCTCAAACTCCAGCTTGGTCTCCAGCTCGCGGATCTTCGCCTCCTGCCGGCTGACGAGGGATTTCTCCACCATGGACTGCTCTTGGAACTCCAGCTGGCTCTGGAGGGCTTGCATCTAAAACACAAACATAAACATATGTAAGTCAGCATATGTAAGTGAGACCAATATGCCAAAATAAAAGCTTTCATTGTCTAAATTCAAAGCTTTTTATCATAAAGAGTAGACATATCATAGAGAATGCTGCAAGGCTCATTCATGTGTGCCTATTGATTTTCCATAGCTATGCAGATAATACCCAACACTAAATAGCTGTTGGCACTTGACTTGAGCTAATGATGAACTGATCTTTGATGCAACATTTCCATTCCATTAGAGTCTTTAGGGTGCCCTCCAACCAATCCCCACAGTAGTTGATGTTTTGAGTTATAAATTAATCTCTGACCGCCGGATGTCATACTCTGCTGTATTTGGTTGCATTAAGAATCTTTCAGCCCTTTGGTTCACAATTGCACAAAGTAGAGCAAATACAGTATTATCAATAAATGGACTGCACTTGTATAGCGCGAGTCTTCCGACCACTGAAAGTGCAAAGGGCAGAAGCCCCAAATAACCGGTCTAGAACAAATCTAGGTCCGTGGGTCAGAAAAGGACATCTTACTCCAGCTGTGTTGTATGAAGAAAAAGATGCAGTCATTAGACAGCACTAGCATGTTCTGCATTATTGCTCGTCTGAGTTGGGACGCCAAGTTGGCCACGTGTCACACATATTGCAGTGACAATCAAGCAGGATTGGGACTGCAATCAATTACATTTAAAGGTTATATTTGTTTAAAGACCAGTGCAAAGCCAAAGGAAGACGACTGATGCAGCGCTGCACATTCATGCCTCTAAAATGTGTACATGTGATTCTTCAATGGGCACTACAGCAGAGGAAACTTCAGAAACTAATCTGTGTCGGGAGAGGACCTGCATTATGAGACTCAAAGTGTCATAACATATGTTGACAATTCCTTAAACTCTTTACATTTGTGGAGCTGGAAGCAGCAAATGATTGGCTTTCTAGGTTGAAAAGTAACACGGTCCTGCTCTTGAACCTCTTTCAATTGCGGTCGTGATCATGGTTTGAAAAGGTAAATCTTGAGATTAAAGTACACAAAAGCCAGATAGTCGTAGACCGTGGACATCTGGTCATGTAAGGAGGCATTAACTGGTCAACGGACTGCACTTGTATCTCTCTTTTCTAGTCTTCAGACCACTCAAAGCTCTTTAACACAACATGACATCATTCACCCATTCACACTTGTTAATACACTGATGGGAGGAGCTAGCATGCAATGTGACTAACTCACATTCATACTAATTCATAGAATACAATAACAATGTTAGGGTGTCTTGACAAAGACATGGAGTAGCAGAGCCTGGGATCGAATCGTCGATCCTTTGATTGAAGGATCAGTTCGACCACTGAGCCACAGTCACCATAAGTCTGTATACTACGAGCAATTGATCAAACATAGCTCTCCATCATCTTGCAGGAGGTCCACTCCTGAGGAGAGCAAAGGGAAGAGAGGACAGAACCCAGCGGAGAACCGCCGTCTCAGTCCTGTTATGTTTCTGCTTCATAATAAAAGCTTTTAAATGACAAGATTACTTTTAAAATGAAGTATTTCTAGAAAGATAAGTTCCTTAGACCACTGATTGAGCACAGCTTTGTTAGTTACTTAGTTACTAATACTGCAGGTTTGAAGGGTCCGCAGCAAAAATAACAAGGGACTGTTACTGTGAAGGATTGTAAGGAAATAAAATGTCTATTCACTTTTTACAGCTGCTACTTTGACCACGAATGATATCTGATCACTGTCTGCTGAGGCAGATTACATCGAAGTGTGTAGTGTGGACACAGACACACACGCACACTTACACACACACACCACTCCTCCACTGATATCACATGGCGGTTGGTTGAGCCACAAATGGGAGCCAAATGTGAAAAAGACAAAGAACAGCCCCTCATTAATTTTCATAGAATAAACTGATGAAAGCTCTTTTCCAATCCGTACTGAGCCCTACATGTATGTGAAGTAACTGCAGGGCTGGATTACAGTTCACTGGTCCTGCTGGTACCTCCTCTGGTCTGACGAACAAGTTTTAAAGCTCTCAGTTTTTACACACTATCTGCCTATTTCACTGTGATTTTAGATGGAATACAGATTTTAACTGGATGTCCTTGTTACATCAGGAGTATGCTGAGAGCAGGAAACCAGCATATACCTTCTCCTGAACCTCCTGTTTCTCCTTGAGGGCCTCCTCCAGCTGGGCTTGTAGGTCACTGATCTGAGCCAGGTTCTGGGCCGACTGGAAACACAAAAAACACACAAGAGAAGCAAAGTCAGTGAGCAACATGATACATTATTTGGATATTAATCATTAATCATTTTCTTTTATTCCATATGATGAAAGAACACATGATCTGAAGTATATCAATTATACAGTATGCAGGGCAGGCTAAACATGCAGCGAAAATCCTAAAAACTAAATCTCCAACACTCCAAACAATATGTTATATAACACAATGACACATTTCTATAACATAGACAAATAACTCTGCTGGAAACATTATTTTAGTCTGTTGAAAGCATATCAATGAATCTCATTTTAGTGTGACCTGCATAAAACATTGTGCACACTGCTACAGCCGCTCCCACAGGGAATTCAGCCGCTTCAGTTTAGACAGGAAAGATGAGCTCATTTGGAGCCAGTGGAGGCAGATCACTCATCATTCCGGCAGCAATGGAAAGGAAGCCCTTTTACTCCACTTTCATTTCCCCTTGCTATTCATCAGCATGTACAGCGACATTAATACTAATGGGAGTTAGCCAAACACCGCCGCCTTTCAAAAACGTGTCAATTGGCAGAAGGAAAGAGAGAGAGAGATTGAGAGTGACAGTGAGAGAGTGTGTGTGTGTGTGTGTGTGTGTGTGTGTGTGTGTGTGTGTAAAATCATACACCAGCCAGTGAACGTCCTCCATCTGTTCCATGATAGATGTTCAGATGTATTGCTGACTTACAGTATCAGCTGTAGAACTGATCAATACTGCAGTGGTTGTTCATGGGAATCACTTAGCGGTTCTCTGTTGAGGGACATATTGTAGAACTGCAGGGGCGTGCTGTTTCTGAGTGGGTCTCCGTTTAGCTTATCTCGTGCACGTGCTTGAGGGCACACATGCATTAACACAGAAAACTGATATTTGTATATTGTCTTTTGAAAAGAAAATCTAATAATCCTCCAGACATAAATAAAACACATCACCAACAAATGTTGGTATTGCTTGAGACGAGACGCATCCAGTGTTTAAAATACAATTAAATGTGTTCAAGCTAGTTAAGCAAGTTTTAGTTGGCCAATCCTGTGGCTGCTCTGTAAAATAAGCTTAATTTCCTTTATAGGTCTTTATTTTAAAGTAATCAGGAAATGGAAATTGTAAATTGATGTAGAAGTAAGTAGCCAAGACTTTGTGACATGGAATATAACATACAGAAGGTCAAAGATCAAAGCATTTTCTTTTTAAATGACTTTTGTAATGAATATTCCTTTTAATAATTTCCTTTTAAAAATGGGATTCATTAATAATTTAAAGGATAAAGTTGCATAAAGAAATGGAAGCCTTAATTGGCTAATGTCATTTTTAGGCCCTAATGTTTTTCGGAAGAGGAAGAGGAGAACAGCGGACCTGAGCCACAGCAGCCTTGTGCTTCTTCATCAGCTCGTTCAGGTCCTCCTGGTCTTCCTCCGTCCTGGACTGCAGGTCATTCTTCTCTCTCTGCAGACGACTCAGCTGCTCCTCCAGCTGAAGGACACCAAGGAAGTCAAAGAGAGTCGTAAATAGATCAAACCAGCTGTGTGAGACATTAGAAATGAAGTTACAGCTCGTTCTCCCACCATAATCAGAGCAAAAGACAGCACACAAATAGGATCTGTGCCTCACAGTGGCTCAAGCTCTTGAATTCTTTTGAATCAAATATGTTGGTGTTCAAATGTAAAATATTCTAAATTAAACTAATATTTTATCAATTCCACACATGATCTTTTAAGCATGATAAAGCATCAAAATGTGTGTAACGAATCCCCAATGTCTGTTAGAAAAGCTTTTAGTAGAGAACACTATAATTGACCACGGCCTTCCAGATCAGCAAACAAGAGCTGCTAGTCAGTAAACGTTCAGCACGGAGTCAAGTGACTTACGGTCATGATGCTGCGTGTGCAGTTAAAAAGAAACGGTGATGTAGCACATGTGTCTGTCTAAAAGAAAAACTCACTGGGCGGCAGCACTTAAACAGCTTTGTGTGCAGTGCTGCTAGTGATGTAAAACTCAAGGATTCAAAACATCTGATCTCATGACTACTATTGGCTGGAAATGAAATACAAACTAATTTATAAATTAAAATCTAGGCCATTCCTTTTTGATAGAATAAAATAAAATACATTTGTAGTCGGGGGACAGGTAGAGCTCACAGTGTAGCGTCTATCTCATTTAGAAACGGTCCAAACAGGAAGAAGAATAAACTCAAATCACAGAATCAAAAGACAACCTTGTCATCCAAATCCTTATTTTGAAGCTAAGATTTATTTATTCCTCGTCTATTTATATTAAAACCACGGACTGCTGAGACGTACCAAGGTGCACAGTAACTAAAAATATCCATGTGAAATCTGGGGCAAATTAATTTACATATCACACTTTCCTTTTTTAAAGTCACTGTTGGCCTCACTGAGTGCTAATAAAAGCTTTGAAAGCAGCTCATCCTCTGCAGCGTGGGGAACATTTTGTGATGGATGCTAGAAAAAAACGTGACAGTCAAAAGCATCAATCTTTACTTCAACACATTCAACAATCGGCTGTCAGTCCAATCTCAACCCAATTACGTTGCTCTTTGTTTAGTTTTTTTCCTCTCAGGTTGCTGTGGGTCTCAGTAAAGAAATAAAGCTGCCGGAAACATGCTATACAATTTTCTCAAAACACTGCAATTGTGGCGATAGAACAGGGGAAGATGGTAAAAATGGCAAACCATCTGAAATAAATGTTATTTGCATGATTTTATCTTGGTTGAATAGCAATGTGTGTTGCGATTGGAGGCTGCATCAGAAAACCCTCCATTTATATCATAATAATTATTTTCATTCTGGCAGCCTCCTACTTCCCCTGCAGGCTGGATGTTTGCTGCAGAGGTCGTCCTCAAAGACACCCTTTCAAAACCAACAGCAGGTTATGCCTTCATCTTATCACCTTCTTTTTCTATTAGATGGATCTTGCATTTTGTGGATAACATTAGCATGCATTTGTGTGGAATACATATATAATCATCTCTAAACAACCTGATACAAAACCAAAATGATGAGCTGAGTAGAAGCCGAGCATGGACCTAAACAATAAATACCCTCAAAATAAAGGATACAGGCCCATGAGCTGCTTGGAGATTTTATTAGGATGGCAGTGGGAGATTAGTGTCTTACACTCACTCAAAGTAACGCCGTAAGCTTTAATCACGCCTAGCTATTATCGTCTCATTGGCCATAACTGTTGTAGCGTAACAATCCAACATGGTACAAGCCTGTTGCCATTTTCTATGGACTTGATATTAAGCCATTGGCATATTACAACTTGTGGTGAATGACTGATTATCTGGTGAGAGAAGTGTGCTTTTCCACGCTGTAAAATAAGTGTGTAGATGAAGCATCAACTTACTCACTAAGCGGCTCGCTAGTTAACTAGCTAGCTAGCTAATTCCACCATGCTTTCACTCTAGTTAAGGAACATACAAAGCACATGCACTGCTGGTAGGGTGTACTATATTTCAAATTGTAGTTCCTCTATTAATTAGCCTATGCTAATTGCTAGCATGGGGACTTTTCTTATGGCTGGTAAAAGGACTAAATAAAAGGATAAATGTGAGTCCATTCACCATTTGCGCTAAAATGTCAACAACTCTACGAAGTGCCCTGTTGCATTGGTTTTCAGTTTGATACAAAGAAAAGGGAAAATAAAAAGGAAGCAGAAACATGAGAGGTAATGACAGAGAAAAAGAGAAGTGTATGTTTTTTCAAGGAAATTATAGAAGCAGAAAATGAAGAACAGGGGGGACTCTGGGGGAACGGTGTTCTCTGACCCCTCATCTCTGGCTGGAGGCAAGGATTTGACAGATTTACCGCTGTCCTGCTACCACCACAGATGGTGTCGCTCTCTAAAAGCCTCAAAAACACAATCCATGTCATCACCACTGATGGACATATCCAAGCTTTAGCTTTTTACTCTTCTTTAACAAAAAACTTGCTGAGGGAAAAGTAACCATACATTTGTGGTTGGGTTCATGCAGGAAAGTGCTTTTAAAGGCCGAGATGAGAATGCAGAGAGCTGTACTGACCGCCTGTTTTGTTTTGGAGATGTCCTCCATCTGAACGTGCAGATCTTCAATCTCCACCTCCATGGACTTTCGAGCTTTAACTGCAGACGCAGAGGTAAACTCGGACTCCTCCAGCTGGAACGGACACGGTGGAGGAAAATGTGTTCAGTAACAAAATGTAAATCATATAGTGACAAACAAAATATCAATCGATTCTGTTCCCTGGTTACACATGGAACAATTGGAGTAGTAACTTGAAAAGAGATAAAGAGCAGTATTAGTATCAGTAGTCTCATTTACATAAATTCTCAAGGATAAACATGTATAGGCAGTTTTCTAGTAGGTATCCATATATCTTTTTCCTAGGATGGCAAAGTCCTGACCCGTTCGACTCCGATTGGCTAGTATTCGTCTCTGTAATATATATTTCTACTTTTGTCAAATAAAACATTTAGAAAAAAATATATTGACGTGCAAATGAATGGCACAAAAAGAACTCCTTGAGGTGTTAAGCCTGTGCATTTATGATGTCGGTACCTGGTTTTTGAGCTGAGCGATCTCCCTCTTGCTGGGCGCGTTGTTCTTTATGTGGTCCAACATGATCTGGGCATCAGCCAGCAGGGCTTTGGTTCTCTTCAAGTCCTTCCTCAAACGCTTCTCAGTCTCCACATCACCACTTCTCACCTGGGAAACAGGTACATTTAAGTTTGGTGACAACTGATCAGGTATGTAAAATGTTACCATGTAACGGCCCAATCCCTACATTTTATCACACATACATTTGAGTTCAATTTACACACATTGTTTGCTGACAGAGTATAGCTTATCGATGAAAAACCATTATTGTGTCATTTAAATTACTTAAAAAATATGTTCATGAATACAAATACAGGTCTTTCTTATTGCTTTGTTAAAAAATAACTAGCAATTAACATTCAGTCTTATTTGACTTATGTTAAAGATCTGACTGATAAGAGTAACACTGCGAATTTATTTGGAAATCTACATATTTTCCAATTTTTCGATGGACCTGATATTGAGCCATCGACACATTACAACTTGTGGTGAATAAGAAGTGTGCTTTCCCACGCTGTAACAAAAGTGTGTAGATGAAGCATCAACTTAATCACTTAGCAGCTGGCTTTTGCCAAAATAATTTGAACACAAGGTCAAACATTATATTTTAAGTTTGACAATTAGATATAATAAATAAATTATTTAAATAAAAAATAAATTCTCTGTCAATTGACTAATTCATAATTGTTACAACTCTAGAAAAGATGTTGGGAGTCGGCAGACTTTTTCTGATTAGCTTGGACATCTAAAACAACTAACATAGGAAAGTAATTCTGTGGAGTCTTTACCGTAACCCTAAAAGAACCCTTCATGTTGGCTTATGTCAGTACAAGGAAGCTCCACTGAGGAGGTGTATACGTTGGTTAATAGTCAATACGCTGAGATCAGAGATGGTCTGGTTGCAGCAGGATTTTCCTTTCCTGGTTTTCAAAGTCTGAACAAAATTGATGTCGATGGCTCTCTAATTACAGTTGGCAACGTCAGATAAATTCAGTCAGTTGAAATTAATCCACCCACACAGCACATAGTGCTCTCGTGTTACAACCAATAACCTCCCTAACATTCTGGTACGATATCACCCAGCACAAACCCAATGTGTCTATATTGTGCTATGAATACACGGAAGAAATGAGCAGATATACAGTCCTGTTGGAAGATGAATGTCTCATGCATTTACTATTCACTTATTGTGAAAGTTAAAACTTTTAATCTGTAGGGACTGAATTCTCCATGAAGAGGGATTCTGCAGGACATCAAGGTTGTTTCTTGTTCATGTTCTATCTAAATGTTATTCCAGCTCCAACAGGACTGGGCAACATCCCATCATACCAGTGTAGTTACCGTGTTCTGTGCTGACAGAATCTTGGACTCCAGCTCTCTTCTCTCTTTCAGCACCTTCTGCTTCTCATCGTACTCTTCCTCAAGCTGGACTTCCATTTGCTTCAGCTGGACACATGCAAAAAACACTCAGCAATGAGTACATTCATAGATTAGTCCGATCACACAGTGGTACAGAAAGTAGTGCACAAATTGGCCCCTGAGCGCAACATTATAGATTTGAAATGTATTCATATTTAAGAATTTTACCAATTATGTCTACATCCCTTGAAAGTCCTGACATGTTGACCGGTTTCGCCTTACAAGATGAATTGTACGAATGACTTTACCAAATATTTTGCAAATCCATTCAGTGGATTTTGAGATATTTCACGCAATAATTGAAAACGTTGACCTGCTTGTGGCTCTGGAGGAAAAGCAAGGGGGGTCACCAAAGTTCACGGGATTTATCCTCTGGGGACCAAGAACCAGTCGACAGTATCTTATATATTCATATGCTTTGGATGCATAATGAGACACCAAAGTGTACACACATTACTATAGGCCTACTTCCTTCATGCAGTTATTCAGTATAATCCATCATCAAACACTACGTCCCCATGGACATGACACTGGAAGACGCAGTGTGGAAACAATGAGGAGAAAGCTAATTATGGGGTGCCAATGAGGCTGGAGGGCAGTGAGAGGTCACAATGGTAAAGCAGATGCAAAACCACATTAGCAGCTGTACCAGCAGCAATGCTAAAGATGCACCCAGATGCCAACAGCAAACCTACCACACACACACACACACCTCCACTGATGTCACATGACGGTTGGTTGAGCCGCAAATGGGAGCCAAATGTGACTCAAGGAGATAAATAATTCACATGATGGATCCTAATCTAACAAATACAATTCTGAATACAGTTGGAGGGTCTTTGTTTGTGAAGTGTGTGTCTTGTATATGTATGTATGTGGTGTGTGTGGTGTGTACTATGAGGGCCAGTTCCTAAACCTACCACAAATACCCTAAATCCTTCAATAAAAGGCATAAGCAAGCACTATGAAGGCAAAGGTATACTATAGGCTCATTGTAACATCCCACATCACCTACTCATCAATGCAAGAACACGGCATACAACAATGTGAGAGCAGCAGAGTGGTAAGTATGACAACAGGTAAACAAAGAGATGAGTTTGTATTACCAGCATACAATCAACAGCAAATTGGAGCAGATCGGAAATCAGGCGATGTGTCACTGAAATATGATCATATTGGCCTGTCACTAATAAAAAGTTGATCTGAAATAAAGGCCTTTTAATCAACGTTTCAATATGGGCCCTCACAACTTGTAGAGTGTTTATGACCATAAGTAACCATCAGGGTCAGAAAAGTGGTTGAACTACAGCTAACTAAGACATAAACATATATGGAAAGAAATGGTGCTAAACTTCACTGCAATGTAGATGTAAGAATTCATGACTGAACAAAGGAGAAACATAATTGGTCTTCTTGGATTTCTTTTTCCCCCATCTCTTGTGAGTTGGACTTGAATGATTGAATGCTTCAGTCGTTTGGCACTGAAATGGACCTATTTGTGAACCATTCAAATTCAGAAGAAATGTAAATTTGAGTAACAGACTTCTGAAAGGAGCAGCAAGGTGACATGGATGGTAAGATGGTGCTTTAGATTCAGCATTTCATTTACTGCAGCACTCTTTGCTGTTTTCAGTGTCACATTTGTTTCTCTCCATCACTGTCTCTGTGGCTAGTCTTTACCTGTGTGCTCCAAATAGCACACATGTCACACCCATCTCTCCCTCACGTTCAATCAGAATTGCAAAACAAACAGCTAAAGTGATCGCAAACGTGAGTCACAGTATTAAGATGTGTGCATGAACACATCCTTACCTTCTTGCTGCAGGACTGTCTGACCTCCTCCACCTCATCGTCTTTGCTCTCGATGTCCTTGGAATGAGTGTGACGCAGACGCTCCATCTCCATCTCCAGACGGAGCTTGGCCTGGAAGACAAACACAGACGTCGTACACTCTGCTCTCCCCGGCTCAAAGGAGGCCAACGCTGATTTTCAACCTTGTTTCCATATATAATTCGTAGACGTGCATATGTCCACAGTACACGCTGTTCTTCTCAATATTGCTCATGGACTGACAGCTGTTCATCGTGGACGAACTACAGGGAGGCAGGCTGAGAGAACGTTGGCTTCCTGTCTGGAGCATCACTGCAGCTCAGTCTGCTGCTGGAGCTGACAACTGCTTTTTTGGTGTTTTGAGAACACCTTTTATTACCCGTTTAATATTCCCTTTGACTTCCTGCTGACTCATTGTTTTTACTTTTTTGTTGTTGTTGTGGAGATCGTTTAGGAACAGTTCACAAAACAGAAAGCATGATTGTAGACAGTAGTATTAGCAGTAGTACTCCTCAGGTAAATGGCACAGGAACAGTAATAATGTGTGATTAAGTAGAGCTGGTGTGTAGGAGGCCTGGCACACTGCCACTAAATGTTAAGTTGTTAAAATAGCAGTTTGGTAAATCCCTGCTGTACTTAGACTTTAAAGCTGCTAAATTCTAAATTGAGGGCATCTTTATCTTGTCCACACAGCTCTCTACATGGCGACGGCTGTTGAGCTGCAGAAAACGGCAGACCGTTCTCTGCTCAGGTAGACATGACACAGATGATAGCTGTTGGATGAGATATTAATGTTCTGAATGTTCAGTACATTATGGAGGTCAGCTCTGTGCTTTCTCTGCATCATAGCGTTAGGTGAGAGACGTGAGCACGTCTCTAACGAGATGGACCACAAACTAGGGTTGGGACGATGTGGCGTTATAAAACACTGAACACTTTCCGTTGATAATGGTAAATATCCTCACAACTGTCTAGCTCTCCATCATGGCAGGCAGTTTGTTGAGGTTGTTCTGAATAAATGTAAGGTAATGTGTTCGGGCCATTTTTTATATTTGAAAGCATATATTGATAATTATTGGTCAAATAAATACCAATTACATCACAATATGAACATTTCTTACTCTCTGACGCCTAGTACACACATAATCCCTGCATGATCTAATGTGTAGCACTTCATTAACTCACGTTTGGAGAATATCCCATAATCTCTGCTGATTAAAAGACTCTTTAAAGGTCACCCCGCTATTCCTGACAGTGTTTCATCTTAAGCGCCAGGAAGCTTTATGAATACGGCCCCTGGTCACACCGCATGAGTGCCGACACACAGGGTTCCAGCAGGGTCATTCTGCAAAGTTTTTAAACCTGGCTTGACATAAGGAGCATTGTAACCGCTTACAGGAATGTCATCATTTTACAGTTCACCTTGTGCTTGTGTCCAGATGGAGGAAACGACTGTCCTGCAGAGATGTACATCCTGTGCAATGTGTTGGTGTCTGATAATCACTCCAGCTCATGCGTCTGTGACTCAAACTGGACTTCCATAATTATTCTCGTCACCAGTACCTGAAACAACAACGTTGTCTCTATACCAGCATCTCTGGAAGAAACTCTTCAACTTGGGTTCTTGGTAGATAACATGTCTCTCAGATTCAGCCTCCATTATCGAGCTTCAGCAGGGTGATGCTCCAGGTGCAATGGTATGTATATCAATACCTACCTACCTTACTACCCATCTACCAACCTGTCCAACTACCTACCTGTCCATCCACCCATCCATCCACACATCCATCCACCTACCTACAATTATGCCCGTTCACTTATTGCTCGTCACCCAAGTATTCACAAGCTGCTATCTTTACAGCTGTGAGTGCTAACAACAGCGTCACATTTGTTGTTTATGTTCATAATTATGATTTTGGAAGAGTTAACGACGCGTTAGATTTAACAACTTTAGGAGCCAATGCTTTCAGCTACTTTCATTTTAAAAGAGATGGCAACACTGGTCTTGGTTTTCCGGCTGGATGCTTAAAATCTTGTTAAGATTACTAACCACAAACACACACACACACACAGCCAAAAGCCTTCATTCACCCTCTCAGCTGACTTATCTCCAAAAACAGAGAGGGCTGTATTTTGTTTCACTGGCAAGGGCTGTCATACTTTAGTCAAACTTGAACCCAAGTAAACAAATAAAATATTCATAACACACTCACATCACACCGAGCATATAGTTGAATTCCCAACACTAACAGGACATGTTCTAAGTGTTAGTGTGTGACTCAGAGAAAACACTGTTTGCTGGGTGTCACCTTGGGATCAAATAGAGGCCATGTGGATGGTGTTAAAACTGGCACAAGTCAATAGACCATCAGTATGTCATCATTTTGGGGTAAACGCTTAATTTCCAGCTGCCACAGAGAAGTATCACTCTGCAGGTGCTGTTAGTTCTACGGAGCTTTTTAGCCTCTTCTGGCTTTCGCAGCACATTTCCTACACAGCTCAGTCTCACTGCAGCGGTTTTGACTTTTCCTGCTAGCAGCGACCAGCAGAGTGGTGCAGATGGAGACCAGCTGCTGAATATAGTGGAGCATTGAGCAGATAAAGAGACCGAAGCAGAGCAGGAAGAACAGTGGATTCCCTTTCATCAGGCGGACACCAACACCACTCCAACAGATGTGTTAATAGGCAACTGCTTTGTCACTTAGTATCCTGCTTGTGATCTGTTGCCTTATTTTTGTGGTCAAAGATGAAGTAACGCATATTTAAATAAGGCTGAAGATTTTCCTGTGCTTCATCTGTACCTGCTCCAACATCTGGATGGTCCCGGCCTGCTCGTCCAGCTCCTCCTCCTGGTCCTTCAACTTGGCCTCCATGTCCCGAAGTTGCTTCCTCACCTGCATAATACAATGGGAAATAAATAAACAAATATATAATATATATATACAGTATGTATGTATAAAGCATAGAACATAATGTACATATGAAATAGAGCTTATTCACTGGACTATTTTTTACTATGAATAATAGACTGGATGTCTTGACATCAGGTCATAGAGCTGCTGTGTACAAAGAGTTTTATCGCAAAAATACAGCACTAAATACAATAACACACCAGCGGACTAATACAAGTTAAGAAAGAAGACCTTGGACAGCGACGCTTCATCCTTGGATTCCTGGGAGTTGAGGTCCTGCAGCTCGGCCTCCAGCTGGTCCAGTTTCAGGGTGACTGCACACACCTCCAGGTCTTTGTCCTGAAGGACAGACGGTTGCAGTCAGAACCGAGAGGGGACAGTCAGGGAGTTACAGAGTAGACAAGGACCAGGAACAGACCCACATACACGCGATGAGGGAACAGTGAGCAATTACTAACTCAGCAGGTAGCTTCAGGGCACGCATGGACACACACACACACACTTCAAAATCGTAATAATTACAAACGCATGCTGTGCAGAAGGGCGCAGTGCAGACCTGTAACGTAGATGTAATCAAGAGCCAAATAAAAGCTATAAATGTGTGTACAGTATTCCATGCACAATAAGGTATGCAGATGATCATAACTGCCCTAAATAGTTCACTAAACATAAGTAAACATAAGCTGTCCAACGTGTCACACAAACGATGTTGAGCTGGACGAATACTCCCACTGGAGTCTCTGCTGCTGAAGATGATGTCATGCAGGTTCTTGTTCACCAGAATCTGACTCGGTGGCTTCAATGTCCAGCATTAAGAAGAACTCTTTAGAAACCAACTATGAAGGCAAATCACTTTAAAATACATCGCGCGTGTAATTTACTTTGACGAGCACTTTTACATCATTCCGCGAGCAAAAGTCACTCGCAAATTCTTAACCTGCTCGCTCGCTCGCAGTTCACAGATTTAGTCTTTTACAAAAACATTGTGCAGTAAATATAAATGTTTTCACTCTTCAGTGTCGTCAGAACAAATAAAGTAGTGTCCATGTACAATCCCACAATGCAATGCGCCACAGTAAAAATAAGTGTGTTACAAATGCCAGTGCTGATGAAAAATGATCAGGATGAATTAGTGGCCACATGGCCATTTACTGCTCAGTGGAGTTACTCATACAGGGAGAAATGTGGACTGTGTTCTTTTTTGATTGTTCTTTTCTCGATGCTTTTGGAACATTACATGATGAGACCAACATGCAAGAATAAAAATTATAATTAAATGTAGCTTCAGAACAGAGTGACTGGAAAGTCACTCTAGGCTGTTACATAATGTTTACAGAGGAATAAGGGTATTATTATCATACTATTATTTGATTTAAAAAGTCAAGTGGAGCCACTTTGTCTGGCTATGAACATAAACTGAATCAAAAGAAAGTCCCATCATGACCAAAGCAGATTCGCATCACCCCACAAACATGTGACACCAACCTCCAGCTGCTGTCGGAGGCTGAAGGCGTCTCCGGCCAGCACGTCTTTCTCTCGGGCCAGTTTCTCCCTCAGACTCCTCTCCCTCTGCACCTCCTCTTGGGCTCCACTCAGCTCACTGTCAAACCTGCACGCCAACACACACTCCTCCGATTAACACCGTTACGCAGCACAACCACTCTGAACACATTTGAGAGTAAATAACTCGTAATGTGAAAGTTATTGAGAATGTACTGAGCTGGTCACATAGATGATCCCAGCAAAACACACACACACACACACACACAGTCTTGTATAAGTATAAGCAGGTGTTCCACATGACTTTACACAGCTGCACCACCTCCCCCTGCTGTGTTCCCACACACTCTGAAGGGTCCAGTGGTGTTAACAATAATAACTGGATAGAAAAAACGGAATTGTGTTCCAGATTGGTTATAGCATCCTGCTGTGCAGAGAGAACAGAGACAGGTCTCCAGCTCATTTGTACAGCTGCTAACGTGTGTGTGTGTGTGTGTGTGTGTGTGTGTGTGTGTGTGTGTGTGTGTGTGTGTGCGTGTGTACTGACTTCCTCTGCTTCTTCTCCAGGTCGTGGTTGCGGCTCTGCTGGCCCTCCAGGTGAAGTTTGGTGTCCTGCAGTTCAGATGTGAGTCGCTGGGTTTTCTTCTTCAGCTGCTGGATGTTTCTCTGGGACTCGTCGTTATCGGCCTGCATGTCGCTGATCTGCACAAACACACGAATGTAACTAATTAGAGGAGGAAAAACACACTTTCCAACACGTTGCACATCCTGTTGCTGAGAACTGCACAGACATAAATGCCCTGCAATGCGGAACGAACTACACCGGAAAAATTATCCCTGCACTGCCATTTTAGTAATCATTTAATTTACATGTTGATACTTACTAAGTCAGCATTCAACTTAAACATTTTCATGTGTACTTCTGTATACACTGATCAGAGGAAACATGTGCACAGTGTAGATATCAGTGGTATTACTGGCTGAGGATTAGAGCGGTCTGCTGCTGAGAGACACACGATGATTGAGCTGAAACCTTAAAGACACCTCAATGCAGACGAGTTTCCACGTCTGCAGGTGCAAAGCAGCACAACATTTTAACATCGACATTCTACTGACTTTTTCTTTGTTGTAAAATGTAGAATTGTGTCTTAAGACAACGTGGTTCCTTTGTACCCTCATTAATCACTACCTAACAGAATTGATCTGAATAGTCTTATTAGCAGCATTTCCAGTTTGTTTAATGTTGAATTGTCCTTCAGAGCTGTACATTTAATTAATTGAACATATTTGTGTTGCAATAAAACAAGAAGCTTAGAGGTGACTACAGATGTACACTACCGTTCAAAAGTTTGGGGTCACTTAGAAATGTCTTTATTTTTCAAAGAAAAGCACTGTTTTTTCAATAAAGATAACATTAATCAAAAATACACACTCTACATTGTTAATGTGGTAAATGACTATTCTAGGTGGAAACGTCTGGTTTCTAATGAAATATCTCCATAGGTGTATAGAGGCCCATTTCCATCAACTATCACTCCAGTGTTCTAATGGTACATTGTGTTTGCTAATCGCCTTAGAAGACTAATATCTGATTAGAAAACCCTTGTGCAATTATGTTAGCACAGTTGAAAACAGTTATGCTGGTGATATAAGCGATACAACTGGCCTTCCTTTGAGCTTGAAGTTTGAAGAACAAAATTAATACTTCAAATATTAATCATTATTTCTAACCTTGTCAATGTCTTGACTATATTTTCTATTCAATTTTCAATTCATTTGATAAATAAAAGTGAGTTTTCATGGAAGACACAAAATTGTATGGATGACCCCAAACTTTTGAACCGTAGTGTATATCGTACCATAAAAAACAAATGATTTAATTCCATACCTAATAACTTCTAATTGTAATGCATCAATATCTACCGTGCATGATGGACACTCACCCTCCTCTCCAGCTGCCGTTTGGTCTGCTGCTCCACCTCCAGCTTGTCCTCAGACTCCTGCTGCAGTCTCTTCTTGGTGAATTCAATCTCCCTGATGGCTCGTTCATACTTCAGCCTCCACTCTCCTCCTGTCACATCAGCATGTTCACATCAGCTTCCCCTTGTTGGATCTCAATATGCTTACAGACAACTTCCTAAAACATGTATTTTTCATAAAGGAAACATTTGTCACAAACTATATTAGCAAGGAATGATGATAGTTTCATACCAAACTTAGCAAATGTGCATGACGTTTGCATGAATATTGCGTTTACAGGTTTACATATCTGGACGGGTGAAACATATTCCCTGCTGTGGAAGTTTAACCTAAAACAGTTAAAGCCAGCTCATGATGTCCTGGAGCCAGACCTGACAGATCTGGATTTATCTGTCAGAATTGGGTTTGTTAAGGATAAATTGAACCTAGAACATTAACAGCGATCTTGGAAAAAGTCAGTCTGTCTGTCAAATAAATCCATTAAACAAAATTAAACAATATATATAGCTTCGCCTCTTATATATGGTTATCATGTTGTGATCTGTTGATGCAAACACTTGACACGTTTGTAGTTTAGATCAAAAACATGGCAGTGTTTGGAGATGGGAGTGGTCCAAGTGAGGGCAGAGGGGAGGAGGAGGTGGTGAAGGGGCCATTAATAAATAAGAAATTATCCGGGGGACCCTGAAGTATCGTGGTTCAGAGGTAATTGATGGACTAACCAACCACATTTAGTTGTATATGATGTTGGAGCACAACCATTGGTGGATTCCTCTGCTGCCGTCACCCAAGTCTATAAAGGGACACGATGAAATAGTTCTATAGATGTGCCAAGTGCATCCTGAAACTTTGCTTAACAAAACACACATTTTTTCGATGCATGAAGCGCAACTTTAGCCAGTTTTAAACTGTATCCACTATTTCAGACTCCTGTCCTTTCCTGAAGAAGTCTGCTCCAATGCTCTCAGTTGTCGAGGTCATGTGACACAGCCCACACATCGAATGTACTCTGCGTCTGACATGAAGAACACTGCCATGATTGTGACGCAGTGCCAGTTCACATGAGTCAAAGCTCTGCTTCGCACCATACAGCATGGAGACACTTCATCAATTCAATTCAACATTCACAGAGTCGGCATGCCACACAAAGGCCGCTGGAAGCCTGGCTGCAGGGCGTCTGCTGCCGAATCCCCACTTCACTCCTCGCTTGTAACTGATCGATTTATAATGTACTACTTCACGACGGCCCGTTCTTGGCTTTAGTCAAAGCATCGATCGGACACCATCCCTACCGTTCCTGCTGCACCACTAAAGACGACAGTCTGGGAATTAATTACTACCTTTGTAACCTCTGTGTGTGTGTGTGTGTGTGTGTGTGTGTGTGTGTGTGTGTGTGTGTGTGTGTGTGTGTGCTTGTGCGTGTGTGTGTGTATGCACAGTTCAGTAGTGTGTGTGCAGACTGTCACATGTGTTTTTTGATGACGTTCTGGTGATTCTTTGTTCTTACTGTTGCTGAAAGACGATTTGCAATTGTGATCATTTTATTTTCCCTGTCAACATAGTGACTACGTGTCGGGATTACACTCATTTAACGCATTTGTTGAATTTTATTTCATTTTTAATTCTTAATCATTTGTTGAAACATGTTCTGCTTCCAGAGATCTATCCGTTTAATATTAATGTAAAAATACTGACAGATTAAAAAATGCCTCCTCTTCAATGGACCATTGGGTTGACTCATCGCTACGCAGGGGGAACAAGACTGATCTGTAACGCCCACACAGTCTTGTTAAACACCTGTATGGGCGTCCAGCAGCTTCAACTTAAGTCTGACTATGGGTAGTAGTACTCGTTTATGAGCAGCATACACACAAATCAGAATCTCTGCAGTGCTGAAGAACATCTGTTGTTGAGTTACATGGTGTCTGACCTGTGTCGTCATCTTCCATCTCTCCGTTGAGTTCAGACGCCCTGATGAGTCGAGCCTCCATCACCTCCATTTCCATGGACTCCATCCGTTTGTTCGTGCTGTCAAACTTGGCCTGATGGTTGAGAGAGAGGAAATGGTTTCTATGACAACGTGAACACATATGCCTGCGGAGATTAATGGAAAAGTCCTGCAGGTTTTTGCGTGTTGGAGCCCAAATAGAGGGAAATGCAGACACCACAGAGACTCTGAGCAGCATTAAGTCTCAGGGGCCCACAGAACGTGAAAATGTCTCCGGCTGAGAGTAAAAGCTCCACAGATGACGCTGTGATGATTGCGGAGCACAACATGCATGTTTAGAGTGTCACTTCTAAAAAACAATAATAATGCAGTCAATCTTTAATTCAATTCCAAAAGCACAAACAATTATTGAAAGAACTGACCATAACACATGTTGGGAGACCCTTTTCAGATAATAATATTACCAATGGCTATGTTCCCTTAAGTGTCCCAGTTAGCTGTGTCCCAGAGTGCTAACTCTCCTAAATGGAATGCAGCCATCATTAAAGTAATTAGTTTCACCTGTGCTGATCTCACTTGAACGAGTCACAATGAAGTCGGTATCAGTAATTGCATTTAACTGTTACTTTTGGCTGACAGTGAGTTAGAATGGTGCAGGGCAACATTCCCAACATACATGAACCATGAAAACCCACATTGTGCCTCTCCCCACTCTCCACACAAGAAGAAAATAATCTTAATCCTACATAGCCACCTGGGCCGTCATTGGGAAAATCAAATGTAACCAACAACCCCCCGATAAAAAAGGGAAAAAAGATCACCTCTAAGGGCAGTGGTGGAGAAATGGCATGACAATATAATTCCACATTTCCAGCAATCACTTGTGCGTGCGTGCGTGTGTGTGTGCGTACGTGCAGAGAAACAGAAAGCTGGTGGAAAGGCTTGAAGAGATGAATGCCTGGTGAGCGTCATTGATGCGGTTGTCAATGCTGGCTGACATGCCGTTTGTATAGAATATGTATTGAGTGAATTTAAGGCGTAGGTCGTTTTTAAGTCATCTGCCATGTATGCTGCCCATTGAAAGGGTTAATGGTTGCTGTAATCATCCCTCCTCTACAAAATGGCTGTGAAGTAATCCCTTCAGAGCGACTGCACCTTAAATGACGGTGAACAACATTTACAGCACTCTGCAAAAATATATCGTAGAGTTGAGCGGGAACACACACAAGGCTTCCGCTGTGTGAGTTGGTCTATTTGCTCAACCAAAGACAGCGTTCGGTGCTTGAACTCCCCGATATTAAACAGGTTAAAGGCCACATACAAGCAAGATGTTGTTGTGTTAAGGGTGAAACATTCATTTCGACAGTTAGCTTTTACAGCACAGCAGGCCGTGTCTCCTGCTGGCTCACTGCAGCATCTGATGCTGAGCAGGGGGGTGAGGGGGGATCAACTATTTCCTTTATGTGCATACTTGGCTTTAAAAAAAAAAGAGTAAATAAATGCATCAACCCCTAAAAACAATGCCTATGAAGCGTCTACAAGCCTGGATCAAAATCTGCCTTTCGAATGCCTCCGAGACCTTACTGCAGTTCAATAAACTGTGTGTTAGGATCTCCTGGGTCTTAAATTATTACTGCCTGAAGGTCTGAACAAAACAGCGATGTTTAAATAGAGACAGCCTTTTATTATCCAAGATGAATTTTAAATCACATCTTCCAACATTAATATTCAAATAGACGATAAAATCTCTCAGGAGAAAAGCAGCGGGCTGGCTAATAGTTCTGCTTTTTAATAATTCAAGCTTATGTGCTAATGTTAAATGTATATATATAAATGAGTCATTAAATTACATTTTACAAAGCGCATTAAAATTAAACTTCACTGTGAAGTGGCATAATGGGCTGTGTTGTAGAAAACTTTATTACCCTACTGCTAAAGGGATAATTGGGCTATAAAGTGTCATCCATCTTTATTTGCAATCACAATAAGGCAGTTACATTTTCATTTGCCTTAATGGAACTCCGGTCTGAAGAAAGCATCAAGCGAAGGAATGGGTCGGAGCGCTAATGAACACAGTGAGACATTAGTCCCACGGTGTGTGACACTTTTAATCAAACCTCAGCTTGAGAGTGAGACTGCAACCTTTTAATGGTTTGAGCACAACCTGACTCTCTTATTCTACACACACGAATGTGTGTGTGTGTGTGTGTATGTGTGTGTGTGTACCTGCAGGTCCTTCATGTCCTTCTCCAGGCGCAGTCTCTCAGTCGTTTCCGTCTCTAGCATCTGGGAAGCTGACTCCCCGGTGTTACGCTCATCAGCAAGCTCCGATGACATCTCTGTGATCTGATGCAACGCAGACACACACATATGCATAGTCGGTCACACACACACAGCAGGTATCAAGCATGTTATATATAGATGGAGAGCTTGGAGGATTTATGTTGTCAATAAGTGTGTGTTTTTGTTCTTGGCCATGCTTCATCAAATGGCCCCCAGAGGAAGTCACAGAGACCACCATGTTACAATACCCAACTTTACAGCAGGAATAACTGATCAGTTTATACAGCCTGGTACTAAACTGGGTTTGGTCTCTACAGCTTATTTCAGTGCTTATGACAACTGTACAAGTGAGGAATTTACTTAAAAGGAAATAATAGGCACAAACAACTGAGCTAACTGTGGTGAAATATCACACCAAGTTTACATTTCATGGGTAGTCTGATTCCCTTTTTAGTTCAAATGGTTCTGTAGGTCTGACTAAAGGAAGCATCCGATGCTGCTGTAGTAACGTGTGGACAGCATGTCATTCATAATAATCCTGCTCTGTACTTGTGTCCGTCTGGTTCTGTGCGTTTACCCGGCTCTCCAAGCGGTCGCTGTTGAGTCTCAGCTCGTTCCTCTCTTTCTCCACCTTCTCCAGCTTCTGCTTCAGGTGCTGGATCTCTTCCTGAAAGGGAAACACAGAGATAGAGAATGGTAGAGAGACATGTTAGTGAGGATACAAAAAAGGAGGGAATTAATCAGCATACAAACTCATACTCATCACCGTCATCTACTTATGGGGCTTTCCGTGTACACGCCCGCTGACATTTATTTAATGGATGTGATGCAGTTTTATTGAAGACATTTTATTATCAAACAATGATAATTGTAAATATCTCAATAAAAGTAGAAATCCTATTAGTCTCTAACGAAATGTTAGAGTGCCAAAATAACCAGCCAATGCCATGAAAAATATGAAATAATATTTTGAATCTGGATCTGGCGAAATAGAAAAAGAGCCGTCACACATCAAGTGAAATAATGTCAATGTGTTGATTAATTCAGTCAAGTCACTACACTCGCTCTATTTCTATATGAACTGACCAATGGGAGAAAATAAAATGTTCTTATTTTATAATGCTACATTGCACTTCTTTTGCAAGAGCTTGTTGCCAATTAAACACATTCTCACTCCCAACTCATCAAATACAGACGCTTGGTCAGCGGGCCTATGCCTCAAACTGTGATGCTCTAGGTTCCCCTCTAGCCTGTCAGTTTCCATTTGTTATCTATATAGTGTCTATTCAAAATAAACTTAGGTCTCAACAAGAATTTAAGTTTAGTAAACAAAACACAGTTTGGTCTGTCTACAGCCCCTCCCATGGGGGTGTATGTGTGTGTGTGTGTGCGTACTCACGTCCTTGCCCCGGATCTGTTCCTCAGTGAGCTGCACCTCTATGAGAGGTCTAACGTTGGTGAAGAGCTTCCACCACGGCCAGCCTTTGACGCCTTTGTTCTTCTTTATGTTCTTCTGGATGCAGCGGATGGCCAGATCTTGGATCTGTCAACACATGAACCAGTAAAAGGGCTGATTAGAACCGTAAAGAGGACACTGCATTGACTACTGCAACCAACGGGCTGATGTGTCTATAGAAAAGCATGGATGTGGTGGCCTCTGCGTCAGACCACACATGTCTTTACTAGTTGCCACAATTGTGTCAGTAATTGCAGCCACACAACCCTAATACTGTGAATGAGAGCAATCGATTCACAGAATCAGTGTGTGTCCTGCAATTGGTTTAAAACATAAAGGGTTTCAATAAAGTGACAACGCCTTTGCAATAGAACTTAGTAGACTCTCTGGCTTCCCTGAACTTGCTACAGGACTTGCTTAATAAATCGCAAAGGTTTGACCTGCACTTGACCAGCCATCTATCTACTGTGGTTTATCTGGGTAAGGGTTAGGATGGCAGCAGACTGGTCTCCTCCCAATTGAACAGAACCTCCACAGGGCTCGTCAAAAAACAATGAACCACTTCACCAGATTACTTTTGTTGTGGAGGAGCATTGGTTCTCCAATGAGCTCATTCTAGATGCCTGAGCTAGAACACACGAGCCAAAGATCATGAACAGGGTTATTCTCTAGGATGATCTACCTGGTGTGACAAACAGATATCTCTCCATACACGCTACTCTCTGTGGAAGTTAGATTTAAAATCATCTATGACATGATTTCTTAAATGTAAAAAAAAGAAATCTCATGTTCAAACAGCAGCAGCAGTAGTTTATTTTACTTTGGCTGATGGCTGTATCTGATAATCGTTCGAGCTTAAGTGACACCATTAATGGCAGCTTGTTGAAGCTCACTGCAGGTAATCTAGAGAGCTCTGGAGAGCCATTGATAAACACACAATTAGGATAAATTGCTCTCTACAGCAAAAGCTGGCATGGCTGGAGGTCCTGATTACACAAATGTTTCTCATAAAATCGGTCTCTTTTTCAAACATGATGACCTGACAGTTTTATGTGAGAAATGTTAATGTAACTGGAGAGGTCCGTTTGCTCTGTAACACCAGTAGCTCTTTAAAAAGCACACGGAGACGACTGAGGACAGGAACAGATCGATGTGGCAGGATGAAAGGAAAGAAGAGCAGGTTGAGCAACACTGATCTGGGTCATTCAACTCTCTTCTTCATCTGAACACTTCCCACACTACTCCTGACCGGGACCAAAAAACACTCCTCCTTCAGTCTTCCACTTACCTTATTTCAGCTCGATTCAATTGGATCATTTCTTATTCAAGAAAAAATAATCTTCTGATGTAAAAAATATTGGTCTTTTTCCTTTTTGCTGGTGAACGGGTTAAAGTTACAGACTTCACCTTAATTCAGTTTATAATAGAGTTGGATTTAAGGCAGATTGCTGCACCAATATTATGAACAAAAAATATTTATTCATTTACTATGGTAATTATTCTGCTGTGCTTTACATAGAGCTCCTCCTGGATGAGGGATCCTTCCTGTCATTCAGTGTGTTTACATGAACAGAAGTAGCCAGGTTGCTAAGGTAGTCAGAGAACATGGTTACATGCACTGTAGTAACCTGGTTACTGTAAAGCAGCAGCTCAGTATCTGACTTTATTGGAAGCCTGGCTCACCTAATCTTACCTGGATTAGTCACTTGAAACAATGGACGGGGAAGCTGCATCACTCGCTGAACCGATCTCTCCTTTCATCTACCCACCTGAAAGTATGTCACCTCTCACGACTGAATGTGCATTACTGTACCACAGGGTACTTGAAGTTTGAAAAATATAAACTTCATTCAACAAAGAGACGAAGTTTGCCGAAATATTATGATGCCCAAAACGAAATCACTAACTGTCGGGCAAAGGATACGTAAGAAAGAGAGAATGCCTCTGATGACCGCTCTCAGAGTGCTTTACTGGTCAGTGTGCAGCTGTACTCTGTTCATGTCTTATTTACTCCTAAAGAGAGCTGAATTCAAAGAAAATGTATCATCAAATGTATTGTTTCTATCCATGTTCAGGACTTTTAAGGGTAGATACTTCGACTTTTCATAAAGCTCTAACCTTTGGGGCTTTTTTCCAAAAGTTTGACATGATGGAAATATGACATCTGTTAGTTTGCTCCACACACACTATCTGATGTTTTCTCCTGCTGCCACTGATATATTACGGAATTCTGTTGCACACTTTCCAGTTGCATTGTGCTCTTATCGATACACCGACTCTACTCCTGATGCTGTGTTCACACCGAAAGCGGCGCAATTTTTTGTGTGGTTGCGATAGACGGGACATTTTTCCGGGCGGCGCAAATTTTGCATCTAGTTTATATTTCAACTTTTGCTGATAACTTCGAAATTCGGGCCAATCAGCCCTTTAGTTGCTCCCCGCGTCATCACTGTCCCGCTGCTTTTGAATCAGAACAAGCCGGAGGACACACTCATCGTTACGGTTTGCGGGCACCCGAAGCACTTTCATACCTCTATGAGTACCGGAATCGCAGAGAATAAAACAGGCACGGGTGATGTTATGTAGAAATATACATATATGATATAATGTAACAGTTAACTTAATCGGTGAAAGTGACCGAGCTGTGTGAGCCTACGGGTGATAGTATGAACCCAAACTCGAGGGCGTTGGATGTTCAGACGTGTGTGGGATGTCCACAACAAGTAGAAAGCAGAACTAGTGGTTAGTTATTCCGTGGCGGATGAAGGAAATAATAAAGTTTTTAATGGAGACAAGCCATGGAGATAAGCCCCTCCCCTCGCGGAGCTTCGCAACGCTTTTGGTGTGAACACGGAAAATGATCACGCGAGTAAACTCACGTGTTTTGGGTGTTGCGAAAAATTGCAGCGCTTTTGGTGTGAACACAGCATAAGCCACGCTTAAAATCTATTATTCAGATTTTCTTTTCATTTTCTGTATTTCTACTCAGTGTTTCTATATGCATTAAAACAGGCAGGTGTAAACGCTGTGTTCTGCTGGCACAAATATGCCCCGGGCGTGCTCAGCCTACTTACAATGTACAACTTAATGCAGCGGATTATGATTCACGAGCAGCAGGTAAAACCACCCCCAGTATTTGCTCTGCTCTCATCAACCCCTTGGACATGAATAATATGAATTCAGAGTGCAAGTGTGCCTTGTGGTAGAAGTAAACAGTGGTCACTTCAAATGACAAACTGGAACGTCACGGGTGTCCTCTACCTCTCCTTTACACCTCGACACACACGCACACACACACACACCAGTGTCTGCCTGAGCCCACCTGTTCCCACTTGGGGGAGGCGGGGGGTTCTGTCTTTAGGCAACTATTTAATTAGGCTTAGTGTTGGTTGGCTGGCGGTGGAATCCCCCATGATCCTCCACTCTCAACGGTTCCCGATGAATGTCAAAGAGACAGAGAGGAGCGGCAGGCTGCAGGGCTTCAAAGCAGCCAGCGGATATCTTCTACTTGTCTGTTCCCCCATGGCAAGGCGCATTCTCTCTCTTCCAGCTTCCCTTCCTTTCCCCTTTTTCCCATCCTCATCGCCCACCCCCCGCCTCACTTATTTCCTGGAATGCTTTGAACGCTGCTCCCCCAGACAGGGAGAGAGAACTTGTTGGAAGGAAACGGGCGACATTCCCCCGAGCAAGAATAATATGAACTAGATGGAGGATCAAGCTAATTGATTTTGTGTTGTGGTAATGTGAAGAGAATTTTAATCTACCTTTCTGAGTAGCTGGACATTTATCGATGACACAATTATAAATTAGCAGTAAACAAATTAAAGCTTGCATCTAAACAGAGAATTGAATGTTGCAGATTTGGGAGTGAGACACGGTACTGATTTGGTACGCAGTGAGTTTGAAATCTTTGCACCAGCTTGTTTTTCAACCCGCTAGAACAATGCTGTGTTCACATCAAACGCAAAGCAAATCTTTTACGCACTAGATGCAAAGATGCTAATGGTCGCAAGTAACCAAAGCAAAAAATGTGCCTCAATCGCACAAAGAAGTTGCGTGACGCTGTATTGTGAAAGCCTGTCAGCGTTGAAGCGAATGACCACAAGCAGTCCGGTGAATAACGTGACGCGAGTAACACGACCAAAGTAAAGGTACGGTCACACCAAAAGCGACACGATTTTTTTCGCGCGACCGAATCCCATCAAAAGTCAACGTACAGACGCGACATTTTTCCGGGCGGCGCGTTTGGGGCGACGCAATGTGTGCGACGCATTTACAGCGGCGCGTTTTCAGCAGCGCAATTTTCATAGTTGAAATATTTAAACTTTGAGGCGATAATTTCGCAACTCGGGCCAATCAGCTCTTGATTTGCTCCGCACGTCATCGCTGTCCCGCTGCTGTTGAATCAGAACAAAAAGAATAATGTTATGAACACAATAACACGCGTTTAGATATTCCGCTCTCGTAGCGCTGGAAACGGAGGTCTTTCAGATGTAACTTAACTAAGTTAACTTAATCGGTGAAAGTGACCGAGCTGTGTGAGCCTACGGGTGATGTTATGAACCCAAACACGAGGACGTTAGATGTTCCGACGTTTGTGGGATGTCCTCAACAAGTATAAAGCAGAAATAGTGGTTAATTCTTCCGTGGTGGATGACGAAAATGATAAAGGTTTTTACGGAGGCAAGCCACGGAGATAAGCTCCGCCCCTTGCGTCGCGACGCTTATGGCGTGAACACGGCAAATGGTCGAGCGAGTAAACGCACGCGTTTTGGTCTTTTGGTGTGTACGTACCATCACGCAACGAAGAGCGCGAGTAACGCGAAGCGAGTAAGGACTGCTTACAGACTAACAGGACACATCTGTATGTGGCTGTCAAAAAGATAATGGGAGTAGACTAGGAACAATTTCTGATCCATAAAATGTCATCATTCGGAATATTTTATACATATGATTGGATTTACTTGTACTTTTTAGACAAAATGTGCATGAGCATCTAGTCGCTTGAACAGTCACAGAAAAATGACTCAACAATTACATGATAATAACTGGTGGCCGTTAAAAGAATGACTGTGTAGCGGTCTGAAGAATTAAAATTCTATCCTCACCTACAAAGACTTGATTGGTGATGTACCGTCATATCTTAAGGGGAAGACACAGTCACCACATTTAAGACTAGACTTAAGAATTAACTCTTTGATAGAGCATATAGTTAGGGCTGAATCAGGTTTGCCATGGTTCGGCCCCTAGATATGCTGCTATAGGCTTATAGGCAGGGGTGCACATAACTGCAACATGGCTCGCAACTCCCCGCTGATGGTCTAAGCCAGGGGTGCTGACCAAGTCAAAATGATAGGGGGGGGGCAAGTGACACGCCGGCATCGTAGCTCTGCGGCGCTCGCGAGACGGAGAGCCGAGAAGTGTTAACGCGACACGTAGAGACAGAAATGACATGTTGTTGTGTAGAGACGATCAATAACAGATCGGTCAAGTACGCAAAGGCGCGAAGTAACACAAGTGGCATTCCGCATTGTTGATTATCTTCGCGCATGCGTACCTGCGTACCAGTTATGTGCACCCCTGCTTATAGGCTGTTGGGGGACGTTTTAGGATACACTGAGCACCTCTCTCCTCTTCTCTCTCTACTTATGGATGAATTTACATCTCGCCATGGCACATTACTAACTCTGCCTCCCCGGATTCTTTGTGACTTTATGTCTCATAGATATGCTGCTATAGGCTTATCCATTGGACCTGGCTGGGTCTGATGCCTCCTACCATGGCCCTGCCGATGCGCCCCGCCCAACCCTGAACATTTATTGTGTCCAAATTGCACCAAATTCGACAAAGCGAGGCATCTCCGAAGTGTGACGTAGATCAGATGAGTGACTCTTGAGATGAAGGAGAGAAGAGATCCTTTGCTTTGCAGTTCTATATAATAAAGCATCTGTGAAATATGACAGGGAAAACACCTCTGGGTCCTGTGGGGAGCCCAGTTGGTGGGATGAGGGTTAAAGCGAAAGACCATGTATCCATTACTCCAAATATTTGACATACGTTCTTTATCAGGTAAGCCTGTCACCTAAAGTGCAGTAAAAATGGCAAATATGTTCCATGATAGAGGCTTCAGCTCTGAAGCAGCAGCCTTACCTTCCTCTTCTTGAAGGCCTGTCTTGACAGGTATCCCCTGCAGGCAGCCTGGAGCAGAGAGATGTTCCTCCTGGTCTGAACGTCTCGCTGCTCCTCCAGTCTGGATAGAGTCCCCGCTCTGAAGAACACCTGCAGGAGGAGAGGGAGAGTTGAGACACATGGAAACCAGACTTCCCACATATCGAGGTCACGTACAAACACAAATATAGTGAAGTTACGCACAATTAAATGAACATGATTGACGATGATATTGATGTTTTAATGTGTGCTCCGCTCAGAAAACGCTGCTGCATATCAAATTAAGAGCTGCCTAAACTGCCATCAGGAGGCGATCCAGATGTTTGGGCTTTAAGTTTTGGGGAGCTGTCATGTCACTGCGGAACAGCTCCAACAGAATACAACAGAATTCAACCCTTTACCATTCCTGTAAGATTAGCCGTTAACACTGATCCAAGGAATGACTAAAGTCAATTAAAAGCTGAACCATTTGGAAGATATCCATGGATCTGTTCTCTTTTGAAAGGCAACACGTTGTCTATTAGTCAGAATCACTGCTATATGAAGATTGTTTGCAAGTGACTTGGTCTTTACTTAAAAGAAGTGGGGGTGGCACTACCTTTCCGCGATTAATTATTAATTATGGGTAGAAAGTTTTGGATTATTCATGTCTATGTCTCATTTCTAGGGTTGTACTGTGAATAAGTATCAGTCATATTATCAGTCATATTTACATGTAGAGATTCGAATTAAAGACTCAAATTTAAATTTGAAAGTTCAATACAAATACTAGTACCTACAATCAATGAATAATTATGTTAAGTAATATTAATCTAAATAACGATCAAAATAATTATTTCAGCCATCAGAGAGCAGCTTTAAGTTCACATGGTTCATTAAGTGTGATTGTTTAACAGGATTGCACAACATAATATTTTGTGTTGTGGAACAGTCCCATTCTGCAACATAGGAAAATAAACCTCAGAAGAAACCCAACAACATCATGTGTGGAGGGAGGAGGACGAACTGAAGCTGCTCTGAAGTCTGCTGGTTCATCAGCTGATACGTCTGCATCTCTTTCCAGATGACAGCAGGTGAACAGGTTGTGGCTCGATGGGTTTAGTCTTTTCATCTTCACAGGCTCCTCTCGTCACTAACATCACTGATGCTCAGTAGATGGTACCAATGAGGTTCTGGTTGGTTTTAATCACCCTGTAATGATTGTATTCAGAATGCTTTTTATTGCTCCTCCGTAAAAGTTGACAAGAACTTGGCATGGGAATCTGCTCTTATTTTTAAACCAGGATAGAGATAAGTGATGGCTATGTCAGGTTGTTTGGGAGGCGGTTTACCAGGAACCGTAAACTGTTCACTTGCTCCAACAGATTTCTTAACTTTCAATTTCCTTTTGTTCTTGTGTAAATTCTTTTATTAGACATTTACCATTTGAGAACAGCGGAGATATATTATAGTAAGGTATCCAAAAAGAACCGTGCGTATGAGGTATATCTATACATTTCCAATGATAGCCAGGCTGCTATTTTGTTGTATGAAGAACAAGTGTCTGTCATGGGCGGATGAAGTGAAGCCAGCCGGGGAGGAGAGAACACATCTGGGTAACATGAACGCTGTGCTCCTCAGAGACCTATTTGTCAGTGCGGGACAGTTTCATGATATCAGGCAGAGCGCCACGTACAAGTTGGCAGTGGGAGGTGGGTCGTCTGGCAGCCTGGAGGAGACGCAGCCACCTGCACATTCCACACTTTATGTGTCATCATGGGTGACACTTTCATTTTTGGTGAATTTAATCAGTCCCACAACAAAACTGAGGTATTTGAATGTTGTGTATTATTCTTTTCAGCTAAACAAAAGGTCCATGCGGGAGAGTGTAAATGTGTTTGACCGCAGTGAAAATATAGTTTTTCAAAGACTAAATGCCAACTAATATGTATTGAAGCAGAACATTTAGTTAGATAAGAACATTAAACTTTTTTTTCTCAAGAAATTGCCTTTCAGTCGATGTGTGTCTCTCTTTCCTTGGATGATACATTCTAATAATTTTGTTTACCGGAAAGCAATATCGTCAGTTTGGGTATTTGAATATGGCCAAACATCAACTGGAATGTAAACTGGATAACAAGTTTACTGAAGGGACATCATATAACCTGAACCCGACTCAGCATCTATTGTAGGAGAAGATGTGGACTGACGCACAAGTCATGTAATGCTGGTGTATTAATCATATGGTATTCTCCACTTTGATGAAGCTCATTTATAAATTATTCAAAATGATTCCCCCACTGCATGAGGTACATAGTACAATTATATAAAGTGGACCAGTGTGTGGGATGGTTGGACCTGTGTGTCTCATCTGACTACTAATGTGGAACAACAGGCATTAGTAACGTTACGATCACCACGGAACTAAACTTCTTTCTGAACTTTGGAAAAGTAGCAGGCCAAGTATAGACTGACACACACCAACACTCAGGCAAGGTTAAACTCTGCAATATCTGCCAAGACGCTTCTCTAATTGACAGCTCAAGGCGCTCACTGTTCTTTATTCCACAGACAGTCACAGCTCTAATTAACAAAACCATCAGCCTGTCTTTTTCCTTGTGATTAGCAGCTCTTTTTTTATCTCAAAGAGTTGGAATCTGGCAAGGGTTCCCATGGAAACAGAACACACCAGGACTACTGAAGGTGAGAATGGAAGACTCGAAAGTGGCGCAGAAAGGTCGGTGAGTAGAATAGAAAACACTTTCTAATTGTCTAATTGAGTCTCCGAGTGAAAAGATGTTGGGACTTGAAGCCCAGACTGCTTGATGGCAACATAAAAGATGCAACTGCCAGAAACGGAAGGTCAGGGCGAGCTGCCACAGCTCTCCCTGATATAGTGTGGCGTGTGTCTGGCAACGGCTTCAAACTAATAAAAGCAATAGAAAGTGTGGTTTTCTGAGAAGAAATTGAAAAACAGAAAAAATGTTGGTGGGATGGACAGACTTTGTGGATGCTGCTTCGTAAATGTAAGGGCAAAATTCGAAGGGGAGAATCCTGAGCTGTAAGTTTGTATCCGTACGCACTGACAACGATTTTCGAGAATTTCCAGTTTTGAAGGTGACGGTGACAAAAATGATTGTTGAAACCAGGAAGTACAAAGACTTGTGATCAGGTCAATGCCCGAATTCTTAATGAAAACATTGAATGAAAGCATTCAAATAATTTCCAGGATAAACAAAAAAAGGCTGGTTTCTAATACAGAACATTGAGGTTGAGTACTACAACATCATACTGCTGCTTTCTTTGTTGACTACTATAGAATAGTTTGTATTGACTACTTAGCTTCAGTTGACACTCAAAACCTCCTGCACATGTTTCATATTGAAAGCCTAGCATGAAAGGGAGGTATGTATGTTTGATATCCCTTTGTTTCTATTCATGTACTATTTCAGATCTCTTCTATGTTGCTGTTCTTTTGACTGTTGTCAAGCTCCACACTTCCTGCTAGGCTTGGACAATATGACACAATTACTGTTAATCACGATATTGGTTGGCCACGATAATGGTCCTCACAAGTCCACAATAATAGAAAAAAACACCCATTATGGATTGTTTGCTACATTCATGTTGTCGAGTAACAACGTGAAAGAATTCTGATTTACTTCTGATTTTGTGTTATTGTGGTAAGATGAATGGAATGTAGAGTGCCGTTAGCTTATGGTGTAACTTATGGTGTAAAAGACACACATTAGTAATCTTTACTCCATCCAGGTGGAACTGTATCTGATTGTCGCTCACGATTAAGAAGCTGAAGGGACCATCAACCTCATCATCGGGGCTTTTGCAGAGGGAACTACATATAAATGTGACAGTCAACGGAGAGAGCAGTAACTACCGGTAAATTGATCTGATGTATTGATCTCAGCCCGACAATGGACCCATTGTTATCTATTATCAAAGGTACAGACATAGGATTCAGTGCAGGGAGTTTCACTGACAGAAGGCAAGGTCGGCAAAGTAGATACGATTGGAACGCAATCAGAAAACCAGCGTCAACCGAAAAGGAAAAGCAAACCAAGACAGATCATTGATGAAAAACACTTCTAGTAACAATCCTCTCTCTGATACATGCCTGTTTCAAGTGAAGGCTTCTCTCTGCAGTTATTAAAGGCCCAGGCCATGATTAATCAGCTTTATGGAATCAGCCGTTATATGAAGAACCACTCACCCTGCTTAGCCCCATGTGGTGGCTGCTCTTCTCCAGGTCCAAGGACTTCAGCAACTCCTCCACTGCCTAGAAAGAGCAGAACAAGCAGTCAGACAAACATAACCCCCCTCCTAGTTCCAGCCAACAGGGGAACAAAGGCCAAGTTAAAAACACTTGTGTATTTTGAATCTCAGTCTGTGTTGTACTTTACAACTCAGAAGGTCTTAAGGTTTACGCAGCGGTCTGATTTTTTTTAATGCACAATCTTTGATGTGGTTTCTAGATGTAGCATCCATCTGCTCTCAATCATGTCTCAAATGGCTTTTCATGGCGTTTGTTCATTTGTTATACTATGTTTTCTTTTTGTTTCTGTGGATGCTATGTCTATTGTTTGCCGTCTCAAAGTTAGCCATTTTTAGGTAAGATCTCACAAACACCATCAAGTAACATTATTAGATGGGATGTACTGCAGATAAAAGGTTGTTAGTGCAGCTTATCACTGTCTCCTGTGAGTCCCTTGTTGAGATACCACCCTCTGTTCGAAGTTTTGATGAAAGTAGGACTCGACATGTCAGGTCTAAGGGAAAGGACGCTGACAGGAATGTTGGGAAATGTGCTGGATTTCCCCTCTGCTGGTTGGTCTGAACAGCTCCTGTCAGCTCCACCATCTGGCTGCTAACATCATGTCCACATCACACTCTATTAAGAAGAACTGACAGAACTGGGCCGCCAGCAAGCAGAAAGAAGCTCAGCGTACCAAAATTCTCTTCTACTGAAAACCAATTCTTTCATATTATTTCTCCAATTATTCACCCTTCTTTATCTCAAGTCGCCTCCTTTCACCCATCTCCCTTGCTTTCTTTCTTCACCACTGTTCGTTCTCCACTTCCCAGAGAACTGCTACCATTAGTTCTTTCTGACTGGCTGTCCTCTCTAAGTGCATCTCCAATCTTGTGAGCCACTTTACTGCCACTGTTGTGCAGTGTTGAAGAGAGGGCTTTTGATTTCACTAATCCGCTTAATGAATCCAGTTAAATATTTATCGGTTCTCTGCTATTCCTTTCATTGACTTTGTGTCCTCTAAATTTAACTGGAACGCACAAACAGGCAGAAATTCAGCCAAGCAGGTGTTTGGATAAAAAAACCTTCTTTACTTTCTAAGAAGATACATTTTTGTAGAATGCCTTAACATAGAGATGTTTTTCCTCCAGCAGCCCCACCTTCCACACATAAAGGCTCCTCGCACCTTTGTGCAAAGCTGCTATACACTGAGCAGCACGTAGAGAAGGCATTAATCATACACTCAGGGATGTTCCTAAACTGTTCTGCCTCCTTTACAAAGGAATGGAAAGATAATGACAAGAAAAGAAAGTAGAAAGAGACAAGGGAATGGGAGGGGAGAGAGGGAGAGATGGAAAGACAGAGCTTCTCCACTGCTGGTAATTAATCAGTACAGTCGCCATATGCTGCCAGCCTGTGCAATCATAATTAATTATACACAAGAGCGCTCTTGGAACAGGAAGAGGACAGCGGATAGGAGGAAGAAAGGGATTCTGTTCACACAGGGAGATTAGAATGTAGAGGGCAAACCGAGCAATACTGAATCTCCAGACTTTAGGTTTTCAACATTCAAACAATCTGACATCATCAAAGTTATGTTTTATATTGTAGAACTGGGGTGTCAAACTCATTTTCACCGTGGGCCATATCAGCGTCATGGCTGCCCTCAAAGGGCCGGTTGTAACTGTAACAATGTATATATATATATATATATATAATGCAAAGACAGTTATTCAACAATATGCTTGGGAGTAGTTACACATATACAATATGTATAGATATTGTATACTATATCAAATATGCTTGGATACTACACCTGTGCTGATGTATACTTTGTAAATTAAGCTACTGTCGAAAAACAAAAATAAAAAATTATTAAAATATGTTTGGGAGTAGTTAAACATATACAATATTAATATGTATAAGGTACCAAGAGTCCTCCATGTGTCCTCCATGTGGCCTCCTGCCATGGCCCTGCTGATGCCCCTCCTCTCTACCTTCTTCTGTTTCATGGATTGTGGAAATCTAGATCGTGGTCCATGCCACTACACATTATTCATAATGTCTGTCATATTAATTGAATGTCTTGTAACTTTGATCATCTGTAAACATGATTGTTTTTAGTCTTTTCATTGGATTGATACCCAAATTCCTTTTTTTTTTTTACTTATCCTTCCAAAAGTATCGGAGCTAAGCAGTCAAACACTCACCCTCTTCTCATCTGTGACAATGTAGTGGCGGCCATGCTTCTTGGTCAGATGTGGTGCCAGGACATCAAAGCGCCTGCGAAACTCAGAAAACACCAAGTGGTCTGGGTATCCTGGAGGCAGGGAGGGAGCAGAACAGAGAAACATTGTACACCAAGGTTAGGTGGCAAAGGTGCAAATGAGCTCGAGCTTTTAGAGAAGCACGAACCATAAGAACGATATAAAGGATATACAAGGATACACTTTTTGAATGACAGTAACAGCAGTGGGGACAGGTTATCAACATCCCTGCAGATACTCTCCTGAAGTTAAATGCATCACTGGATGCAAACAATTAGATCAGTGATTCTCAACTGGTAGGTCGCGACCCACTAGTAGGTCGCGGACCCGTTTTAAGTGGGTTGAGCATTGTACTTCTTTAAAGTTGGGAGATTCATTACAGACAATAGTCAAAATCAAGCAGAGGTCTCAATATTCTGATTTGCAACGCTGAGTTATATTTCTATGTCACCTTTCACTACCACAACAAAATGATTTACAGGTAAATGGTCCTGTACTTGGATCTATCTGTTATAGTCTTCCGACAACTCAAAGCGCTTCAACACTACATGACATCATTCACCCATTCATACACTGATGGGAGGAGCTAAGGTTCCACCTGCACATCAGGACTAACTAACATTCACACACAGCTACGGGAGCATTTTTGAGGTGAAGTGTCTTGTCCAATGACACATCGACATGGGCTTGGCATCGAACCGCCGATCCTCTAATTGGAGAATGACCCACTCACCACTGAGCCACAGTCGCCCTTCAAAAGTCTTTCAAACTTGTGGAGAATGCAGGTATCGATCCCTCTGCGTTCGCATGCTAAGCAGGCGCTCTACCATTTCAGCTAATTTCACAGGTACATGTGTGGTAAAGAGTTGAAAGATCAGAAATACAAACCAAAGTTACCCAGTCAAAGATGAGAGTGATACTTCAGTTTGATAACATTTCAATAGTAAGAAGACAAACAGAATCCAGCTTTTGATGGCTGACTTTCAGGGTTAAATGACATAAAACTGGGTGTCATCGGCATAATTATGGTAAATACTACCTGTATAACAGCAGAGGGTAGGCAGATACAAACTGGATAAAACCGGGCCAAATATGAGCCTTGTGGTCCTACCAGAAGTCATAAGAGTCGGAAAGTTACCAACAGATACTCTGTACTATAGGTAGGATGGAAATCATTTGATAGCTGTTCCAATTCATACAGCCCTCACGCCTTAAATTGGCCGAGCTACAAGATTCATCAGAACCTACATTTCCCACGCATCAAAAAAAACTATTCCTTAGACCAGTGGTCGCCAACCCGTCGATCGCGATCGACCGGTCGATCTCGGAGACGTTCCCTGTCGATCTCCAAAATAAAATGAAAATAAATTCAGAAACACATTGTTCCTTGTTTTCGAACATTTTCTGAAGTGTCTTCTGAAACATTTTCTTTCTGACTGGAAGATTGACGTCAGAAAAGATCTCCGCCTGATTCATGAACGCCTGAAAACGGGTTCTCTGACAGCGGTGTTGTCCCCGAGAGAGGGGAACGTATAGTACAGTTGAGGCGCAGGGGAAAATGAAGAAAGACCTTTATTGATAACTTCACATATTACACAAGCTCAAAGTACACCGACATAAAACTAAGTCATCAATAAATAAATGTTGAAATGCCTGTACCTTAATGTAAATGTTTACGTTACGGCATTAACAGGTTACGCCTGCGCATGCGCGACAGCCGAGATTCTTGGCGACTTGCCAGGTACTACCTCCGTGAGTTGGGCTTTTCTGCTGTTGTCCTTCAAAACAAAAGCTCAACATTGAGCTTTTTTTTTCTTGTCTGATAGAGCAATCTGGTTTACTTGAAAGTGATTGCAATTGTATTTATTCTATTATTTGAAAAAGCACAGATGCAGGAGTCACAAATGGTGATTCTCATATTTATTATTATTATAATTATTTAAATCTGAGGATGTCTGTAGAGTTGATGTGAATGTAATCACCAACGGTCTGAGTTCAGAACCAATCCCAAATGAGAAAACTTTCATGAATATCAAATTTGCCCCTAAAAACTCGTCAGTGGAGTTGAGAAAATCACCAAATCAAAGACCAGGAGCTGAATTACTGACAGCAGCTCACAGACAGCCTCAGACTGTCTGTCTGCTTATGAACTAACTACAAGCTCACAGACAGAGTTCAGTCACTCACAGCCATAACACTCACTGGAGTCACATGAGCTGAACTTACATGAGTTGCATTGACTGATCATGTTGTCAGTGTTGTGTTGGAATTGGATTGGATTCAATGTATTGTCATTGCTAGAGTACAGGTACAGAGGCAACGAAATATAAATAAATACAACATTTATATTGGTAGTTCATCCAGCTGCTCATTGCAAATGTGTTTTTTCTTGTTCATATTGTGTGCGGTTATCAAATATCATACTTGTTATATTACACTTAAATTCTGTGTTCCTGATCACATCAATTTGAACGCTGGACCAAAATAACAATTAGGCCAAATAAAAAGTTGTAAGTCCAGTCTGGACAGTCGTTTCCTCTCAGCGCCTCAATAGGTAGATCTTGCCGGTCATGAAGGCGGAGGTCAGGGATCTTGGGCTCAAAAAGGTTGGTGACCACTGCCTTAGATCATGCTGCCAGTTAACATTAATATCTTTCAAATTGTATACCATAGGTTTGTAACACAGGTCCCATCCAAGTTAACCCTAATGACATCACTATGACATCCATATTTTCTCAGACATGACAATAAAGAAAACTGTTTTCATAGACCGAGTAGTACTTTCCATGTAAAATATATAGAGTTCTTATTATTAATTCATATCAAGGTTTTCAAAAGTGCTTTATTACCTTGCCTGTAGATGCGCAGTGCATCCAGCAGCTTGGATCCTCGGAGCTGAGCTCTCAGGAGGCTCACGTCCAAAGTCATCAGACCTGAGTCCGGACTCTCTCCATGCGTCACACGGGGCTCACCTCCACCACCCACTGCCTCTGCTTTGGGCAGCAGGCAGTGGATGAAGTGAACCCTGGAACGACGCACCATATCAATGAGAGCATCCTACAGACAGAAAGGACGGGACTCAAATATCAGCTTCTGCTTGGTGATAGGACAACAGCTAAATAGTCTGTGCAACATCTGCACGTTCCTTAGCGTGGACTATGGCTGTGCAGGGGCTTGAAAATGCAGTTATAAGGTCTTTAGTAGAATACGAAACGTCTTTAAAGGCTGACACAATATTTATAAACTGGCATATTATATTGTACTTACAGTGTCTAGTTGCTTTTAAAGAAACACGGCACATGACCATGTACTGCATGTTTTGAGATTTCAAAAGTAAGGGAAGCAGCATTTGTTCCCAATATTGACACTCATATCAAATTTTAGGACGTCAACTGATATGAGGACAAATCAAAATAATTCTTCAAACATTCTTTAGCACAGGTTGAGACAAAATGGGATTGTTCCAGACAGTGTCCAAACTGTTTAGGCACGGTTTAAAACAGTGACGAGGAATCAGTATTTAATATGGATAATCCACTTCCAGCAAATCCTCAGTCAGTATCTGAATACCCAGAACTAAAATAACAATACTTTCTCCCAGATGACTGTTCAGGTACATTCAACACTGGAAACCATGTTTACTGTTGACCCAGAAAAAGCTGACTAGTCGGGCTTTTTATGAATGAAGTACAAGTTTGAATCACTGTTTGCTCCACTTACCACTTGGAGCTTCACCTGGATACACAGACTCTTCTTCTTGACTGCAGCCACGCCTGTGGTGAAGGTCTTCCTCATGCTGGTGGCTCGTCGCAGGGCGAGCTGGGAGCTGCCCTCCAAACCAGCGATGGAGCCAGACAACACTGTGGCGCCGCTGGCCCGGCCCATGAAAAGCCCACTGATGTTCTTCCTGTTGTGGAGGAGGGATGAAGTGTATTCTGTACGCATGTACATGACTAGCAGGACGTTGTTCTCCCTCACCAAATCATAATATACTAGACGGAGTATATATAATATACAGGTAACTGGTCTGACTGCTTTAGTGACATATTGTGCTGTTTGTAGAGGCATCGGTTTCATATCTGCTCCGAAATGTTTTTCTTTTTTTCTAATTCATTATGGATATTTTAGGTCTGAGTTTGATTAGGATTGGTTTATGTCCTTTTTGTGCATGTGAGCGTGCCCCACTGGTTAGTCTCTGCTCTGCTCTCGTACGGCGGTTACAGCTGTTGACGCCAACCCGACTCACAGGATTGTTAGGAGAAGCGTAACGCCCACCCTCCGCGTGGGATTTAGTTATTAAAATGAAGATTACTGGTTTACAAATAACTCAATTCAGCTCCACTATATCAGGGTGAAAGCAGAAATTTCAAAGAGGAATATTTCAAAATCAGGAACAATATAACCATAACTACCTGCATGGAGGATATCAATTCTGCAGAATGAAAGAATTTGTTCTTTTGTACATTTGGGTGAACTCCTCCTTTAATGATTTACTGATGTTACTTTTAAATTCACAAGCAATTTCTCAAATAAAGACTGCTATGACGGGGATTCAGTGTCTGGTCGAGTTTAGAGAGATAACCCAAACATGACAGCTCACTTGTGGACTTTTGAATGTGCAGCACATAAACAGAACTGCATGGATTACTCATCGCTGAGCGGTCGTACTTCTGGGAGTCCTGCAGCAGAGTGGCAGCGTTCTGGGTGGCAGGGTTGTGTTTGGCATGGCTCAGCCAGCCCTGAGCGTTGTACTCCACCCAGTCAGTCCCGTGGCTGTGGCCCAACAGGAAGAAGTGGGGCTTCTCTCCTCGCAGCAGCAGACTGGCTGCTGCAACACATAGGAAACATTCCCTCCACAGTGTCAGCAGTATGTCTGGCTGTCTGTTGTTCCAGGAAGCTACTGTTGAGGTCTCACCTTTGTTTTCTCCCTGTGCGGAGCCGTAGTAGCTGAAGAGTCTCTCCAGCATGGTTTCCTCTGATCCTCCAGGCTGAACAGCCTCCTCCTCCATCAGCCACAGGAGACCTCGAGCTTCATTCGTCCTGGCTAGAGTCCGCACCTGTGATGGAAAGCAACACTCAGAGCAAAACTCAGCAATGTGCCCCGTTTTTTTATTTAACCTTGAAATAAAAACCTGAGGTCAAGGCAAGAAGTGTTTAGAAAACACTTAAGATCAAGAGGAAATGTGCAGGTAAAAATGAATTCAACATTGTGTAATATATTTAAAAACACAAATATATTTCCTCTTGTTTCAAAAGTTAGCCAATTGAAATGTTTTACTCTAATCATTTGCTTTGTTAAATGTGTCGTATATATGCACTTACCATGTTAACCAATCAGTTCATTATTTTTCCCTCAGCTGTTTTGGACTGCTGGTTTAAACATGATCTAACTGTGGATGCTTGGGAACGGGCCTTCAGTGATCTGTTATTCAACAGCTGATTAAAGCAATGAAAGATGTACTTGATGTCAGTGTGAAGGTTTGAAGTGGGCTCCCTGACCCCCTACTGTTCTTAGTCTATTTGAAGAGAGGCTGGCCCCTATTCTATATATATAGTATATCCCAATGGGATACATTTGATAGCTTGGCAGCGATCAGCCTCTTTAAATAAAGACATGTAACCTGTGAAAATATGCACCCTTTGATAGAAAAAAAGAGCGTTAACTGACTCTCGAGGCATTTCATAATCAAAGAGGAGTTGCTGTATTGTGCAGCTGAACCCTTATCGCAGTGCAATCCTGATCCTTTAAAGAGATAAACAAGATAGATACAGCCATTTGCTGCCTGTATGGTTCACTATGAAATGAGTTATAGTTGCTTGCATGTCTACGGGTGTTCTTGTGGACACATTGGATTAGTCCCTCAGTTGTGTTTAGAGAACCCAATGTGCACGATTCACAAAGTACAGCTAATGCTGATGGGAATACCTGCAATGTCATGTACTTGGTCATAAACCACCCTTTTTTCACAGACAGCATCCTTCAGAGAGCAGACTACCCGGCCGTCAAACTAAAAGCACGTTAAGTATTGACAGCTGATGTGACTCTGGGGAAGAATCCTGAGCTTTGTATTCCTTTTAGCACTCTCTAAACGGACTCTGCAGCAGAAACAACAGCTTTGGTCGCTGGGTTCACATCCGACGTGACAAAATGAAAAAGTGAAGGCGGGTCTGAGCTGTTTAAAACAATAGGTGCACTTCAAAATGCAATTGAGCCTGAACTGTCTTTAACTTTCATGACCTACCAATGCACCTTGGTCTCCTCCCTACACGGCTGAGCCTCTTCTACCTATATTAACCAATACCACAGGGTTCAATAAGAGCTTCTTACAAGGCGGCAGGTTTACCTTTGGTATTTGCAAATAAGCTTCAAAACAAATCTATTCCCAGGCGTTTGAAACACGTGTTCATGCTGCTTGCACATGCGAATACACGACAATGCTGCAGATATTCTGTCAAGGCTACGTGCCATGCATATTTGTACCACTAATGATTGAATGGGCTTCGCATTAAGAGGCCAATTGATGAGTAGAACAAGAGGGACCCTCTCAAGTCATAAACTCGAATCCAATTAATTTTCTGATGTGGGACAAATTCTAAAAGGAAATGGAGCAAATTAGAAGAAAATTACCCACAATCACAAAGGGCCAAACCAATTGGCAACAGGCCTGGTAAAGAATACAAATAATTACGGTCTACTTTTGTCATTATTTAAGGGCAGACATTTCATTAGGCACAATGCCAGGAGGTGTAAACAGTAAAAGAACATAGTTAGTAAAGTCCATCACTCGTTCTCAGGACAGGTTTCAATACTATGACATCACATGCATAGAGATGCCTGAAAAAGAGACAGTGTGTTGATGTTTCATGTGCTTACCAGAGCTTGGGTTGAGGCTTGGTCAATAGCTGCTACAGACGGTGAGGTACTGGACTCTATGTCATCGAAAGCAAGCTCTATGTTTTCCTGGATGCAGGAGGGATAAAGGTTTAGGTTAGTAACCTACAGGAGATGAGATCATCAATAAATCAACAGGTGGATTATGAAATGAGCGATGGCTAGACTGGATTGGGTGAGTGTACATTTGTTTGAAATTAGCCAATGCTTCTAAAGTGGAACACAATGGAGAGGCATGGAATCCAGGGTAACCCAGAGACTCTGATGTGAACAGCTATGTCTTTTCCTAAATCTTCCCCTTGACATCGATAGAGAAGGTTATGAGGTATCATAAACAGGGTTATGGCCTTCATAATGCAACTTGTGGCAAGATATTATCGTTTTCCTTTAAAGAATGGACCAGTGTTCCCTATGATAAAGGAGATATGACAGGAAGCAATGAAGCACCTTTCCTTAGCATCTAGGAGTCTACAAGCTCTTATGCCACTTTATACTTCCGGGTCATTTCACTCAGTTAGGAAACTTTCTAAGCAATAAAATCATTGTTCTGTGGATTAACCACAGCAGCTAAATATCATTTTCCAATGCTATGCACATCAATCCATTTCCATTGACCTCCATTGTATTGGCATCTCAAAACATAAACCATCTGCATGGGTAGATGCCACTAGAGGTGAGGAAGTAAATAAAAGGAACACATTAGATTTTTTTTGGGATTTGAACAAATTAACCATTTAAATAAATTGACTTAATTTGATAGAAAAGAGCTAATGTGTTACTATGGGTATGTTATGTCAAAGCTTATGGTTGTGCTCTGTGGGCCCAGCAGCACCTCCTTGTATCTTTCCAGCTCCTGGACGAAGGTACGTTCATGGAACAGGGTCTGCAGCCTCTCCTGGGTGTAGTTGTGGCAGAGCTCCTCAAACGTGGCTCCTCGCTGCTGTTGAGCCAGCCGAGGGTTCTGGAAACCCGGCGTGTCCACGATCAGCAGGGAGCACAGAGAGTGCTGACTGGACTTCAGAGCCCTGAGTGACAGACGTATATCATGAAGCTTTAGTGATGAAGCTTTGACACGGGGAAGATTTTGATTTGTCCAAAGACATTCTATTTCCAATGATATAATACAGAGAAAAAACGGTTCAACTTTAACCATCGACTGTGTAAGAAATAGACGTCGTCTTTGTGATGTCCCCTATTGGTTTGTGGATTGATGTTACCTTGAATATCATAGACATAAAACACAATACCCTGTGGACCTTGAGTTGTAATGCTTAAATCAAGAGAGATGTCATTTTCTCACACTTCTATACAACCAGAGGACTCGCCCCCTGGTGGTCAGTAGATAATGCAGCTTTAACGCATGAAGCGTAGATTCCTATACAACCAGAGGAGCAGACTCGGTCAGTAGATAATGCAACTTCAACACATTAAGCAGAGACTTATATACAACCATATATGTCACAACTTTGACTAAAATGTCCTCGTAAAAACACAATGCATGTATCTTGTGTTGGTTTCAACATGAGGTTGTTTTGCATGGGTGGGATCCCGGTAGACTGTATCATTATCAGGGAATGAGGATGTCTGCTATATACACAGAGTGCATGTAAACTCTACTTATGATTGACAAATCTGTACAATATGAATGAATGAAGATATCGTTTCACAGCCACCTGTACAACAGTGGCAAGACTAATGGTTTACTGCCAATAGGAAGATTCAAACATTAGTGCAGAGCTGCACACTGTGTGTCTACAATACATAGTCAAAGGAAAAACAGCAGTACATGCTAACCTTATGAAAGCTTAAGCAAACAACCTTGCTCTACCGGCCTACTCATTGTCTGGGATTCTATTCAAGGGTGAGATATATTATCTAACTGTGTTTATGCACATCATGAATAGAACACTTTCACATCATTTCTGTTTTAAAATCAGAAATGTGCAAAAATGTGTTGTTTCTTTGAATTTCGAAGAAATGGATGACAAAAAAAAATCACACTTAATACACTCTCAATAGATGTGTCCGCTGAAGTGTAACAATATTCAAACTGCAGGAAAACAGACTGTCCTTTCTGGTATTTGAGGGATATTAGATGGGATGTGTGCGAACCAGACATCACCAGCCTATCTACATGGGTTGCTGTGGTAACGACTGTCAGACAATTTTGGAACAGCAAAAGAGAAACCTAAACTAGTGCATCGGCAGATCTGTTATAAATAATGATCATGAATGCTTATTTGAAAAAGAACTCCCAATAGGATCAAAATAATAACATAACATAATTGGAATATTCTTGCCTGTTAATTAGGGAGATGACAAGAGTGAAGAGCTCCGAGTAGAGACCGGAAGCCATGGCCTCCAAGCACTCCAGAGCTGTGACCTTAGAGCCTGAGAGACAACAGATCAGAGTCAACAAGAACCACATTAAACTCAGTCTACAGCTGAAATCCTCTGCTCAATCAGTGAATGTGTTTCTTAGTACTCTTCTCCAACAACTTGTGCTTTTAGAACAGTATTTGAAACCTAGGTAACGATCCTGGAAAAAAACTACCTAGGGATGACTATCAAACCTCTAATATTTTGGGTTACAGACCTAAATGTGTTAAGTACATAGAACTGTCAATTACTAAAGGTTTGGGCATATTCTTAGTTTGTTGTTTAACGAAACAACATTTCCAGATTGAAGTTATCCTTAGACTACATCTTATCCCACACACAAACAATTCAGTATTAAGCAAGGGTACAGTACGTGTGATCCCAATTAAAGTACACTTCTCTTCGGAGTAGGACAACCACAACTGACCAAATCAGATTTTCTGTGAAACGCCAACACGATCTTACAACGGGTTAGGGGTTAGACAGGGTTTTACCTGAGCTTTCCCCTTGGCCGGCCTCGTCCGGTCCTCCTCTGAAGGAAGTGGAGTGCTGCAGTCCTTTAGCCTGGTGCTTAAAAATAGAGGAGGACAGCTCCTCCAGGGTGCAGCCCAGAAGGTAGGCCGCCTTCTGGGCCCATTCATGACGGGCAAACTGCCTTCGACCCGCTGAAAAGGAAGTCCAAATGTGTTTGAAACACACACAAATATGCAATAAGAAAGTTGATGAAGATAACAGCTGACAGAAAGATGAAGAGGGAGGAGGATGAAAAAGGTACAAATGGTTCAATGGGAGGTTTTGTCAGCTGCTTAGTGCTTCTACTTTTCTTACACTGGACAAATGAGAACCTTCACAGACATGATGCTGAACTTATGAGTCGAAATGTGAAATGTTTGTTCCATAACTGACTCCAACACTGTTCATCACACTAACCTATATATATATATATATATATATATATATATATATATACCTGTGCCATAGTATTAGTTTGTTCTTGCTGTTGCCCCAACTTGTGGAAGTGAAACACAAAATCACAAAATGAGAAAACAGCTCCTAACAAATGGTAGCAGTTATTAAAAAGCTGTTGTATGTTTCCTATCAAAGGCATTAAAGCAAATAAAATAAAACCTTGAAAAAGTTCTGGTATGCTGTCAAAAAATAACACTGAAATCAAACCGGACAACTCAGATTTAGATCTTTGCTAATGACTTGTGATCACACCCTGACTCTGCATGCGGAGTGCATCTCCAATTGGTCTGGAGGAGATTCAAAGCCTATGTGTTTGAGGAAACCAAGGCAACATGGCAGCCTTCACAGCCAACCAATCAAAGAGCTTATAGAAACAGATCCAGAGAATCAACAGGAGCCCCTGCCAAGGAGAAACAGCACAGGGATACACGGGGTAGCTGGGAAATAAAAGTTCCGTGGACGAGAGTCAAATCACTAACTAGAGAGCTGAAAATGAACAAGCTTTGGAGAACGCGTTGTACTGTGACAGCGGCTTGGGAGCTGAATATGGACGACACGGGGAGGCACCAGAGAGCAGTTTAAAAGGGACACAGAAGTTCTGATCCCTGTGATTTCCATCTAACGAAGGAGAAAGGGGTGAGACGGAGCGGGAAGAGTCGCTAGGGGGCAAACACAACAACACGAGAGATAGGGAGATGAGAGGGGGAGGGGGAGGAGCAGAAACAATAAAAATGCTAATGTCTTAAGGCCTGGGAGGAATGATAAAGGCATTAAACCTAAAGTGCAAACAAGGGAGCCTCTGAAATAAAGTTTATTTTAAGTGAAATACAGTCAACAGCTTGTGTGTTGTTTTCTCCATTACCTTCATCTCCGTCTGCATTTGATAGGGCACGGCATGCAAACATGCAAGCAAAGAGAGGAGGTTAGAGATAACACAGTTCAGAGAGTCACCAATTCACAGCCACAGCAAAACATACACATTAGCATCACAGCAAGCAGAGAATTTGACAGGCCTCTGTGGGTCAGGTTTAGATCAGAGGGTAAATGATGCTCTGTGGACTACCACGAGTCTGCAGACAAAACAACCCACGTTACAAAGCTCATGCTGTGTGTCTGAGTTTGTGTTGCTCCTGCACTGTTTAACAGCAGGAGAGCACTTCGACCTCACATCCTAAAAAATGTATACATTATGAAAACATGTAACATGAACCTTAAGGGGGGAAGACCAAAAGCACTCTCTGCCACCGCAAAAGCACTAAAGTGGCTTTTTAGGAGAAGCACCAGGATCTGGGAGGTTAAGAAGGACCGGTCTCCAAGCAGCACCATACTATAGATTCCAACATGGGACACAAGTACACAGACTACTCTACCCACATACTTGGCTTGGTTCATTTTTTCTTGGTTTGGTCTTGGGCCATGACCACGCTATGATATGTTGTGAACAAAGCCAGGCCCACTAACACACTTAGTTTCCCAGTTTGGTGTGGAGCAACTTGACTGGCCAGCAGACAACCTGAGCTCAACCCCAGTTTACACCTGTGGGACGAACCGGAACACCAACTGTCCTTGGCACAAACATCACTGGCGCTCTTGTGGCTGAATGTGAGCAAATCTCTGCAACATCTGGTGGACAGGCTTCTCAGAAATCTCATAGACATTCAGACTTCAGAACCTGGACACATACAACCACAACCACCTGCATGGTTACTTACCACTAGAGTGAGAGCATGTCCCTTTAAATTGACACAGTAATCTGTGTGTGGTTGAACAGCATCTGATGCTAAATCCTGTAGTCCTGGTTGTAATTGCTGTCGGCATGCTGCCTACAGGCAGTCAAGCCTGACATCTAGTGGCTGTTGTTAGAAAGTCAACTGCAGTCAGATCTTTTCTGCTATTCTCGTTTGAGAATAACAAAGAGTAAGAACTTATTTTGGCCCTCCACCAAAACACTGGTGACTTAAAAACATGCACACCTTAACAGTAGCATGTTCATGCAACCAATAGACTTGAATCCGCAAACAAATAGTTTTGTTTGTTCAACTCTGAGGACCCTGTTGTTGGTGGTGTCTGATTGGATTGCATTATAACGCAACCACTTTATAGAAAGTAAAATACTGTTATTTAGGTGAAGGATTATAGCCTTGACAAAAGTAGCTTTTATTGCATTACTATGAAATTGGATGGCATCATACTTCACAGTGGTTCACATTATTGTGTCTCCCCTGTATATACTGTAATCTAACTGGCCAATTGTCACCGTGGAGTAGAGCTGATACTCATCACCGAGCCCTTCATTTCCCTGACATGCCTCATGTGTGGAGGAGGGAGCATAAGGACCCAAAAAACCTTGAGTTACACTGAGCTTGGATCAATATGGTGAAAACTAGAGGTGAGGTTTGACACAGCTTCTGCGATAGGAGTCAGAGAAAGACTGAATTAAAGAATTAAATGCATTTATTTTGTTTGATTAATAACCTTGCTCACTAAACGTTTCTGATCCTTGCTGGCTACATGTGGCCCCATCTCAATGTGCTCCAATGTGTCCTTTACTGGTTTCACCCGTCATCCTCTAAAAGGTCTCTCCACCTCAGCAACATAGGCCTTGGTGAGACTGGGAACACAAAGTTTACTGGTTGTGCTGCTTCAAAATAAAAGATTTAATATGACAAAATAACACACAGACGTTTTTTTAAAGACTATTGTAACTATTGCATTGTGTGTCTTAGTGTGGACACACACATGTGAACACACAGATGTATACACACACAAGTGGACACACACAAACAGGTGGACACACACATGTGGACACAAACAAGTGGACACACACATGAGGACACACACGAGGACACACAGATGTGGACACATGCATGTAACCAGGGCCTTAGTAAATGCAGTAGAAGCACAGTTAAGGACACAGAGGTTCTCTTCAGGTACCGACCAGTAGAAACAATGGGACAACCTTTGCAATGTGGCGTACTCAAGATTTCAGTCGGTTGGGAGTTCTTACCTTTTGTGGCGCCTGCGGCCCCCAAGTGGTAAATGGCCCCTAGGATGAGCCACAGGGCCTTCTGCTCCTCACCAGAGATGCCCAGCACCTTCATGGCGGCCTGCAGCTTGGTGAACTGCTGCAAGGCTCGCTGCTTGTCTTCAGGCTGGAGAGGATAGGAACAGATCAAAGTGGCAGGAAGTTGTTGCAGCAAACAGCTACTTAAATATTTTTTCTTAGTTCATAAATAACAAAAGGTTAGCACCGATTTCTTGGCCAATATTAGCTTATTGCAGATCACACTCTGCTTTGATTCATTTTGATTACTTCTCTCCCTCACACTTCTCGTTTTGCTCTCTCTCCTTCGATTGCTATTCTGTCATTACTTGTATTTTCAAGTTATGAAATTTGTATTTGTAAATGCTGTTTTCAGGCAATTATCAGTGGTGTATGTTTTGTAAGTCAGTAACATCTGTTGTCACCTTTGTGATAAAATATGAATGATATTTTACCAGATGCATTGGTATTGGCATATTTGTCAGCTAATAAATATGAAAGTGAAGAATTTGTATAGAAATGCAAGAAACAAATGTTTGGAAACCAGGTCAACAACATGTATTTGTCAGCTGTAATGTCCAGTACATTGTTGGTCGCTATTGTGTAAAATGTTAAATGGAACCTCATATAAAGTAGGTATAACGTTATGGGTTGTATAAAGACAATGTATTTCCAACAATATATCTTGATATGATTTTTTTAGCCATTAGTATCGGCCTCAAAAGCTTGTGTACTGACCTTTAATATTGAGCTCAGGCAAATACATTGAGAACATATGATAGGAAGCATCTGATGCGATTACCTTAGAATGCGGGAAGATCCCAAAAGCACTATTCTCAGCCAGGTGGTTAAAGTGCAGCTCCGTTCTGGAGGAAAAGAGCGGAGGAGAGAAGGAGAGAGGGACTGTGATCAGTCTCACAAGAATTTCCACAGAATTTCTTTGGATGTGAATGAATGTTGGTGGTGGTCGGAGGGGCCGTAGGCGCTGATTGGCAGCCACGCTTCCGTCAGTCTGCCCCAGGGCAGCTGTGGCTACTGATGTAGCTTACCACCACCGGGATGACTGTGTGTGTGTGTGTGTGTGTATGACTACTGGACTCTGTAAAGCGACTTTGGGTGCCTTGAGAAGCGCTATATAAAATAAATGATTATTATTATTATTATTATTTAGTTGGTTAAGATATTGTTTATATTGTTTGCTTCAATGATTTGTACATTTGTTTTGTTGATGTTTGTTGATGTCCCACACTACCGGCCAAAATGCCCAAATCTCCCATTGCTGCTAATTTAGATCGAACATTTTGATGTTTGCCATTATTTATTTATTTCTCACTAAATCCGACTGAGATCCCGAGGCAAGCAGAGGATCACTGAGACACATTGACCACAACACACTGGAGGCCTTTATCTGCTCACTGTCAACACAGACCGGCCTGGAATGACTACAACAGGCTGAATGGGAAACAGACAGACGGACTAAAGGACAACTTGTTGCTGGTGCAGGGGCACGAACAAAAAAACATTGTAAAAAAGAAGTAACACTCTGTCGTTATGCTGTTCATATTGTCGACTAGTAAGTGCTAGAGGAGTCACCTGAGGCTGCTGTCGGCTCCGGCCATCATGTAGTAAAAGACATTGAAGGTGGACTCTGCCTCGGGACGTTTGCTCACCCTCAGTTTCTCCAGCAGCATCGTCTAAGCAGGAGGAGACGAGAGGAGTCAGGGGGAGAAAAGCAGAGTCAAATGGTCCTGCTATGATCAGTACAGTGGTGTGTGTGTGTGCGTGTGCGTTTTACCTGGATGGAGGCGGAGGCCACCTGCCCAGCCTGGTCAAAGTCCAGGGACACTATGTGGGAGAAGCGGCTGGCGTTGGAGTTCATAGAGGTGGAGCTGTTGCCGAAGGCCTCCAGGATGGTGTAGACCGCCTGCCACTTCTCAGCTGGGTCACCGAAACAATGTCACACTGAATCTCATTATGTGGTCAGTGAGATGAGAAAGCAGCATTGGCTCCTGCTCTTTGTTTTCCACTTAATACTTCAGCAGGTTGTCTGCAACTTCTAGAATGATTTAAATCAACTAGAATATGGCTTGAGCATATTTCTAATAAATTTGTCATTGTGGTTTAAAACACTAGATGTCGAATACATTTCGTAAAATGACCTCTGTCTTAACCAATATTTTACCATTACCGCCTGTTCTGTTTATAACATCGTAATATTAGACAGATGTATATCCTACATTTTCATAATAATCTTGATGATAATTCATGAACAGACAATAATATTCACCTACATACACAGTAGGCACTTAGGCCATTCACTGCATTGGAGTTTACAAGTATGAAGTACTGAATGTCAAATGTTAAACATCTTTGAGTATTTTGAAAAGCGCTATAGAAATGTAATGTGTGATATGGCGCCGTACGTGATGGCCGCTGTGTTGCGAGCTCCCGGATTTTGTAGCAGTTTTTTTATTTTTCTTCTTATTATTTTTTTTGCAAACAAAAAGCAAGTTTTGGTTACGACAGAACACACTTCTGGAGATGGATCGGCATTTGATCGGGATCGCCAGCGTTTTTTACCTTTTCTTTTTTACAGGGCCCGCCAGTAACAGTAGCGGAACAAGCCGTCCATTTTGCCGATCTGCGATCGATCGCCGCGCAAACGCGGAGGGAGAGAGCTGGCGTGCTGGTTAGGCTGAGACGTCGAATCGCCGACCCCCACTACCATTTTACTTTGCTGGCAAATGTACAGTCTTTGGACAATAGCTAAGCTATACAGGCTACGGCTCTTCTTCAAACCGGAAAAACAACTGACTCATCAATCTGAACATGGATGATGTATGGATGTCGGAGACTCAGCCGAGCCAGAGACATCGATTTTTCCGATGACGCCGCGCACAGACAAGACTCTCTCTCTCTAAAAAGACTCTGGGGGTATGTCTCATGATAAACAGATCTTGGTGCAACAAACATCATGTACATACTCAAGTCTCTCTGTTCCCGGTGTTCTGGACCCTGACCTGCGACCATTCTCCATTCTACAGCTGTCACCGTAACCGTAAGTGCAGCACACTGCTAACTGCTGTGCTCCTGCCCACACGCCTCAAGGACACACGATAGCGCTGGAACTCTTATGGCGCAGCAGAGCAGAGCAGTGGTCCACCCGAGGCTGCTTTTTTAGTGGGGGAAACAGAAAAGAACAAAAAAAAAAAAAACATCCGGTTACCACAACAACAAAAAAAGCGATGCATGACGGATTCTTCTCCGCCCACACTCCGATCTTCAAAGATGGATCGCCCCTCCGCCGCCCACCGGACCACGCTCAGAGGCCCACGCATCCAACTACTGTGAACCTACAGGCTTAAGCAGCAACCAATTAAGCAGCAGGAAGAGCAAGGGTGGGACTGAACGAGCTGCGAGTCTATGCTTGACGGATGCCGTTACAGGATGTTTCAGGGTGACGTCGGACAACAACGTCAGTGAGTCGGTCAGTTCACACCCGTTCAACGCGTCCTCATCCATCGTTTAACCGGATTCCAACACCGACCTGCACCCCGAAACAGCGATAAACCTTCAAACCGTGGAACCAGGCGCGCGACCGCGCACCGGGGCGTTGCACGGAATAATAACCGGGAGCCCGCGCGACTCCCGCGGAAGGAGGTGAACCTCCAGGGAGACCAGAGACACAGTGGCCGGGAGTTCAGGAACAAAGCCAGAGAGAAGGGTGTGGAGAAGGCGAGAGAGGTGTGAGAGGCAACAGGAGAAAGAACCAGAAGGAGGGCAGAGGTGCAAAACTCCTCAGAGGAGGCTCAGTAAATGAGGAGTTCGCCCACCGACGCGTCGGCTGCCTTCCTGCCGGCCCGCCGAAGCCGGCGCACCAGATCCTTCGACAGGCGCACGCGCAGCAGCCTCAAGCGGGCGAGTCGGGCGGACATCGCCGACCACATCAGAGCCTCCAGTCCGGTTGCGCCAGCGTGCATGCACCTCCCTGTTGTCCTGTCCCAGTCATCAGGCACCCCTGTCTGAGATCTTCCTTGTAGAATTCAACCAAGCAGAGTCCCAGGCTGTGCTGTGTCACCAAGTTGTCTCCTCCTGCCTGAATCCTGTGAGACCCGCCCTGTCACCAAACCCGTCAATCCAATGCGCCAGAGCACCTTGCTTGGATCATTCCATTCCTCCTGCATCTGGACCCATGGCAATGGCACCCGGTTCAAAAACAGATCCGCCCGGGCTGGTCTGCATGTTGTTCTGCACCACTGGGGCTTCACTGTTGGACCGACTTACTGCTTGGCACTGTTCAATGGCCTCTGCTCCACTCAGGCTCAGACACCTGGAAGTGCACTCTGCACCAGGGACTACAGCTCAGAGGCTCACTCATGTGCAGCTGGATACTGGACCTTCTGTCGGGCCGGGCCCCCTCCTGGGGTACTGGGTGTGTACCACCTCAGTGCCCCCTCCTCACCAGGCCCTCCTCCACGTGTTGAGCCTACACCCAGTCTGTAACACCTCAACACGGAGCCTCAGAGATGCTAGCATCAGTCCACAGTACCGTGAACACCCAGTGTGTGGACTGATCACCGTAGGGGCTGATCACAGCAGCCAGGAGGGAGCCCAGCCTCTGCGGTTGACTGGAAACAGGAGGTACCAGTGGCTCAACGGAGAGGAGACAGCCCACCCTCAACGCCAAGAAGACCAAGGAGAGAGGGAGAGCACCAGGAAGTTCTCGAGAGGAGCAGACTCTCCAGGGACTACAGGGATACCAGAGAGGACACATCAGGAGTTCACACCACAGCACATCTTGAAAAGGTCCCAACAAGAGAATCCAGCCCACATTCGACAGGAGACAGGTCACAAGGACCCAGAACATTCTCAATGTTTCTGACACACACCAATGACCGGTCCAGAACATTCTTGCATCACCGTCAACATGCGGTGCCCCACCCTGCATGGCCCTCCAGCCTGGCAGTACACAGGTGAGTGTGCTGTGACAGCGCTGGCAGGCCAGAAATGAATGACACGCATACTGGCGTGGCCTGTGCCAAGGCACAAGAGAAGCGGCACAGCAATAACCAGTCTGCCAGCACATCAACTGCTACCCACCACCGACCCACCAACAGGCGGCGGCCACAACATATCTCTGGGAATATCAATACACACCAGACCATAAACCCAGCTCATCAGGACTAACACCTGACCCTTGGTGTATTCAAAAAGTGTATATTTTATTACATTGTTTATATATATATATTTCTATTACACTGTTTTATATATATTGTTAATACTTTTCTTTTTTTTTGTGTGTGTGTAGTTTATCTTTTTTAGTTGCTACTGCTGTCGGGTGTTTTTGTATAAGAATTTCAACGACGAATTATACTTAAATAAAAGGGGACAATACAATAAAAAACTTGAAAAAAAAAGTAATGTATTATTATTATTATTATTAAACTGTTAACTTGCTTTGAGAGAAAACTGAACCAGAACAGCAGCTCTCACAGTGGAGGCTTATGGTCGGTAACGGTCACTTTCTGTGCCCATAGTTGAGGACACAATGGGAGATTATCAGTGACATGTCTGGTTGGTTCAGTTGAGATTGAAGTAAACTGTTGCTTTCTTTACTGTAAAGAAACACATCTGCTTTTTTAAGGAAGTTAAGAAAAGTTGGGGCCAAATTATATTCAAGACAAGACATTTAAAGACATCTGTTTCCACTGATACAACAAAGTGGTCGACAGGATATATCACCACAGTCCTCCCATCCAGCGGTTCTATCTGTTCATGTATCTGTGATGACTCTGCTGCCCTCTTTCTGTCTGGAGGCTCACCGGAGAAGATTTTGCCCGTGCTGCCAGCGATGGAGACCAGGTACTGGACCAGGTGCTGGCAGTTGGTGGTCTTGCCACTACCAGACTTGCCCATCAGCACAATGGACTGATCCTGGCGTGTGGTGAGCAGGTTGCGGTAGGCAGACTGGGCCACAGAGTAGATGTGAGGTGCAGAGTCCTCACGCCGACAGCCTTTGAACATATGCATCACCTGATGGGAAAGAGACACAGCAGAGGGGTATTCAAATAAACTGTGACATTTCATTTGTGTGTGTTCCATTTGAGCTGAGAGCTTTTTGTCTGATGAACAAGAGGTCTACTTTAATGAGGGAAAGTTAAAGTTTTTGGGCTTGAATCTTTCTGCTCGTGCTATTCACTCGATATGGTCACAAACGCATGACACGTCAGTCAAAACTATGGGCATTAAAAGTTTTAAAACAGTATGCTGCTGCATCATCAGTGTCACACGTACCTTCTCAGAATACATGGAGGGTGTGCTTAGGGGGTTGATGACGACCATATTGAGTCCAGCGTAGGTGTGGATGAGGTTGCCTCCGTAGCGCTGCCTCAGGCAGTGCATCACACTGGATTCATTCAGATAGAGCAGTGAAGCCAGGTCCTCTGATCGGTTGGATGATGGAGGGTTGGCCTGCACACGGAGAGATGACGATGATGTCAACTAGTAACCAAATGTAGCCCTGGACTATTTAAATTGGAGCTTGGATACAACATGTCGCATCCAGTGGTCCTTTAGGGTGATCCAGAGACAAAGTAAAGGCCATCAGAGGAGTGATGAGAGCCACTGGGGAAACTCTGATTACGAAAAGCATTGTGGCCAAGTAAGCAAATTTTAACAACTACCAAACATCCCAACTGTCCTGTTGACCTCTCCTCAATCTATCCCATCAGGATAGGCCCTCAGTGACAGGCGGAGATGAGACCTTATTATTCTGCGCAGGGTCTGCATCTATCCTAGTTGTACATGGACTTCGTTGAATAAATAAAAAGTTAATGAACTAACCTTTATTTTGTTTTATTAGAAGTGGAAATATGCCTTGATTGGTATAAAATTCTACAAAATCTACCAAAAAAATCATCAAAACAAAGTATGAGACTAATTTTCTATTTTTAAACGGACATCGATAACATTCATTTTTAGAATTAATAGATAGTTTATGCAATTACATATACAATTACACACCGTCTCTATCTGTGATATAAATGTTATTCTATACATCCTTAATTGACATGATGTAATCTGATTCAGTGTTCTAAATCAAAAACACTAAGTCACCTAGAAATTACAAAAAAATATATTTATATATATATTAGGGCTGTGAAACGATTAAAATTTTTAATCAGGTTAATCACAGGTTTCTGTGGATTAATCGTGATTAATCACATATATACATTTATACACAGGACTTTTTTTCGTCCCGATGTGCGCGCACACGCCGGCATCCGAGCTCTGCGGCGCGCGACACGGAGATCGGAGCCGTGTTAACGCGACACATAGAGACAAAATGACATGCTGCTGGTTAGAGACGACCAACAACAGACAGATTGGAAGCTCATTCTGCGCATGCGTTAAATGCGTTACAAAAATGTAACTAATTAATCCTGTAATTTAATCATAACGCGTTATTTTTCACAGCACTAATATATATATGTATATTTTCCTTATACCGAGGAATGAAGATGAAAGTCTGGATGAACAGTCTGTATCAAACTGCACTTGGGTGCTCCGGAATTGGATTCCTACTGGTGCACTCCAATTAACCCACTCCCATTCACCTTTTCTACGTCGTCTTCATCCACTTCCAGTATTGTCCCATCATGCTCCAGTTTGATCTTCATCTTGCCCTCTGGCAGGGAGCCAGCATCTGTCTTCACCACGGTGGCTGAGAGGAGACACAAAAAGACAGGACACACTGATACAGTAGCTATTATGCTGCTGGAAGTGCTCACACTCCACTGTACTGGCTAATTCAAAGGCAAAGACAGTTTATGATTTTCATGATTACAACTTTGGTGCGTGCAGACTACCATCAGAGCTTCTGGTCACTTTGAATCAAAAAAAGACAATAACACTTTTTCTCTTTGCTGACAAAAACTAAAAACTCGATAACCTTCTACCACCAAGAAAACATTCCATACTTTGACAAATGTTATCATATTTGGATTAATAGCTCCAATACCTGTCTTTTCTGTTCCCGTGGATGTTTTTAAAAAGAGGCATCTGGTCATAAAAGTAAACTGGGTACAATGCACACCTGTTTATATAACTAAAACCTTACAGATGTGGTGTTATGGTTTATAGTGACCACCAAAGAGAGACAAGCCACACACAGTGTGAGGCATTTCTAATCATCAAAATAACTTTTGGTTAATAAGCTTATTTAATCTTTCAAAGATAAACAAGACTCAAGCGTGTGTTAAGTACAAACGCCGGAGTCACAACATGGTTAGCATAGCTTAGCATAAATATAAGAAGCAGAGGTAATCAAAGCAAGCCCTCTGAAGCGTTCTGATTCACACATAATATCCGTTTTGTTTAATCTGGCCATAAAGAGAGAATGTGAAGAGGACAGATTTGTGCTGGACCTGCTTGTTGGTCAACAGCCAGGCGCTATAGTCAGAGACACTGCAGAGGGATGAGCAATCTGAAACACAGGTAGCGGCACAAATCTCTGCCTGTCTGACTGACATCTCTCAGTGGATGTCTGCACACCACCTGAAAATCAACCCTGGAAAAACTGAGCTACTTTTCCTTCCAGGGAAAGACTCTCCCACCCACGACCTGACCACCCACGACCTGACTAACAACTTCAACAGCTCTGTGTTGGGCCCTACCCCGACTGCCAGGAACCTCGGGGTGACACTCGACAGTCAACTCTCCCTGACGGCCAGCATCACTGCGACAGCGCGTTCCTGTAGGTACATGCTGCACAACATCAGGAGAATACGGCCTCTTCTTACTCAGAAGGCGGCACAGGCTCTGGTCCAGGCTCTGGTCATTTCACACCTCGACTACTGCAACTCCCTCCTGGCTGGTCTACCTGCTAAGGCCATCCGACCTCTGCAGCTCGTCCAGAATGCTGCAGCTCGACTGGTCTTCAGCCTCCCGAAATTCACCCACACCACTCCGCTCCTCCGCTCTCTTCACTGGCTACCGGTGGCTGCCCGCATCCGCTTCAAAACATTGGTTCTTGCGTACCGTGCTATGAACAGATTGGGCCCCGTCTACATCCGGGACACGGTCAAGCCTCACACCCCAGCACGTTCACTCCACTCGGCAACTACCAATCGACTTGTGACTCCGTAACTTCGAGCTAATCACTCGACAAAATCCAGACTGTTTGCTGTCCTGGCTCCTCAGTGGTGGAACGAGCTCCCCACTGACATCAGGACAGCAGAAAGTCTCTACATCTGCCGCCGGAAACTAAAAACATATCTCTTCCGACTACATCAGGAATAAAAGCACTTAAGTGGCACTTACTTATGGTATTTTTGTAGTTTGACTTTCTTGAAGAAATGTTACTTTCTTGATTCTTGTTGTTCTGAGTTTGTAATCATGGTTGAACGCACTTATTGTAAGTCGCTTTGGATAAAAGCGTCTCTGACATGTACGCTAATGTAATCAGCAGGAGGAAAAACATGTGCAACTCCACAAGAATTCTAAATCAGCTTGTGCTTAAAGATGAATTGTCCACAGAAGTCGATCAGCAGAAAACTAATCAGTAACAATTGAGTAATAAATGGAGTCATGGTCTATTGTTGTGAAATAACTAAAGACAGAGAAGATTTGAGTGTGATGTGTTTCTGTGCTTTCAGGTGAATAAAAGTGATAAACTGTATAAAAGTAGCGACATGGATCATCACCGTCAGTAATCCGAATATGTAATATGTGAATGTATGTCGGAGTTGCGCGAATGTAATGTTATGATGTGTCGAAGGGGATATAGTGCGCCACTGAGTCATGCTAGAGAATGAGAAACAGTGTAGTAACCACCTGTAACCTGTGAGAGTGAGAGTTGTGTGAATGTGCAGAACGTCGCCAGGGTGAATGAAGTAGTTAGAGTGATAGTATAAGCAAATATGTATAAGAAAACGCTACGCTAGTAATAACAGCCTGCGGTGGAGTTGCTGAGTGTGATGTGTTTCTGTGCTTTCAGTTGGTATAAACAGTTATCAAACCCATACACGACTGGATGTCATATGTGTCATATGTGATTTAAGAAGTTGCAGGTCATTCAGGCGGCTGCACTCCAGTGCCATCTGACTGCCACTAACGGAGCAGTTATGACAAATCACATGTGCACAAACAAGCCCCTGTGATCCAGGGTTCGATTCCCATCGGGCCTGACCGTTTGCTGCAACATTCTCCTCCTGTCTTTCCCCACTCTCACGTGAAGTAAAGGCATCACATGCCTAAAACAGTCACTCTTCCCCATCCGTTTGTCTGCAGTGATGACATTTCACTTACCAAAAAGGTGGTAAATAAATTTATTTGGATTGCGTTGTCAATGAGAAACCCACACAATCACACTTACGCAATTCAGTAAACTACATAAAGTACGAATGCATCAAAAAAACGATTACAATCCTATTATCTTTGTCATTGTACTTGACTGGTGTACAAGATGACATTTAAGTAAAAGATACCCACATTTTTAACAGAGAGAGAAAAATTGCCCCCCAAAAGGTTAGAAAAGTCCAACATCGAAATGTTTAAGAAGGAAGCAAAGTAATCCCATCTCACCCAAGGAGAAGCCATCTTTGTGGACAAGCCAGACTTTCTCTGATCCATACCAGACTTGCTCTGCTGCGATCTGCTCTTCTGTCTTCACCTGGAGGAAAGAAAGGACAAGGAGAAAAATGACTTGAGAACAGGTACGGGGGGGAAATTATTATCGCGTCACTGGTTCTGTTTGAAAACACCATTTTGATAACCAGCACATGCTGAAAGTTTATTAAGGGAAAATTTGCCAATGTGATAACCATGCAGTGGATGACAGTGGACTCCTCAAAAGGCCTCACAGTCCACTGTTCCTTCAGGCTGCTGCGTGACAATGTGTGTGTGCACGTGTCAAAACAAGCCTTTTATTTGTGTGTGGGGGGGGGGGGGGGAGACAAACAGGACAAAAGTGAGGGAGAACACCACAACAGTACAACGAAAATAATAAAACACATCTTAGAAACTAACACATAAATGGGAAAAAATAATGAATAATATAGTGATCATTTTAGATGGAAACCCAAAGAAAACAATTCAGTCTTAACTACTGGTGACTGCTTGAATTCAACGTCATAGTACTGGGAAAAGTGACACACTGCAGTTCGCAAGCAAAGGGTGAGATGGGAGCACAGCACAACATTCTACTGGGTGATCGTGAGTCGAGCTGGTGGTGAATTACACTCAGACCTGGGATTGCTGAGCAGCATCATGAGATGCCTGAAGGAGGGCCACAGGGTCCTCTTCCACTGATCCCTGGTGATTCGGCCAGCATGAAGAGGTCAAAGGTTACAGTTATATGTGAGTCACACATCACACACATAAGCACACAGATACATGGAAGTATGATCTGCGTGGCTTTGCATCGGAACAAAGTGAAGTGTGTCATACTCATCCAGCACAGCTGGGAGAGAAAAATCCAGTTACGTGCACAAGTGTGACCATCAATGAAAAGACCTGTTGTGATCCGTTTGCTGGCTTCACGGTAGATCAGCTTAAGTATAATAGTACATTGTTCAAAGATTCATGAAATGAAATGGTTGCATTACCACAACAAAGATTGGAGTAGCACCTGAATGTAATAATTAGCCACACGACACTCACACACTTTTTTATTAAGATATAAACGGCCAACCAAAAGATACAAAGCCCATGCAGAGGTCGCTTCGATCAGCCTGATGTGAAAAATCTGTGACTGTTTAGAAAGTAGAATTCAGGAGTTTGGTTCAGAATCAGTGAAGAATTGTCACTTTCATCTGTGTTTCCAGGACAAACATAAATTAAGGACATGCTCAACCTAACTGCTAGTTAGGCTCTAACAAAAGGGGGGGAAAAAGGTACCTTAAAAAAACATTGTACCTCATCACCTGACACTTCTATCACTATGTATTGACTCGACTTGTTGCTTTGTTTTGTTGTAATGCCACTGAGCAGGTCAAGAAATAGCTCCTATGCTGGCTTTCCAAATGCTTTTTACAGCATGTAAATTAAAGAGCTCGGGAGTCACTTACTCCCGTACTTCCCTCCTGCCTAAACAATGCTACATAAACCCTATCTCTGTACTGGATAGAGAATACATTACAGCATTGTTCTCGTACCATTGCTAAAACGTTTCTAATGGACCGTTCTTTAAAATGGGGTTTCCTCAATGTCAAATATAGACAAATGTCATGTTTGATTTGTATCCTTTGTAGCTTGACATAATGTCTCCAAAGTTGTTTAGACCATGAGACAAAATGTTCTTCTACTGACAACCAGACTTACAGTCACAGGAAGGTTAACAAGAAAAGATATCAACATTTGATCAGTCAAATTGCGGTTTTGGAATCAATACCCTTAAATGTTTTGATTCACATATTATCTATTATAATAATAGTGGACGCTGACTTGATTAAACCCTGTTCAACTTGTTGTATTGGTCACAGCTTAATACAGATGTTGGAAATACTGCAGACATGGGAAATAAGTCAAAAGGGAAATGTTAGAAGGATTCCGGGCCTTACACTCTGACAAGTCACACGAGCACAAACTCCAGCCAGCAGGCCCAGAGGAAGGCTGGAGGGCTGCGGTACCTGGAGGAGGCCTTGGGTGTGTGTGGCGACGGGGGCAGGGGCTTGGACAGAAGACGAAACACTGACTGCCAGCTCCAGCTTAGCCACAAAGCAACCACAGCGAGACAACGATAACCAGCCAAAGCAGTGTGTTTGGGATAGGGAAAGAAGACAAGAGAATGTGGGGAAAAAGAAGAAGACAAGGTCAATATGGAACTTTGGATGAAGAAAATGCAGTGCATAAAAGCAAAGAAAAAGAACGTGGACACTTGAGAGCAATGGAAAAGTGAAAATGACTTTGCAGTGAGTAACCATGTGGTGAAGATGATTGCAACCGAATGATCAGTGCAAACTTTTACAATTATTGCCAAGAGGCACATTCGTAGGCAGCATGTCCCTTCCGTTATCACTTCCGTTTGGTCAGTAACTTAGTTACAAACTTGGATGTCAGTCTAAGATCACTTGAGGGGGAAAACCCTCCCCTTTGCACACCATTGTACAAACACAAGTGTTTCTGCAGCTGCCGAAGGCAAAGGGTGTGTTAGATGTCGTCGTCTACAGCTGTTATTTCAATGTTTCAGATGTATATTTCAGAATCAACATTTAGACAAAAGACTGGACCAGACTTGATATCGGCCAATAGTACAAGATAGCACAAGACTCAGAAGGGGACGTCTCTGCTTGCTTTTGTGGACCCATTGGAAAGTTTCCCAAACAAACATTTGGAAACTGAGATTTGACTTTTGAGAGCAGCCATAGAAGTAAGAGTCATAAGGTTTGAGCCAGGACGACAGCAAAGGGAATATTTCACTCCGTCATGAGTCACAACTGTTCTGCCCCAGTCAAGAGAGCAAGGGACACCCTCTGCTGTGCACCTGTAAATATGTAGACCAATAAACTAAGCCTGTCAGGCATGGTGACTAATGCAAACAACCTAGAAGAAATATATTTAGGGAGGCTGACATTCTGCAAGTCAACCAGGTTAAGCTCATAATGCAGGCGTATTTTTAGGGGAACATCAGCAGTGTTAATTTGAATTTAAGTTAAGTTTTATGTCGTTAAGATAGATATTTGTTTAACGGCACAAGAATTTGCCATTTTTAGTTGTGCAAGGGTTGCCATGGACAGAAAAAGAGACATAGGTCCATGAATAATATGCAGACGGAAGATCCAAAGCAGCAACACATCAACACTAAGTCCAGAAATAAAGCTGAAGCAAAGCACACAACTACACACAAGCACAACGTCACAGAACGTATGGATATGTGATGTTTTCCTCACAAACCCAAGAGTGTCCTGACTCATGTTCCCTACAGAAGACTCTGCACACATTACATAGCATTGTGTTTACTGTGGAATCTGTTCTTAGCGCCTTAGAAGTGCTGCTAACACGGACTCTCCAAGGGTGCTTCAGTTAGCATGCACACTCGCAAATCAATGCCTCACACATTGTACAACAGTACGATTGTTAGGTGAAAAGAAGAATATTTGCAAGGCAGGTTACAAGTTGCAACAAACCACCAGGCATTCAGCCTGTGGGGCAAAACCCTGATCCTAATGTGACTAACATTCGTCTTATTCTTTTTCATTCATCGAGATTTGTCATACAGAAGTTAATATCTATCCAGCGAAACCAAAAAAATATTTGACACAGTCAATGTTTTGAGAATCTGGGAGCAGAATCCCTTCCAAGGGTACTGGTTATTGGCAGCATGGGATTTGGAGCAAACTGAGACCCGGTGAGGTCTTCGCTGCATAAATTCAGCAAGAGCCAGGAATGTCTTTTTGTAGCTATGTCTTCCATCTGTAAAGTTGTTCCATCTGTGTCTGTTCAAAGGTTTTGAGTTCCTCTCTGGCTCTACATGGGTTTCCCGTTAGTGACAAGAGACGCCGGGCTATTGAAGTTCCTCATTTGGAACAGTCTCGGGTTGGACTCGGCTTTTGTAACAAGGCTTATGAGCTACATTCTGCTATGTGGGATCTCATGGGTTAAAAAAGTCTGTTTGGACGGTAGACTTTAGGTTTTAGGGCTCAATAAGAAAATAAAAAGAGCAAACACTTAAAAGATGCTGAACAAAAAGAATCTCTGGAGTAAGTAACAATAAACAATCTGCTATTTTGACAGCAAATCCAAATTTGTTATTAGATTAAAAGTTGTGTAGGAAATAAAGTGGTTGTGACTGAACATCGTCAAAATGGGAAATTATGGTCAGGAAGTACTTCCTGCTCCTTAACTGCCCCTGTTGACACTGAACAATGACATACTTGTAAAATAAGATGGCTTGTTGAAACCTTTTCTTGTTCTAGACTAATAAATGATTATCTATCTTTTTTGACAGATTATTTTATTTTAGACAGAATTAAAACAAACCAACTGACTGAAATTACAGGCAGTGGCTATAGAGAAAAAGTAAACTATAGCCTACTTATTCTGAAGAAAGGGAAACAATATTATGTGTTTCTTTTTATAGTCCGTAGCATGCGGCTGTCAAGTTACTCTAAAACCGTGCCACACTGAGGCTACACACACAGTGTCCGTAAAACAACTCCAAAGTGCTCTTCCATTTCAAACATGCATTTCAAATGTTCATGCACTTTCCACACCAATGTCCCAAATGTTGACCAGACATGCGAAGTGTGGAGAGTGTACCTCTTGTTGACCGACAGCAGTCTGTTGAATGGGAATGACTCCTTGAGGGGGAGTCAGTGCATTAGGACTGGGACGGGGAGGAGAAAGCGTAGAGGGCTGAGGAGCTGGGATGAAATGGGATGGAGTGAGTGAGGGAGTTATTTGGGCCACTTCGGTAGCTGGAGGAGGATTTGTAGGAGTGGGTTTTTTGACAGCAGTTGGTCTTGGTGCAGGTATGAAGCCAGGAGGCGGAGACAAGGGTGAAGGCTTGGGAGCAGGCACAAAGCCAACAACTGGTGGGAGAGATGTGGGTCTGGAATGAGTCGATTTGAACAACTTTGGAGCAGAGTGCTCAGGTGCGGTGCTGGTCAGGTTTACAGAAACCACAGGAGGTTTGGCCTCCTGTATATCTGGACCAGAGCTTGTAGGTTTGGGATCGACCCTGTGCAGCTTTAGAGTGGTGTTATCTTCTTTCTTCTCCTCCGGCTCAGCAACTTTCCCTGCCGTCTCATTTTTCTTCTCCAAGTCTGTTTTTTCTGGTCGTTCGTCTTTCCATATTCTGGGGCGAGGCTGCCTGGTCCTGCCTCGGACCATAAGGTTCATTAATCCTCGCGAAATGTCGTCTTTGTCTTCCGTTTTGATGACGTCATGTTTAAAAGAGAAGCCTGACATTGACTTAGACACAGAAGCTGGGGCAAGCATCGCTTTAACTGCTTCGGCAGCAGGCGTGGCTACTTGTGGCGCTTTATGTGATGGTTGTGTTGGCAGAGTGGTCTCATCCTCTTCTGGCAGGACCTTCCTGACAACACGGCGGACCACCTTTACTACTTTCTTTCTTGTCAGACCCTTGTCCTCTGTCGTATCCATCGGGTTGGTGCAGGTGCCGTTGGCTGTAGTATTGACCACGCCTTTGCTCATTATGCCATTTTGCTCTCGCTCACTGTTCATAATTGGCTCTGGGCTCAGAGGAGCATGAGGTGGTTCAGAGCTTCTAAATGGCTTTGACACTGGCTCAGGGCTTTTGAAGCGTTCAGGCACTTTAACAGGTATCCTGACTTTTGCTGGGGAGGGACTTCTGACCCGATGGAGCGACTCCGTGGGGGACACTGATGGGGGACTTGTTGCCCGGAATAAACCCCTGCCAGGGTCTAGAGCTGACACTGACTTGGACCGGTTGGGCAGCCCTTCACTCTCTGGCTACTCGTAGAGAGGAAAGAGAAGGAGGTGTTAGGACAAGAATGATGAAGGAAACTCCAAGCACCATGTGGTTATGCCTTTAATAAACAGTCAAAAGGTTTGCTTCCTTTATGGGTAAGCTGATCAATCACACAACTCCAAATGTGACGGAGAGAAATTTAAATCCAAAGTTACAAAAACTGTATCTGTAGGAGTGCACTGAACAGCTATCTGCTTAATACTTCCAACTGACTATTTCAAAAACCCTGAAACCCACATACGGTATACTTGAGGAGGGTTTGTCGGGCACTAAGATCCTATGAGGAAGCCAGAATGTCTCGGAGAACTGACTGACGGGCCATTTGTTGAAAGTTAGTAACAATTGACAAGCTGCTTACAGTTTGCCATATTACTCTTAAAAGCACAAGTCCTTTAGAAATCTTTTTTTAGGCTATTTTAACTGTTTAACTTTGTCCAAAAGCAAGACTTCCGGTTCTGCAATGTAACGCTTGGGTAAAATGTTCTTGAATGAAGAAAGTGAAGCATTTGGGGCCAGAGCCAAAGATCAAATCTCATGAACCTGTTTGTTCATCCAGAGGGAATGTGTATTAATGACAGGGTTGTGTATTGAAGATTACTTCTCTAAATATCATATGATAAATACACAAACAACTTCATAGAAAAATAAATTAAGTTCAGTGAGGTTCAGACTATGAATATGAAAATGTTCTTGGACTGTTCTCCACACCTGCATCGATCCCTGGCTGACATAAGACAGCTCTTACATATGTACCCAAGAGAAACATATGGACTGCATTTACTTACACTTTTGTTTTCTGGCTTGTTATCTTCTTTGACCTAAATGTGTTGATATCAAAAAGACTAGATGAAAACCTGAACACTCTATGAAGCTGCTGTCTGTCACATGCCGTGCAAACCTCAAAACATGCACATGTTCTGTTCTTTTGCATAAAAAGGATTTTTGCACAGCAACATCTTTCTTTAGATAAAAACACTTCAAGCACTCACTGCATTGGAAGTGAACTGGTCAAGGTCATAGGTGGTAAAAAGTCACAGCTACTATAACATGTGCTGATACATGTGAGTGAACGCCATCACGCTCTTCGCGTGATACAAGCAAAGACCAGACTTATCTAAAGACACACATGTTAATACACAACGTAAAACACTGGAACACCATGCTGTGTAAGAGTGCTTTATGAAATGTCCAAATGAGACTTCCCTTTTGCTCCCAGAAGGAAAAGCGAGATGAAAAAGCCATGTTGGCTGATCTGCGGTCATGGGCTGTGGTGGATGAGATGAGAGCAGGAGGAAGAGGAGGTGGAGGGAAGCTAAGAGAAGAAGAATGGTGAGAACACAGAAATGAGGATCTTCAGGCTAGAGGGATCATTGGAGTCTCACTGTAGACAGAGCCACATTGAGCAACGCAGTGAATGGGGTCTGGGAGAAGCAGAGGATGAACAGGAGATTAGAGCAGGTTTAAAGAAATTAAAAACACAAAATGTAAAAGTACACCACTCATAAAATAACTCTTTTAATGGTGATGTATCCATGTATCCAGGGATCCAGAGAAACACCCACAAATTATTTATGGTGTGTCTCAAAGCATTCTAAAATAACCCGGTTATTTTAGAATGCTTTGAGACATTTTCATGATCATAACTTGGTATGGTTGTTATATATATAATCAAATATCACAATATATTGTACTAAATGTCTCGACATCTTGACAAGCAGTGCTTCCACAAAATATATACAAAAAGTCAAAAGAATACCGGTACTCCATTCAAAACCATTTACAAAGAAAGATTGTACATTTAAAAAACTAAAATAATGTGATTCATTCAGAGTTAGAATATACAGCCCTGCTGTAGTTCTGAGTAGTCAATTAATTAAATACTATGCTTTTTTTCACATATTTACTGTTGTTATATTATTTATAACTCTTTTCACCACAACCAAAATGTGAATTACAGTTAATAGAATGTACATCTTTGAAGAAACCTTTTACAAATTAACCCTCATGATGAGAGCGTTCACGGCTTTTCGTCATACACGGCTCATCCAGAGATTAAGCCTGCGTCCATATTGGTTCCAAACATGTCAGCAGAGGTGTGCTGCCTGGGGTTCTGCCTTGCTGAACTCTTATCCAGTTTTAAAACAGAACAAAGCTGCTCTCCAACAACATGACTTGGACTAGAGGCTGTTAAGCATTTCAGGTCCGGCTTGGCTCTTATCAGAGGTCTCTGAATGAGTCCGTTGGTTTATTTCTGGATCAGACAGGATGTGGGCCAGACTCCTCCCTCAGAGAGAGGCCACCCGCGCAAAAAAAAGACCCAAGAGCAGTGCTGTAGTCACAGATCACAAACATCTTAGATATACAGATCAGTTGACACCAACTATCAAACCACACCACCTTATTGTCTCCCTGGTAATATTTTATGTTAGCACATTTTTTAAATGCAATATATTCAAAAGGACCAAAATAGCTGTGAGGATACGGGATTGATGCTGGACTAATTCTTCTTTTACTATCATGTGCAATGGATGCCTTTTTGCTCCGGTTTGGTTTTACCAGTGGACCTCATGTGACCAACGTGTGTTCTTCACATAGCACATGTGTCATTGGAATGGAGACAACACAATCAACAAAGCCAAAAGCAAGCTCACACACATATCCCGCAGAAAGAAACAAGCAGCTGCTACTTGCTCTGCTAATGTTGACAGTTGAGTGGTTTGTGGTGGACTGGTGATATCTGGGGTGGAGGTCTGACATAAAGCAGACCCATGAAGGACCTAACCAGGAAGCAGAGGACAGTGGACCCAGTCCACATCTACCAGAGTATTATAAGACCTGATCTGAAATGTGGTCAACCTGAACAGACCCAACAAGCGAGAGAACAGCAACAATGGATGTCAGATAGAGAACATGCTTGGGTTCACTCACGCATGGGACATATTGACAAACGGACTTGAAAACGGCTGCAATCAACAGAACTCTAACTTGTCGTCGTGCAGAGACAGATCTCAGATACTAGGGACAGAATGGAAGATCTCTCATCTGCACTTTGTGTCAGTACCAGCGACTCCGACCAGAGAGGCCTCCCATATATGACAATAGATGACAAACATGAAGGCTTCAGATAATACCACAGCACATCTGACAATATTATACATGCATTACAATGAGGTTTGTTTCAGATTCATCGGGACTGAAGTGAAAATCCGAGCCTCAGAATGAGCCCTTTGCTAAGCGCCGCCACCCACTTCTCTTCCGGCCAGCTGACAGAGCTACGTTACCATGGAGCCACGCTGTCACCAACTGCCCCAACTGGAGAAATATCAGAGCCAACTAAAAAGTGATTGCTTGACCATGACTACCTGTAAACCTGGGTTGGTCTTCATGCACGGTTACAATCATTAAAAAGCATAAGCAGCATGTGCAGACATTCAGTATACCTTCAGTAGCTAGCATAGCGCTAATGCTGTTTAATGATGTGCTAACATACTTGGGTAATGTTAGCTCAATAGGTTTTAACATAACTCCTTCCTACCTCTCGGGTCATGAGTAGCACTATTACACAACATATAATCATGGCGAGCTCACTATCCACTAACCCAGCCTGGACATGAAGAGCATCGGAATGAGAGTCCTTTGGGAGCTAGCCGATGCTACGCTATGATTGGCTAGTCTGAGTTCCAGAAGTGGGACTTGGCAAAGGGTCAATTGATCTCAGAATTACGAAATATCTCTATGAACTATCTATGTGGGGGGGATTTAAATTAGAAATTGGTCAGTGAATTTTAATCAAACTTCTTGACTCCAGAACGTTAAGGTACAGTGAGATTTTCACATGTGGCACATGTATGCCAAAAAACATAAAATTATCAAACTGATGTTCAACCATAGAACTGTGCTCCACACTCCTCAGTATTGAATAAAACTACACTTTTCCTTCATCTCAAGATCATACGTTACAACTGTAATATTAATACTGAAGGATTACCCAGCCCTCGTATCCACAGTACGCCTGAATCGTATTGGTCTGAACACAAACACCTAAAACCTCGACATAGTTGTCAAAGTGGTATTTGCCTAATAACAAAGACCGTATCAGAGTGCCACAACTCATGCAACTGAACTGAAAACAACATGACAATTCACTTAATTTCAGTCTAAACTACATTTCCCAACAGTCCCAATAAGCACATGAGCTCGCACCGAGCACGTACCTACCTCTTCAAAGCTGCCAAACTGTGTTCCTCACACTTCTCTTAAATTATCCCTCTCTTACTGTTTAAAGTCTGAGTAGGAACAGTGGAACCATCACTTGGCACAAAAGCTGCTTCTGTAAAATGCTACAATCGGTTGAAAAAACCCTAAAGATGCGTCCTCAGCTAACTATATTCTAAAAATAGTGCCACAGTCAGTGGAATCTCGAGGGCCCACGCTTGCCATATATTCCCCACACATGCTTCTCACACAAGGTTCTACCTGAAGTAATTCCACAACTCGTATCCAAATAGTTCCCACAGTCAGCGATCGAATAGAACAAATGGACCGGGTCGAGGAGGTCTGAGCAAACGACTGGAGACACAGTGGAAAGTGAAACAGCAGAGCCGAGGAGAGGGGGAGTGCTCTGATAGGCCGGCTATTCCTGACGGTGGACAGACAGGAGACGTGGGGACAGCTGAGGGTGTTGAGCGGGGGTAAAAATAAGAGCCCCTGCTCTCCACGAACTCCCCCCAGTACCTCCACGGTCCAATCGGCAGCCATACATACTGCTGCAGTTGCTGTCATCTCAGCTGTGTGTGTGTGTGTGTGTGTAAGGCTACAAAGGCTCCAGAAAATATCGGTGACATCATGGTGCATTCAGGGGACAATCTGACGCACTACTGTGGTACTGGGGTTTGTTTTGATATGGAGTCACTGTTCAAAATTAACTTTGTGACTCAACGGCTCAGAGGACCGGCAGATGAAGAAATCCACCAACCAATCTTACTGGTAATGAAGAGCCTTTTTTGTGTCACGGATTTATAGTATATTTTATGAAGATAATAAGGTAATATGTTGAATACTGGTGACACACAGAGCAGCTCTTCAGCACACATGACGATAATGATACATCGTGACTAACGGATCCGTGTTGAGAGACAACATTTGCTCCATTCGGTAAAAATGAGGATCGGATTAAAGTCAATTAGATCGTTATCATGATGTGTTCACATGTAATCTTGTGAAATGTATATTTGGTGAGAAACCAGTTGTCTGAAGGAGATGTTTTAGTAGCATCCTCACAATAACTCATTAAAGCTGATTATTAAAACTGTTTTTATCAACAAATACAATCTTAGATGGATGGTACATATTAAACACTGAGAAGCTGGACCCAACAAAAGTTTGGTGAACAATGAATTTAATTAAATTCAGTGTATTTTGGATAGCCCAAAATCACAAATCAGCCTCAGAGGGCTTTACAATCTGTACACGTACAATGAATGGATGAGTAAACTGAAGTTGAAAGTGAGTTTTAGCAGTAGACACAATGAAGACAGTACAGTAAAGTTGTACTCTCATGCTCAATCTCTTATTTTCTAAAAGACGCAACCCCGTCAAGTGGCTCCACTGTTCGAGCTGTCTGACATGTTCACTTCGGGTTTCTGTCAGTCACAGTTGGAGAACAGCAGCTGGCTAGCTGGACAGCTAATGCTAAGACAGGTCTGTCTGGTGGCACTCGTTAACTAGTTCCTGAACATGTGCAGAGACTACCTGTGCTATTCCGTCCCTTCTACTGGAGACATACCTTCACACCTTGTCCAAGCATCACGTGCTGGTTCAATTCCACGTCCGGTTCCTCAGCGACCTGAACACCAACGCTCACTAAAACCTTCTCTCCCCTGTTGCATAGGTTTCACTTGATAGCCACGTCTCCAACATGCTGCATGTCTACAGTTGAGTGTGTCGTAAGCTTCCTGTGTGAAACAGTCCAAGCATGGCAGAGCAAAGAAAAGCAGAAGCAGAGTGGAACATGTTAGATGAAATAATACGATGGCTTGTCTCTCTGCTGGAACTGGATGAACAACAGTGATGCTGACCACGAACCACTAGAGTTGAAGCGGAAGCCCCCCAATCAAGTATATTCTCATATAAATAAAGAGGGTTGCTACGCTGACAACCAGGCATTGATGGCCATTTTTACCCTTATATTTTGAGTTAATAAGACACTATGCAGTTCAATGTCATTCATGGACATCTTTTACAACTTTTACAAACGAGGAATTGATGATGAGTCTTACGACTTTGACAGCGTGGGGTCTTTCCAAAGAGTAGATAAGAGCTATAACTAACAAACAGATGTGTCACCTGTTCCATTACAACAGCAAAGAAACAAGTTGTTCTAAAAAGTGAACAACTTATCCTGACCGTGTGTACATGACATGTTGCTAAACGACCGCCACCAGATGGAAACACAAGAGCCCGGACCGCGAGACAAGAAGTGTTGGTTAAACAACAGTGGTCATACTGACTGCACCAGTCGAAATGTCAAGACGTGTAAAGCTGTTGGGTTAAGGCAACAACACATTCAACTTCGGTTGGAGACTAGGTCAGTGTTTTGGTTAAACAGGGACACATTCAAGCACAATGCTTCAAAAGTCACTGTTTTCACCTTTGTATGTCCACCTCTTCCCCAAACATTAAGAGGGAACATAGTATACTCTGATTAGTTGGGAATGTATATGAATGCAATGTATACAAGTTAGGGTTGAATAAAGTCTGAGAATACGTCTCTGACACAAGCAACCAAGAGAGATTTTTACATTCCGTCTCCACTAAAGCAAACTAAATCCTGTCCAACATGGACTATGGACTGTCCACCACACAAGGACACAGACATCGACCTCTTGTATTTGTTCACTTTAGACCACAAGATGGAGCCAGAGTACCAGGGAAATCTCCACGTGCAGCCACACAAAGCATACCATTATTACCAGGCGACTGCCATGATATCCTAGAGAGGAACAGCAATGTGAGATGAAGACAAAGTGGAAGCAAACTGCACTGTGAAATGAATGCAGAGACAGACTGAGTCCAGCTGAGATTGAGGTGTAGGAGAACAAGGAAGAGGTTGTGTATGGGCAGGGCAGACTTTGGAAATAGAGTGTAGCTTAAAGAGGAGGGTGGGGTAAGAATAAATGCAGTGACGTAACACTGTGTTCCAAAGTCTTGAATAGTCACGAAGTGTGTCATGTACACACGGGTTGACGTAAAGCCCGATCAGCTAAGAGCAACACACATGCACTGAAATGCTCCACAGTTGAAATCTTCTGATATGTTTAGTTTCCCATTAGCTGCATCTGGAAGTCCGAAGTCGGAACTAATTGAATTTCTCTCACTTTTGGTCAAAGCGATTTGGGATTAGTTTGTATAATACTTTAGGCCAACACCAATATTTGGATATTCATGCCTCCCTTAACGTTACTTATTTACATATCCACACATCAAATCATAATATTGAAGTACAGTAAACTAGTGTAGTGTTGTTTTGTGTCTTTGGCACACTGATTTTCTTTCAGTGTAACTGTTGTTTGGTCCCTTGTTTGGTCCCTGACTCTGATATTGTTCTTCATCATAAACATGTCTCCATCCTTGACATATCCAGTAGACACATGTAGACATCCTGGTGAAAGCTGGCTAAAGCTACGCTATGATTGGTCAGGCGGTGTTCGAGGGGTGGGACTTAGCAAAGGGTCACTACTCAAGAACATTTCCTCAATGGCATGTGACATTCCACTCATGCACCCAGGAGAATGCACTCTAATATGACACACACACACACACACACACACACACACACACACACACACACACACACACACACACACACACACACACACACACACACACACACACACACACACACACACACACACACACACACACACACACACACACACACACACACACACACACACACACACACACACACACACACACACACACACACACACACAGGATTGGATGGATTGTAAAGGACACAGGGGTTCAGACTCTGAACTGACCAGTAGGACACAGCATCATCGCCACCAGCAGCTGGAGATACAAAGCGTTCAGACATGTGGTGCGCTTCACCTACTGAGTTACAGTCGGGCACAGATCAAACCGGGATGACTTGCTGACAAGTTATGTGCAGTGGTTGTACACGTATCCATAAACAAACAAGATTCACTCCGTAAATCAAACAGATTTCGACGGATCGAGGCAAGTTTCCATCTCCCGCTGGTCTTTATCCTAAACTAGACTAAACACGTCCCACAGGGAGCTCTGTACTGGATGCTCACTGATGTAACTGATACAGAGCTGCTCATCTGTGTTTCAACAGACTCAATTCTCCAACATATTTGTTACAGGCTCTGTTTGGTAATTAAGTTGTTTCCAGTTTTTTGAGATACAGTCCATCAATTTGTCAAACGATACCTGCATTTACATAAAAACAAAGACAACTCACTGACAATGTAGCCGAGTAGGTTTCATGTACCAGACCAGAGCTGGACAAGGTGTCTCATGTGGACGGATCGGAAACTCGCACCATGCTGTCGTGTGTCACACTGAGCTCTCGTGTTTGATACCTGTACTTGTACTCTGCTATCATAGTAATATCATCAAGTGTGGGCAATGTCCAAGACCCACACCTAATCGACTGGTACTGAACTTTTTAAGCTTAAAAGCGTTTGGAGTTAAGGGCCTGGCTCATCCTTAATTATTTGCAACTCTCATATAATTCTTTGAGTAATCAAGAGGGTCTCAAGACTCCAATAACTAAAGCTCGGATTCAGTGGAAAAGGAACGGACACGGAAGTGAGCAGTATTAGAGGCCGTCAGAGACCAAATCTACATCTGTGTGAAGGAGAACTTGCCGCTGCCTCTCCCATTTCTGTCACGTCGGCATCAATGATCCACTAGAACAGCTTTATCCCCACGTCGTTTGGGTCAGGGTAGAAGAGCAAAGCCGGTGTAACGGAGGATCTTCTTTTTAATGCAGTACTGCAGAATCGTGTGTTTGACAAGCCTGAGTGAGCAGGGTGTCAGATGTAGGTCAGACAGGTTCATGATGTGTTTGTCTGTGCTACATGTGAACATGTTATGCTAACTGACATGAAGATGACTTTAGACACACGTGGGCAGTTTGAGATACCAGCATGATAAACAGATGATACAGCCATCAGCATCACATCATGTTAACTCCAAGCATGTTCATTCTGTCTGGCTGCAGAGATCTATGGAACGCGTGGGAAGGACAACACCAGAGATATGATTTTTCCTAAGATTCCAGCTGCTTTGACCTCACAACGTCAAAGGGAAAGGGGTCAGGTGCTATAAAATCCAAAAAGAAACAGCGTTTGGGGTTAAGGGCCTGGCTCAAGGATAGCACAGCGCTGCTTTTAACTTCCCCCGGCCAGATTGGTCATGCCATCCAGGGGATTGAACCAACAACCTCATTTCCAGTATTTCAGTAGATGCTCCCAAACAGCTCTCACTCAGTCAGCTTAAGAGAGAGTGATGCTCGTTCCAGTGCGCTTGAGAGCAATCCGTCTCCATACTGGGACAGACTGCCTTAGATGCCTTTAGCTTTTCACAAAGTGGTATTTGGATATTTTGACAGGGAATTATGTTAATAATTAAAAACCCTTCCATAGGACGGCCTTGAGTTATGAGCACAGCGACACACAGCAGCGACCGCACATAGTGAGTGAACAACAAGCCGGGTCCACGGTCTGTGGTCTCCGGCTGAGAGAAGCCCCAGGCCGGAGGTCAGTCGAGGAACAGCGGATAGAACACAGAGCCCAGCGCTGCCCTGTTTGCTCAAACAGAAACAGAACAGCAGATAAGCCGCGTGGCAGCGGACATGTGCTGAAGTGTGGCCTTTGAGCTGAGGGTGTCTATGTGTGGAGTGAGTGATTGCGTAGGACTGGCACATTGACCTTCTGTATGTTTGTGGCTTCGATGAATTTAACAGGTTGGCGTGAACAAAAGAACCCATTGGTGGAGAAAACAAAGCAGTTCTTTGGCTTTGGGTTTCAGCGGCATGCTGGCTGAAGTATATCCTTCACCCACCAGCAGCCTAGTGTCAGTCTGCAATTGGTCGAGAATATCGCGGGGTTTGCTACGTTGCCTTCGTAGAAAGCCTTTTTTTCAGGTCTATTCCTTTGACTTGCATGCCAGCTACACATGTGATACTTTGAGGAGTATAAACATGATCTTGTTTGACTAAATAAGTAAAATGTTGACAAAGCTGTCTGTCTGCACTGATGGCAACTTTATGGAGTGCTTTTTTTAAATGTCTTACAATCTGGACATGCAAAATCACAAGTTTAGTTTCTCTTTCCGGAAAAGGTTTAATCATTTCCTACAGCAGGCAAATAGATAGTTTTATGGGGACAATTTTCAGCTGCAGATGAATGTGCATCTGATCCTCTGACTGAGGTTGTTTCCTGTCCCTTTATACATACAGCCACACATAATAGCAGAGTTGTTTCCCCAACAGGAAGGTACTAATCTGGAAATGTAAATAAACAAGTAAACAGCACTCTGTGCGGCAGCAGGGGCGGAGCTTCAGGGCAGTCCAGCATAATGTCGGCTGACTATGGCCTGCTAACGCTACAGCAATGCTAAATAACGTTAAAACAGTTCTTTTCTTCACTTTCCTTGAGTCAACAAGAACAAGCGGGTCGGCTACAGGAACAACAACCATTCTAATATGTAACACTTGAGTCGTTGCCGGTAAAATAAATCCATTAGGCCGGGCCCGGCTGCCGGCTGTGTTCGAAATAGCTCATTGTGTGTAATTTTCCCAGCAGGCCGTTGACACCATGGGTTCACTGCAGTATTCTTAAGTGATGGTTTTGTGACTTAATAAAGGAACATATTAATAGCATTTAGTAACAACACTCAGAACTTTCTTTCTGAATTGAAACTGTGAACTAGTAATAGCACACAATAAAATGTTTAGTTAAAGATTGAAGTAAGAGGAAGCATTTATTTACTTCCTGGATTCAATGTATGTTTGAATCTGTTTTTGGTTAGAAGTCAGAAATAGGGTCTGTAGTTAAGACAAGATTTTGTCTTACATTTTTTATATTTCAATTAAGTTTATTTTATATAGCCCAATATCACAAATTTGCCTCATAGGGCTTTACAATCTGTACACATCCGACATCCCTGTCCCAGGACCTCACATGGGAACTGGCAAAACTCTGAAGAAATCGAAAAAAAACTTTTCATGGGGAAAAAAAGGGAAGAAACCTTCAGGAGAGCAACAGAGGAGGATCCTTCTCCACGGATGGACAGAAGCAATATATGTCATGTGTACAGAATGAAGCATTACGAGTTTGTTCCAACATAATAAATATGTCAGCCTTGTGGGTTTTGAAGCGATGTGCATTATAAAAGGTGGGGGCTAACGAGAAACACGCGTGCTGTTCCAGCCTTGTTGTGTATTATTGCCTAGGATTATGAGGAAATACATATATAAAGCACCTCAAACATTAAAGAAATTACCGATTTCTTTAAACATTTAGGGCTTTTACTTTGAAAAATGTCCTATTGATACATTAAAATTGATTGATTGCCAGTGATGGGGATTTCAGATATGTATGGTACACATCTGCATTATTCATTTCCTGGAACTCTTGGGGAAATCTATATACAGGACTTTTTTTAACATTCAAAAGTCTGACTTATTTTTATAAACTCTTCCTTGGTACAGTAAAAATGTTAGCATAATTCAAGCTAAATCTCAGAAATGATCTATAAAGATACAAAATCAGTTCATTGTTTACTTGTATATGTTAGTGTATGATTTATCGACATCTTATTTTGAAAAACGGATGTTGTTTCACGTGGTTCTTTCCGCTAACTTTGCAAATCGGATGTTGTGTTATGTGAATCCTTCCGCTAACTTTATCAAAACCCTCGCGCGCTCCCGATCGAATGCGTTTACCAGAGCGTATTCACTCACGTGACCACAACAACCTTTGGCGGCCATGTTGGGGTCCATGCACGGCATTGTTTTGCTTTTTTTATGCAGCTCTTCTTTAGAAATGACCATTAGATCCTGAAGGAGACACAATTTCAGTTCAAAACGGCGTGCCTTGTGATTATGGTACTGTGCCTCACTGTTGGATGTGGGACTAATGATTCAGAATATGGGTTTATCAGCTCAACAAGACAGGCTATTACTTCAACTTGTCATGCATCTACTTCGGCTTCACTCGGCGTATGAGCGTTAGGACTGTTCTCATGTGTTTCTGTTGACACATCGGGTTGTGGGCACGTTTCCATTGACACACTCTCGTCAATAATCTCTTTTTGCTGTTTGCCGAGCGAAAATCAATGTTTCACTTGCGCAAAAGGAACTGTGGATGTAAACTTGGGAGGAAGCCATGAACATGGCAACTCCGTCGGGCGATGTCTGCCTTTACTCTGTGATTCATTTCAAGGTAAAATAAAACACTGGCTACATGGGAACAGCACTCAGCACGGCCAGCCAAACAGTCACTGCTGGTCCTGAATGAGCGCTGGAAGCGGCTTCATCAGACACTCGTCCTGGAGGCGGAGCTGTGCGACGACGGATCATATATGAACCCAGACACAGGGCGCTCGATGTTCCGACATTTGTGGTATTTCTACAACAAGTATAACGCAGAAATAGTTGTTAATGTCCCATGGTCGATAGCGGAAATGAAAACTGTTTTACAGGAATGTGTCAAAACTAAAGTAAGAGTTATGCCGTTTGATTTTCCCGCGTGGGACCTCGACACAAGTGCAGTGTTTCCCCCACCATTCCATCAGGGTGGCGGCCCGCCCCCTGAAATCTCCGCCCGCCATCCTGTAATTTTCTCTATCGCACCAGATTACAGCAGAAGTAATTTAAGGTCCCTTTTCTTAAAGAGCACGTCTTTGTTCTTTTATTAAACAAACTAAACAGCCGTCTGTTGTTGATCGTCTCTACACAACAGCATGTCATTTCTGTCTCTACGTGTCGCGTTAACACTTCTCGGCTCTCCGTCTCGCGCGCCGCAGAGCTCCGATGCCGGCGTGTCTGCGCACACAAGTGAGCTCACTCCCACTAGCCGGCAGAGCATTAAATATGTCGCGTGAAAAACAAACCGCTATATCTGCATTTTTTAAACGCTCCCACGGTGGAGAAGATGGAACAAGTCGCTCACCCTAACCCAACAAGGAGCCTGCTGGCTGCCATTGCCCTCAGTCCCAGTCAGCAGTGTAAACTGTGAGAGGGACTTCTCCTGCATGAACAGAGTAATATAGACTTTTTACAATGGGATTTACTGTGTAAGCTATCACTATTCCAAGATATCAGCTTTCACTTTTAAAGCCCAACAGTTTATGTATTTGCAGGTCAGGACAAACATCCGCAACAGGCTGCAAGGAGACCATCTTGCTGCTTGCGGATTTCAATTAATGGGCCAGATGTTTCTGACTTTCCTTATCAAGAGGCTCTGGAACTCTTCTTTGAAAAGCCCCGAAAAATCCACTGCAGTGACAAAACGTGCACCCTTTGTGGTGGTCATGAAAATAAAATAAATGTACACCAACATGTTTCAAGTGTTTGTGTCGGTCGGTCGGTTCTTCCCCCCCTGAAGCTGTAAACCTAGGGGAAACACTGAATAATAGTCTTTCTGAAGATTATCTAGCTGAACCAGACGTATGATTTATTTTCGGAAATAATCCAAATTAAAGACCTATGTATTAAGGGAACCAGTACAACGCAAAGAAACGTGCTCAACAAGGTTTATCTAAAGGTCCATCCATTCAGTCTTACTCCTGGTTGGTTGTCCAGTGGAAGAGGTGGGTGGATGAATAGAAGGGCAACGTGTGTTTTGTGTTAAACTACGCTAGAACAACACAAATAAAGGGTATGCAGCAACCCAAAGCAAACAAAGATGTTAAACTTTGATGAACAAGAAGTGTAACCTATTAAAAACCTGTTGAAAGACTTCCAGTGCCTGCCTTGCAGTGACGTGCGGTGAGGTTCATGGTTGGTGAGGCACTGACTCCTTTAGTGTCAGATTTACAAATATATAAACCCAAAAGGGTAGCTTATTCAATTGGCTACTGGTTTTTTCATGTCTCATCAGCATTCTTTACACAACACACACACGCACAAGGTACATATTACAGATACGTAAAGGTAAACAAAAGTTTGAAGCAAACCTTTTGGCTCCAGCGTTGGTCTACCTGTGTTAATCACGTCCACTTTTGACTGAAAGTTCAGTTTTGAGACATTTTTAAGCTTAGATATATAATCCTCTTCCATGTTGGCAGTCTGGCGTAGCAAAATACAAAAACAAACGGACTTGACTCGCTTGGCGCCTCTGCGTAGAAGAAGCAGCAACAAGTACCCGTTGGCTCATGTGCGCCCCTTCAGTGAGGCAGAGTATTATCTGCCTCACCCTGCGCCTTTTCACTGCGGTTTTATTTCCCATCAGCAAACTAAATATGCCACAATTCAGACGGGATCAAAAACAAACCTTTGTCTCCATTGACTAGCATACATATTGTTTTATGAAATAAGGTCCCATGAGGACTGGAAAGGGAGGGGTCTCCGCCTCTCTGTAAATCAAGCCATGTGATGTCAATCATTTCACAGGTGGGCAGACTGGAATACATCGATGTCTCCATGAACTGGTACCACTGGTCTGACCCTGAGAGACTTAACACTGGCCTACCACACTTTAACGATTGAATATTGAACAGAAATCTGTCAGATTGTTACAAAGTGCTCAGCATGGAGAGAAAGCAGACTGCTGACTGAGCGGTTTCAGTCAGCAGCGGTCAGCAGAGGGAGGCCAATCAGGCAGGGGCTTCTGACACAATGCTACTGCACCACTCCAGCTCCACCTGGTAATGTCCTTATAAAAGGCGGTCAGGGAGAGGAAGTCACTGGGTTTATGGGAAACTAATTTTAGCCTAAATACTACCATACTTCCTTCCAGTGTAAGAAATCATGACCTGAGACTGTTCTCAGAGTCAAATAGCTCCAGCCATGATATATGCCAACAAAGAGATGGAGGACCTTTGTGCCTAAATGGATGGAACAAATTGGAACGGAAATACGGACTTTACAAGTGGATTGGTCAAGCATGGTTAATACCCGATCCAGTTGTAATTCTGCAATAGCGTTGTTTCAGATGTGTGCATCCCTACCAATCATCTTCACGTTAGTAACCATAAGCCATGAACTAAAAGGCAGATGGTGGAGCTATTCTAACGTATGCAGTTCTTATCCTCTAAAAGTCCCATAAAAGACCCAAACCTACGTTTCAGTACTGTGCTGTCTGAGGCTCTAAGCTCCAAGCCTGGTGGTTCCTCCAGGAGACAACAATCTAGAACAAATCACAAGTTTAGTTTCTCTTTCCGGAAAAGGTTTAATCATTTCCTACAGCAGGCAAATAGATAGTTTTATGGGGACAATTTTCAGCTGCAGATGAATGTGCATCTGATCCTCTGACTGAGGTTGTTTCCTGTCCCTTTATTCATACAGCCACACATAATAGCAGAGTTGTTTCCCCAACAGGATGGTACTAAGATAGTAGGTAGATGCATCAGACCTGAAACCAAACACCTCATTGTCATTTGTCACAGAACAGCTGCTCACCTCTCCAGGCCTCCCTTCTTTACTCTTCGAGCCTTTCCTGCTGCAGACTTCTGTATTATTCATCGGGGCTGCAGCACTTCTGTAAATAATTCAGTTTGTGAAACAAAAGTGGAGGGAAGAAACTCCACGCCACATCAGCGGAGAGAGAAATGCACTGTGATGCTGGCAGGGGGGTCGGAGTGCCACCGACAAAAGTACTGCCATGTTTAAACAAGTCGACAGTTAAAATACTGAGGGTATAGTGCCCACTCACTGGCACAAAATCTATTCGAGGAACACAGTGGTATGTCCTCTGAGACCTCACCACAATCTGTGTTAAAGGAAACATACATTTTATCCTCTGACAGACAGAGGACGACTATTTAAAAAACACCTAACCGAGTCCCGACATGTTGTGTTTCCGCTCAACATTGATTGTAAAATTCAGCAACGACACAACATGTCTGGGTTTGGACGTCTTACACACGCTCAATGGACAATTATGGGAGTAAAGTCAGACTAAGATAAAAAAGATATAGTGTTTGCTACTTAGCCAAAAACCGGTATTTTCTATGTAATATATTCTCAATTAAAGTGTTTGTTGATAAGTCTTGGAAGCATTTAAATGAAACCTAATTTGATTGTTGCGCAAGAGCACACACACTTAGTTGGGAATGTCAAACACACATGTATGTTTGACTCATCTCCTGCTCATCAGTGGCAGCGAAGGCTCCGTTTAGCCCAGTGCCTGCTTAGTTTAACAACACCTCCCTCTTATCGTGGCACTGGTTAATCCCCATCTCTGGAAGGCAAGAGGATTAGATCCCAGCAGAACGGCCAACTCAGCCAGTGTCAAATCTGGAATAGGAGAACCTGATCTGGCTACTTGGATCCAAGAGGCTATTAGAGATCAAGTGAGAGGCGAATAAGTAGGAAAGAGGATTAACAGCCGAACAGTGTTGTGTTAACCTTCTTGTTTGGTAAATCAGAAGCATCAGGCACACATAATCCTTTGACTGGCAACACATGGCTGCCTAATCAGCATCACACACACAGTGTCCATCATGGAGAAGAGCAGCTAGGTCAGCCACTAATCTAGACCAATGATGAAGATGGAGCCACAACATGCTGCAGAACTACTATTACCAACCGATATTAGAACGTGTCTGACCGGAGGAGTTAGGTAATCCATTCGGAAAGGCAGACACACAGAGACGAGACAGACATGGCTGGGCAAGCGGTAGAAACATTTTCTTTTAGTCCACCAAGACTTGTCCTGCTAGCAAACTGTAAGTAAGTGTTGTGACTGGGGAGCAGCAGAACCACAGATGCTGTGTGCTCGAGTTTTGATTTAGTGTTATTGGGGGCATTATACTAAAGGATGGCTCCAATGTGTCATTGAGCCATGACTTGAAAATCCTGAACACAAGAATTGTGTAAAACTGTTCAATAGTTGAATTTCACAATTCAGCGCAACAGAGTATAGTCTTTTCATGTTTTTAGTGAGTGAATAATGTGCATAGAAACAAATCTCATATTTTATTTTACCCAGACTTTAAGGTCCCTCTAATACATTTGATCAACAAGTTCATTACCTTCGCATTGAAAATGCCGGAAGGTTATGTTTTGATCGCCGTGTATTTATTTATTTATTTATTTATTTTTATGCGTGTTATTCGCAAAACTCAAAAAGTATTTAACCGAATCGCATGAAATTTGGTGGGATGATTGTTTATTATCCGGGGACCAGTTGATTAGATTTTGGGATCGATCGGGTCAAAGGTCAAAGGTCATGAACAGGTCAAAATCTTTCGCAGAACTCAAAAAGTATTGAACCGAATCGCATGAAATTTGGTGGGATGATTGTTTATTATCCAGGGACCAGTTGACTAGATTTTGGGATCGATCGGGTCAAAGGTCAAGGTCAAAGGTCATGAACAGGTCAAAATGTTCTTGAATCGCCTGAAATTTGGTGGGATGATTGGTTATTATCCGGGGACCATTTGATTAGATTTTGGGATCAATCGGGTCAAAGGTCAAGGTCAAGGTCATGGAAAGGTCAAACTCTTTTGTTACCATAGCACGATACATTTTTGTCCAATTGGCATGCAACTAATGCCAAAATGTTCATAATTCAATGCCCAATCTTGTGATATGCGAAGGTATGCGCTCTACCGAGTGCCCATTCTAGTTATTTATTGATTTGATAAAATACAAAACATTTTTACTGCCTCTGATATAATTTGACAATGCCCGAGCGGAGAACAAGAACGTGGGACACGCATATCATTTCCCACTAGCTCTCACGCAGTATGTTCAGCTGTACTTTAATGTATATGACAGCAAGCATGGACGTGTGTGTAAAGTTGGTTGGTAATTTATACTTGATGCAGTTGGCATGAATAATGTTCAGGGTTTGCCACCACGAAAGGAAAGAACTGAGAAACATCCATTGACATCCATTGACATCCATTGACAGTTTTACTGGCTCGTTCTCAGTGTTTCATTGTTTATCAAATGGATCTTAAGTTCATTGTGCATTATATGTGCTTTTATTTTGTTACTTTTAATATCGTTCTGTTTCTTCAACGTTTTCCGTTTAATGTTACGTCATGGAGTTTGCTACTTTGGAACCAACTGAAATATCTTAACAACTACGGGATGGATTTCCATGGTTCTCCTGGTTTTCCAGAGCATGAACCCTCCTGACTTTGGTGACTGAGATATTTGGCTTTTGGTGAAATACCCCACCTATGAGCAATCCAGAATTCAATTAACCTGAACTGCATGTCTATGGACCGTGGGAGGAAGCTGGAGAACCCGAAAGGAAACCCACGCTGACACAGACTCCACACAAAGGGACTGCCCAGACCGGGATCCAAACCCAGGCTCCTCTTGAGGAGACAGCAGACACATCTTCTCTGTAAACCACATCCCGTATTCTCCAAAACAGAAACCAAATGGTAGAACTTGTGTTTTATGTTTCGGTCTCACGACAATGCCCTGCTTTTTGTGCTAGCGGGCTTGAGCAGCTGGTGTATTAAATGTGGAGTATGAAAAGTTACCGCTACAACACAACTGAGCTCTCTGATCTAATCCCTCTGCAGTATATGTCCTCCTCCCTTATTCGCCCCGTCATTAATGAACCTGATCACAGCTGAGAGAGAGAGAGAGAGAGAGAGAGCCCGAGAGAGAGCACGAAAGAGAGCGTGAGAGCGAGAACACAGATATCTGTTGTGTGGTATTTTTAGTCATTCGCTCCGACTTCTTCACTTGGCACTTTGTTTCCGCATTGATGACATTTAAATCAAATTAAGTGCGTCTCTCAGCTCACTGCCTTCAATTTGTAATATAGCATTCCTTTCTCCTGCCTGGTATGAACTGACTGCTCCATGAACTCTCACACACTGAGGCTGACGCAAAACTCTAATCGTCTGAGCCACAACACACTCGCGTGCTTATTTACAATGCAAACATGCTGCGGCGACCTAGTCCTCTGCTGGAAACCCCATTTGACAAAGCACTTTCACAGCGACCTCGCAAATCACATCCGCCATTATTTTCGCGGTTTACGTGCCACCATCAGCTGGCGCCGAGGAAGCAGTGGACACCATCCACTCTCCTGTTTCTTGACTGCCGAGTCAACATCCTGGTGCATTTTTAGCAATAACTGGTGACTTTAACCACACCAGCCTGGATAAAGCCTTGCCAATTTTTCACCAGTATGTTGACTGCCCCACACGGAACAATAAACTCTGGACTTACTGTATGCAAATGCTAAGGATGCATACAGTACCACTGGGGGGCCTTGGCAGGTCTGATCACGACCTGGTCCTGTTTACACCCAAATATGTTCCTCTGGTGCAGAGGCTGCCTGAGACCACCAAGACTGTTAGGAGATGGTCTCAGACCTGCAGGACTGTTTTGAGTCAACGGACTGGGATGAGCTGCGTGGACCACATGGGGAGGACATCAACAGCATGACGGGCTGCATCACAGAATACATAAAGTTCTCTGTTCACACCACCATACAAGCCATCGATCACCAGTGACCTGTGAGCACTTCTTAATAAGAAGGAAGCAGCTTCCAGGTCTGGGGACAGGGATGAGCTCAGGAGAGTCCAGTGCGAGCTGAAGGTGAAACTCAGGGTGTGCAAGGAGTCCTTCAAGAGGCCATCCTCGAGCAAGGGTGGTGTGGACCGGAATGAAGCAGATATCTCGCTTCAAGGTTGGAGGTAGCTCAAATGTTTCTTCAATAGGTGTAGTTCAGCCCTCATCAGTGTCCTCCACACAACAAACCTCCAAAACACCTGTCCTCCCTGGTGAGCTGCACAATGGGTTCTCCCTCCCCCCCCCCGTTCTCTGTGACGAAAGCTGGAGACTCCACCAATGCACAGCCGCAGGACTTGATGGAATCAGCCCTGGGGTCCTGAAGACCTGCTCTATCTATCTGTCGGATGTCCTGCAGCACCTCGACAACCTGAGCTTGAGGCAGGAGGAAGTCCCGGTGCTGTGGAAGAAGTTATGCCTGTTCCAAAGAAGTCAACTTTATCTGACCTCAAGGACTTCCGACCAGTTACCCTCACATCCCATGTGATGAAGATGCTGGAGAAGCTGGTCTTGGAGCAGCATTGGAGCCGGAGACGCCAACCGACTCAGTAAACTGGTGAGGAAAGCCGGCTCCATCATTGGCTGCAAACAGGACCACCTAGGTTGTCCATATTGGATAACCATATTGGATAACCTGGACCACCCTCTCCACCACCTACTGCGGGGACAGCACGTTCTCCAACAGACGGCTTCAGCTCCGCTTCACAGGGACAGATACAGGAGAACATTCCTGACCACTACTATAAGACTTTAAAATAAATCACCCCTGGCCAGATCCTCCTCAAATGTTATCAACATCGATAACCCTTGCACCGCTTTCACTGTATATGGTTCGGCTACCATGGCGCCGCAAATGGCTGCCTAGGTGCTTATTGTTTAGTGTTGTTTTTGTTTTGGATACTGTTTTTCTGCTGCGATTCCCGTAGCTCTTTCGCCAGAGATGAGCTTGTGAACATTGAGGGAGCGGCTCCGGCGGATTTGCTTCCAACTTTCGGTGGAGCTTCTGGATATTGTCGTCGAGGGTGCGCTCTCCTTGGCCCACGCTATGGGGCAGCGGCGGAGGGCTGGGCGTGCCGGTGCGCTCGCGCGTTTCCAGCTGTACCGTGACACAGCGCTCTCTGGCGGGGCAAGGGGTGGAGGAGTCTGCTACTACTCCAACAGCGGCAGGTGCAGGGACGTGGCTGTGGCTCTGCAGCGCAGTCCCTCATCGTCCACTACAGACCCTTCTACTCACTGTTTGGGTCCCTCCCCTCTGGCAGGAGGCTGAGGTCCATCAGGACCAAGACCTCACGCCACACCAGCAGCTCCTTCCCGTTGGCTGTCGGGCTCCTGAACAGAGCCCGGGTCCCCCGCTGACCCTCATGAACAGAGCCCGGGTCCCCCGCTGACCCTCATGAACAGAGCCCGGGTGTCCCACTGACGCTCATGAACAGATTTATTTGATCTTGTATGTTGTTTTGTTTGTCTGTCTAATGTACACAGCAGCCACCAAGACAAATTCTTCATGTGTCTACACACGTGGCAAATAAATGTTTCTGATTCTGAAAATGTTTCTGAAATACTTTATACTCACTCATATAGACTATATATAGAATTTTCTTTGTCATTTAATTATTCAATTATCTTAAATGTAATATGTCCTGCTCTGCTAATTTATTGTATTGTATATATTGTAACCTTGTTTGCTGCTGCGACAAACACATTTCCCCCTGAGGATAAATAAAGTATATATCTATCTATCTCACCTGACCTAAACAATGACGTGCTTTATATTTCACCACGTGTGAAAACAACAAATGGATGATAGACACTGCTTTACACATTCACATTACTTTTGTACGTGTAAAGGTTTTATAAAACAATGTTGTTTTTTAATCAAATAGTTTCATAGAGTTCAAGTTCCTTCTTCTAGCCTCAGCCCTCGGCCTCAGGACCTCATTCCTCTTCCTTGAAAAGAAAATCCCAGGGGAAAGGGTCAGGAAGTGGCTTATTTGTTCCAACGCAGATTCCACAAATGCCAGAGTGAGACCTAAAGGGAGAGGCCTGCTTCCCGTTGCTTCCAGTCAGCCTGTTAAGACAAGTGAGGATGGCTTTTTTCTATTTTAACCTCCACTCTCTCTCTCACGCTCCAGCCTCCCCTCTTCTTTCAGGCTTCTTAAATCTAGATTCCTGCAGCCAGATTCAGAGGGTTTGGGGCTGAAGTCTACAAGACTCATCGGCTAAGATTTGCTACGTTTGTTTAACTATTTCGACCCTAAATGTTATCAGTCTAATTAGCAGGCGTGTTATGGGTGTGGTATAAAGTTCAGCCAGCTCCCTAAGCAGCAAGTCTCCCAGCGCATGTTTTATCAAGGGAAGTACAAGAATATGTCACAGCCTATGTCCACACTTCATCCGATGATGTTTATTTACATCATTAGTAGCTCCACCTTCAATGCACCTTTTTACTTTCTATTTCTGAATTGGACAGGCCCCTAAATGCATATTAATTATATTATACTGTTGCTGTTCTTTATGAGTTGTCAAATTGAAAATGGAACGGCAGTTGTTCTTTAACTCCAGAGTTTCAGATGTGTTCAAATACAATACACAAGCTCGGCCTTCAGCAGCATCACAACGACATTTTCGTGAAAATGAAATCCGACATGATGCCACAACTTGTTCTACTGACCACAAACATGATGGCGCGCCTGGAAAATATGGTACGACTACTGACTTCGAGTTTTATAGTCTTGATTGTTATATCCTCTCTCTGATGACTGAGATTGAGAGGACAGAGACAGATGACCAGCAGATGGAAAACACAAGCTTATAAAGTGTTGATTGAACCCTGTAGCAACAACCTAGATGGATAGAGATACTGAGTAAAACACAGAGGTCTCTGCTACTCCTGTCAAGATGAAACTTGCTCTCTAACCACTTTTAAAAGGTTGGCAGCAAAAAGGGTCAAAAAGATGTAAACCGAAGACCGGAGACTGGGGCCAACTGTATTAAAAAAAGAAAAAAGTACACTTTTATTTATCCCCGTGGGGAAATTCTTCTGTGCATTTGACCCATCCTTCGTTGTGGAGGAGCAGTGGGCTGCAGTGAAGCACCGAGGGAGCAACTGGGGGTTCAGTGTCTCGCTCAAGGACAATTCGACATGCAACTATGGAGAGAGCGGGGATCAAACCGGCTACCTTGGGGTTACAGGACAACGACTCATCCCCATGAGCTACAGCCGACCCCGAAAACTTTGACCCACAGATGCCGTGGGAAGCTCTGCCACCAGTTTTGGCGATCATCACTCACGGCAAAACAAAGCCATGGCTTAAGATGGAGCGAGGCGTTTCAGCCACTGACCACGCGTAGATAGTCTGAGTGATCACAAACAGAGTTTTCTGAATTGGAGACCATCATGTTTCTGCTAATACCTCAATCATTGCAGAAATTCTGCCCCTGTGAAGCAACTCTCCAGCTCCGATTTAGATACTGATGGGTTTATTAGAACACGTTATCATGTTTTCATGATTTGATGCATGTGTGTTGTTGGGAAAAGACGACAGTTGATGTAAACATGGACAATATAGATCCTAGGTTTCAAATAAATGGCATTACACACATTATAGGTCATAGTATCAGGGTCTTTCTTTGTTCCCGTGTGATCTAAGATGTTAGTGACACTGCTGGTTTGTTGATATCCTTTTTCCATCTCATCTTAAATCACCATTTACATATGATCATGTTTACATGCTTATCCACACCCTTAACCATTCAGGTCAAATGCCTAACCTCAACTATTCACAGCCAATGCCTAACCTTTATCATTAACCTTAACCATTCAAGGTCAATGCCAACCCTTAACCAGTGACGGTCAATACCAACCCTTAACCATGAAAGTTAAATGCCTAACTCTTAACCATTTAAGGCCAATGGCTAACCTAAAGGATAATTTACATATTCGGAAGCTAAACGGTAGTAATATGAGCTTAGAAAGACATGTCATCAGCCTCTATCTTTTTCCCTGTTTGCTAGTTCATCGTATTGTTAAACAGGCAGAAGTACTGAAAAGCAAAATCGTTCAAAAGGTTGAAGTAAATGTAGTGCTGTGAGGCAGCAAACCTTTTCCACCAGATGCGTTTAAACCAGAGGAATTAGTCTGAAACATGTACTGTAAGCTAAATGTATCGGAGATCACGTTATTGTTTCGTATAGTCAAAATGTTCCCATCTCTATCCAACAGTAGCTTGGGGAGAGTATCTATTACAGAACTGGCAAATGACACATTTAAAGTTCTACTCCTGTAACAATCACAATGCCAACACTTAGAAAACGGGAATGAAAGTTGAGTAATTTGTTTGAGCATGGGAAGCAGATAAGTTTGAGAGGGTCTGATAAAAAGTGGAAGCGGGTTAAGTCACAATTGCTTCCTGAATGGGTCGAAATAACAACAACTGTGCCAAAGTTAACAAGCACTATTGAGCGTACACTGTAAAACAGAGAGGAATGAGAAAGAGAGAGCAAATAAGAAGAGTGTAGGAAGAAAACATGGCAGTGCTTCAAACTGTTACTGCGAATACCCCAACAGCATCATATTTCAAATAGAATGTAAAGACCGACATAAAGACCAAGCAATCAAGCTCCAACTGCTACAATATTGTAAGCGAAAGACCTACAGTTTCACTTCCTACAAATGACCTGAAGAAGGTGTGGTTGTTTTTATGTTTCTCTGCTGTCTGATGTTTAATGCAGTCATAAAACAATCAAATATTACATTTAATATTGAATAGAAATTAAATATTAAAAGTAATTGATCGACCTGCTGCTAGACAAGGCTAGTGCCAAGGCACCCGCAAATACCCGAATCTGCTTCCATCACAAGAGAACATCAACAATAGGAATATGAGCCAGAGAGCAAGAACTAATTCCCTAAATCACCATATATGCAGGGGGGGGGTTTAAACAATGGAAGATTTGCTAAATCTATCTACAATCATTAGCCATATTTCCCTGGTGTGTCACATTATACGTCAACAACACGTCAGTCGGCACTGGAAGCAGGATTACTAAACAGTGGGAAAATGACTTGTCTAAATGAGTCTGGTGGCTTTGAGGAATGCATATTCATTGTAGGTTTTGTACATCAATACATATTTGATATTTGTCCAAATCCCAGATGATTGTATTTATTGGGAAACAGCCGCATCCTCTTGAGTAAAATCTGGTTAGTTTGAATCCAATAGGAAAGGAAAGGGGAGCAAACGCTGGAAGCAGTGGATAGGACAGTCAGTCCCAGGGCGTTTATCAATACCACGTCCACCGAGTACAGACTCGTGTACTTTTGGACTTTGGTCTTGGCAGTCCAGACTCCAAAGGACGGGAAGATGGAGGACGGTCTTTCTGTTATTGGAACAGCAGCTGACTTGATGACATCACCGCTGTTCTTGCTCATGAGTTTAATTATTTACTGTAAAGTACTTTTACAGTCCAAAAAAATATGACAACCCTGCTTTTTTCATTAATCCTTTAAATAAAATTATTTTATTTTGAGTTGTCTGTGTGTGTGTGTGTGTGTGTGTATATATATATATATATATTTATATACGGATGTGTAAATAATTTACACATCCGGGTATTTTAAACGTGCTTCGCGAGAAGCGGACTTTGAATTGGAACATGTACTCGGGCTGCGCCTGATGATGTTTCACGAGTCCACAAGTACAGAGAAGAACGCATATTGATAAACGCCCGCAGTCAGCTTTGGCATCTGCATGCATCTACAGGGCTGAATGCTGCACATCCGGTTTTGCTGGAACAACACAATGACCTGCACAGGGCCCCTGCTTTGGGAACGCTCGGGACATCAGTGTCAGAGGTTCTCAGCATAAGGCCGCCTGTGGTGCACTGCCAGTCATAGAGAATGAAAATCACACTATAATTATGCTCTTATAGGTTGTATCTTTATTATGTTGTTTTAAATATGAATGTATATCAATATATTTTATCAAAGTAGATCATCATTTTTTTTTAATCTGTTCTCCCATTTAATGTACACATGGCCATAGCTAAACATGAGCCAGTAGTTGTCTTATTTGTTGGTTCAGGGTTAAAATGTCTCTTCCTTTCCTAAGACATCCCTATGCTTTTTTTAGAATACCCTGCTCATACTGGTCAAAGAATAGCTGCATCCTCTCTCTCTGTTTCCAAATCTTGATTAAATCTTACTGTTTTCCTGGCAGCAGCTTTCGGGGGACTGACACCATGCTGACTGACTTCAGCGGTAAAACCCAGGATGCTGCTTTCAAACCAAGTCCTTCTTGTTTGAGAGGACCATTCTAGTTTATTAAAATGTGGTTATTATTTAAATCAGTGGTCACCAACCCATCAATCGGAGACTTTCCTTGTCGCTCTCCAAAATAAAATAAAATAAATTCAGAAACACTGAATTTTCGGAATTTTCTGAGTGTCTTCTGAAATGTTTTCTTACGGACTTCAGAAGACAAAAGTCAGAAAAGATCTCTGCCTGATTCATGAATGCCTGTAAAAGGGTTCTTACTCAGCCAAAGTGTTCTCAACTGTGCTCCTTGAATGAGGAAACGCCCCGCCAGCTCCTTATAAGTGCATGCAACTGAAGAGACGTGTGCACAAACGACAAACTCCACAGGCAACGTGAAAGCAACTTCAGACTGATTAAAAACCTGTCAAAGCGGAAAGTCGAGTAAGCTGATCGAGATCTAACTTCACCGGTGCAGATACTGTTGCACAATGTAAATGTGTCCATTCTATTTCACTGTGGCTATATAGTGCTTATTTATTTATTCACTTACATTTGCAGTGTTTGTTTCGTGCTTTTGTTTATTTGATGTTATCACGAAACCTCGTAGAATCATGAAAATAATTCAGAAACGTAATTGTTAATGATACAAATATTCTCGTATTTATTATTATTATTATAATTATTTGAATCTGAAACTGTCTGTAGAGTTGATGTGAAAGTAATCAACGGTCTAAGTTCAGAACGAAGCCCATATGAGAAAACTTTCACGAATGCCAAATTTGTCCTGAAACTGCGTAGATGGAGTTCAGAAAATCCCCAAATCAAAGTCCAGGAGCCGGCTGACTGACTGACACCTCACAGACCGCCTCAGAACTACAAGGCACTCACAGACAGTGCTCAGTCACAGCCATCACACTGACTCGAGTCACATGACTTCTGATGGCATTCTGATGGGACACAGAGCTGAACTGAGCTATACAAAATAAACTGAATTGAAACTGAATTAAACATCAACGCTGTGAACAAAGAGAGAGTCAACTCTTTTGCTTGAGGAAACTTGGATCCTTCGATGTGTGCAGCAAGATGTTGGAGCTGTTCTACCAGTCTGTCGGACCAGTGCCCTCCGTAGTCTGCTGTAGGGGCAGCATTGGAGCCGGAGACACCAACAGACTCAGTAAACTGGTGAAGAAGACCGGCTTGATCATTGGCTACAAAAAGGACTATCCAGAACAAGTGGTGAAGAGGACAAGAAAGAAATGTTTGTCCATATTGGATAACCCGGATCACCCTCTCCACCCCCTCCTGCAGGGACAGCGGAGCACGTTCTCCAACAGACGGCTTCAGCTCCGTTGTCATGAGGTCAGATACAGGAGAACCTTCCTGCCCACTGCTATTAGATATATAATAAATCACCTCTGACCAAAATCCTCCTCAAATTGATCATCAATAAACCTTGCACCGCTGTCACTTTATACTTTAGAGACACTGTATACACTTTAATGTTATACATTTCCTCGTATCATACCCTGCTATTTAATGTTATTGTATATTTATAAAAAAGTTTTTGCTACTGCCGCAAGAAAGTCCCCCCTGGGGATAAATAAGGTAACATCGAGGCAGACACCGCTCTGTGTGTGTGTGTGTGTGTGTGTGTGTGTGTGTGTCCCAACTATACACTTAAACAAAGCTGCTTCCGGTGTTCCGATCATCTTTGCTGTGTACATCCTTATAGCAGCGCCCCACATAACAGAGTCTTATCTGAGAGACAATCAGCCAGTGTGGAGACACAGTCACTGCTTCTGTCTCCTGTCGGGAAAAGGAAAACATGGGCTCCAGAGTGTCCCTCCCTGCCTCACAGAGGGGACAAATTCAATTGTGGTGAGACAGGAGGGGAGAGTCCCTTTCAGTCTGACACGGTCACAAGGACCCAAAGTCATTGGAGGCAAACAAACAAAGCCCTTTGATGCACACCACTGGAGGACACTCGGCTACTGTTAATGCAACAAAGCGAATGACTTGAAGACTGTGAGAATGCCTTCAAAAAGATAGGTTCCTTAATCAATTCATAATTTTTTCCAGTTTTCCAAAAGCCAATGTGACAAATGACTGATATAAAACAGCTGCTGCAGTCAATGAGGAAATGACTCGACTTCCCTCTTGATCTATTCCCTCAGTAAACATCGTAAACATGAGTTTACGGTCTCAATCTCTAGTTTCAAGTCTTCTTCAATAGAGCATGATGTTCATTTAGTAAAGTATGGTCAATTTAGAGTCAAACAGACAGAAAACAGGTCATGCTTTAGGGCGGGCTTACTGTGATTGAGGCTGCTGCCGCTACGAATGTCGTATCCAGCCACTGAATGAGGCCGTGAATGGTTACGGTGAGGCACTGAACTTGAATGGTGAAGGGTAATGGATGAGGTTTGGATCGGTGGTGGCAGTGAGAGGTTTTGCACACTTTTGCAACATAACCATGTAAACATGGTATATGTACTGAGTTTCTACAAAATAACAGAGAGAAGACTCTTCAAAGTCCTCTGGTTCTCGAGCTACGGATTGACGGTTACTAGGATTTTACAAATAAACTGAATTGAATTAGGGCCTTTCAGATGGCAATTTCATTCTTTTTAGGGACCTCTGATTGAGAGCCGAGTAGTTCATTCTCAGCTGAAGGATTATTTTCCATGACTTTTTATACACTTCTATTACCAACTGGGCAAATGTTTTTCAGGTTTTCCAGGACGTGTGGGACCCTGTGCTGAAATTAGCTTCAAAATTTGACCCAATGAAAAAAAGGCATTGCCAACATTAGTGGGGGAACCTCGACTCTCACACCCTGATCAGACAGTAAATATGAAAAATCAGAACGCAAATACCCCTCGAAATCTGGAATATTGCAGTGCTCAACTTAGAGTAAATATGCTAGTTGAACAGGTTATTATATCTATTTATCACTGTTTCTGCGGTGGTTTGACAGCCTCAGTCAGCTCAGACATCCATAGAGGTGCCATGAAATCTGTTCAAGTCCAGCTGAAATCCCACGTAATCAACATTTTTGTCGTCATAAATGCCAGTGGGGCAATGTAAATAAAATTGCTGTTGTCTTCGTATCTAAGCATGTTGATAGTAGTGGTACTGAGGAGTAAAAACCTCTCCAGCATCTAACTGGACATAAGATACCTTTTTAGATCTGCTTCCACGCTAATTAGCTATGTAGCCTGCAAACTGCAGTTAGCAGTGCATCCGCCCCCGGTGAGTGTTTGTCTCCTTCGATAAGCTGAAGAGCAGGACAAGACCTGTGTTTATGTTTGTAAGTTAGTGAGATAAGAGGGAGACTTCAGCAGGAATGATAATGTGGTTGTTGTTCAGAGTCTGCGTCTCTTGTGTAGTGGAGCAGTCTGGCTCAGTGTGACCTTCTGCTCTGTCTGTGATAGAACACGGATCTTACTACTTCTGCTTTCTCCACGGAGTCCTTTTGACTTCACGTCTCATGGGGTCATCGGACCCTATGAGACGGCATAGATCCTATCTGCCTGATGGATCATCGAGGTCTGGGTCGTGGAATTCCTGCTACCGACCACGCCACTGTCCTGTTGAGACTCCGCCCACTGTTGAGACTCCGCCCACTCCTCCTCTCTACCGCCATCTGCCTGATGGATCGTGGAGGTCTCCATCGTGGAATGTGCCTACTACGAACTATTCATACACTCTTGTCACATTCATTGAATGTATTTAAACTCTAAATCTGTCCTTCTGTACACATTACATCTATTGCACCTGTCCATCCTGGAGAGGGATCCTCCTAATTGCTCTCCTGAAGGTTTCTTCCCTTTTTTCCCCCTGAAGGGTTATTTGGGAGTTTTTCCTGATCCGATGTGAGGTTTTGGTGCAGGGATTGTAAAGCACTCCTAGACAAATTTGTAATTTGTGAAATTGGGCTATACAAATAAACTGAATTGAATTGAACTTCATGAAGCAAGGGTAAAATATAATTCTTGAAAATCAAAAATTCAAAATGCATCATCTTTGCGAGAAAAGCACATGTGTAACAGCTGCTGTTATAGAGCAATGGCAGTAGTGGACACTCAACAAACAACAAGGCTATTCTTTCAAAATACAAGGCACAAATAGTCAGCAGGACAACTTGATTTGACTGTCATCCAGCAATATTCACCCTCCCTTTCCCACATCCTCATCAGACACTGAGATATGATGTCTTAGAAACAGCTTGTCAATAAATCAGATGTCCAACAATGGTTCCCTGAGAATCAGCCTGTGAAAAAAAGTTTTCAGAAACTCGACACATGGAAAACCAGGAGAAAACATTGAAAGATTGTAGATCGTAAGACATAGAATAGCAGTGCCACTAATGCCAAAGAGAGAGTAGCAGTGGCCTTCATCTGTTTGGACATAGAACGTGGACACGCTACTTACATGTCTGACCTCCCTGCGCAGCCCCTCGGTGTTCCTCAGCCAACAGCGGCTCAGCTCGCTCAGCTCCAGGATGGGCTGCACCTTCAGCCTCACCGTGTCCCCCGACTGACGGATCATCTCCACGATCTCGTCGCGGCTCTTGTTCTCCACATTCCGACCGTTTATCTCCACCAGCCTGTCGCCGGGCACCAGTCCCAGCGCCAGGTCCTTGGTGCCGGCACCGGGCTCAGCAAAGTGGACCACCCGTCTGTACACTCCTCCATCAGGACGGCGGTCCAGCATGGTGGTGCGACGCAAAGAAAATCCAAAGTCCCCAGTCTTGCGGCGTTGGAGCTCAAGCTCGCGTATTTCTGGTACACTCGGCGCGACCACAGCAGGGAGCTGCAGCTGGGCAGGGAAGATCTTGTCGACCACTTCGGGGATGCAGACTTTTTTGATGGCTGGTGCCGCTGCTTCGGGCTGCTGCGTCAGGCTGTGCTTGCGGAGCATGCTGAAAACTTTGCTCTCCACTTGCGGGGACGGCGCAGCAGAGTTCTGGCCGGAAGGAGTGGAGCCCTCCGATGGGCTCTCCTCTTTACTCCTCTGAGAAAAGGAAAAGCGTTTCATCATCTGCGAGGAGTTCGTCTTGGCAATTGAACCAAATTGAGCCACACGATCACGTACTGAGTTGCGATGTCCATCCTGTCCTCCCCCGGCCTCACCCTTCAGATCATCAGTGGAGCTGGCAGCGCTGAGCTGGTCGTCCAGAACCATGCTGCTTCGGTTGCTCAAGCCATCCGATTCAATATCAGTTAAGGTGAGCTCGTTGCCGCTGGCCACTTTGATGGGAATTGGGTTGGAAATCTCCAGTTTAGTCTTGGAATCCCGCTTGGACTCCCTCTTCAGATTGAAGAAGCCACGGCGCATGCTCATCTCTTCGAGGCTGCGCAGCTCCGCTGCAGACATCCTCTCCTTTTTATCCTTCTTCTCCTTCCTACTCCCATCTTTCTCCTTATCCTTTTTCATCAGGTTAAACATGGTGACACACGTAACGCTGAGTTTCTGTCCACTGCCGCTCTTTTTTCTCGACAGAGAGGAAGGTCCGGTTCACAGGGGCTTTTGTTGTGACCAACAGGGACAAATCCCCTAGGAAAAGAGACAAAGGGCAAATGGTGTTAAACTTACAAATGTCAACAACAAAAAATCTTGGTTTTTCAGGTGGAGCTGGATACAGCTGACAAATAAAATCAAACACTTTCATATGATTGATTTTACAATAAACTGTGAGGGACTTTTGGTGCTTAATTCATGTTAATATACATTTGTTATTATTTCACTCAGCTGAAAAGGATTATTTTCTCTTGACTGTAATGATATCTTAAGTAATATATATATCTCATCAACACTAATTATCAAAATAATTGTTGATACATTCAATCAATTAAGGGATGTACAATATGGATAAATTCATATTCTATGTATATTAGATAATATCAATGTGTCTTTCCTAACAGGCCATGTACCACATTCCTTCAAAGTAGCTGTCATTAAACCGCTCCTGAAGAAGCCCACTCTGGATTCAGAGGTGTTGGCTAACTACAGACCGATCTCTAACCTCCCCTTCCTCTCTAAGATCCTTGAGAAGTGGTCGCAAATCAGTTGTGTGACTTTCTACATCATAATAGTTTATTTGAGGAGTTTGTCAGGATTTAGAAAACACCACAGCACCGAGACAGCACTGGTGAAAATTACAAATGACCTCCTAATGGCATCAGATAAAGGACTCATCTCTGTACTGGTCTTGTTAGACCTTAGTACTGCGTTCTCAATTATATCTATCAATCAAACCAGAGGATACCAACCAGCTCACTAAAATTCAAGCACGTCTTTAACCCTTGTGTTGCCTTCGGGTCAATTTGACCCGATTCAATGTTTCACCCTCCTGTCGCCTTCGGGTCAATATGACCCGATTCAATGTTTAATCCTCCTGTTACCTTTATATTTACTAACATATTTTACCCTTGAGGTCAATATGACCCCAGCTATTAAAATCTCCAGAAAATTATTAGAATTAATATTGTTTTCCAAGTTTAAGTGTGAGGTACTTTATGTTTGTTTGTTGACTCCCGAAAGAACACCGACATTAAACATTGAATCGGGTCAAATTGACCCGAAGGCGACAGGAGGGTTAAATATTTAATCGGGTCAAAATGACCCGAAGGCAACACAAGGGTTAAGACATAAAAACATGGATGACCTGCAACTTCCTGATGTTAAATAAATCAACCGTGAACCTTAAACAGACATTAAACTAGTTGCAAGTACATATCCTTGTAGCAGTATTAAAGCACTCCATTGCCATGATGAACTTCTGACGGGCATTTTAAATATCCTACTACTGTCCCCGTGTGTAGACGGCCCAGGAGAATATAGACCTACACCCTGAAGACCTCATTACATTACAGAGGCCCACTGGAGGAGCACGGTAGGACCAAAACACATTACTGGCCTCATCTTTAACGAGGTCTCTCCTCACAAGCCAGCACCTCTTCCTGCCACAAGCAGACCGGCAGACCGGCATACCGGCTTCCTCACGCCTGGTCCTCATTAGCTGCTGATTGACACACAAAGACTCCTCTCCGCGGGGCAGCACAGGGCAAACAGCCGCCGCCTCCTCCTGTAATGACGGCGCACGGTTCTCTGTCTGAGGGATGCTCTCTCCCGGCTCCGAGCTGTCACAGCTTAACGTCAGCACTGCGAACGCCACACAGAAAAACGACGTACTACGAGCACGGCGCGGCGCTGGGGCGTCACCGGAGCCATGTGCCAGAACACCGGAAGGTTTCCTCAAACCGTGGACGGAAAGCTCGTGCGTGAACATGAGCGTCACGTTCCTTTTGTATCAACCGGGACCGGGGGACATGAGAACAGCAGCTCTGAGCAGCGCCTCCGGTTTTAAGCTCTCCTCCCGGTTCCCAGTATCTATTTGTATGATGAGCTTTAAACGACGCCGACACCGGGATCAGTACCGAACACCGTCTATCAGCCCCAACACGCATGACAGGGCTAAAATAGGTGGAGCTTTTCGGCTACACTAGCTAGCCGAACGTTACCCATTTACACATATTTGCGTTTGTATTCCACCTCAAACATAAAAAGCCTCAAAAAACACAAACCAATAGTAAAACATGAAGTTTCTTCTGAACTATCCGGTCGATCGTTGCTAGCTAACCAGCCTACTGAACTCCAACCACAGCCTGAACGTTAGCGTGAGTTCTTTGCCCTGATTCTTTGGTTAAGCAAACCTGGAACAATACACCGGGATCCTGTGACCATTCTCCACTGAGACCGACCGACTGCCTCAACGGTGCTGTCTTGAAACCAAAGTGCCCCCTCACTTGAATCTCACATGTTTATTTCCAGAAGAAATACTCACTGTTCTCCAGCACAACGAATACAGCTGCAGCACGGCTGGAACAGAAGGGACAGAAGCCGCAGACTGGCTTCGAGCTAACGTTCTCATAGCTGGCTGCTCCCAGTCCTGCTCTGGAGGTCCAGGACAGCAGCTAACGGCGGTGAACCAGCTCCCCCTGCTGGACAAGTAGTGTAACTACAGCCTGATGACGCACCAGTGTTTACCTGCTGGAGACCAGGGGAGCGTTTCACCAACAGACCATGGAAGTGCAGGCCAGGATCAGGAATCCCGCAGTGTGTGGGGGGCAATGACAAAAATAAAAGGCGTACCTAAAAAACAGCAACTGTTGTTTTGAACTGAGACACATAAAACTCCTGGGGCAAACGCTTTAATTTGAAACGTAACAATGACATGACAGAAATAAGAAAGAGGAAATACAGACTATTTAAACATTAGATGTCCCCAGTTTCCCACTACTATTACTACTACTGCCACACAAACATAAATTATGTATCATTAAGTATCATACATTTCTCAATCGAACTGTTACTCAATGTTAAGATTGTTTGGAAAGACAAACAACCCGTCCACCACAACTATTGGGTTGGATTGAAATAGCATTTTGTCCATACATTTGTGGTCCCCAGATGATAAATCCTGGCGACTTTCGTGATCCCGAGTTTTACTGGAGCTACACAAGCAGGTCAATATATTCCAATATGAAGCCTATCCTTTCAGACATCTTAAACTCTCCCAGATTAAACAGCACATGTTGGATACAGTTGTGGTTCTCAGATGTTGTAACCTCATGACCTTGGTGACCCTGACATCCCCTCTAGCGTGTGTAGCTTGGAGCAACATGCCATTCGGTACACACATGTCAAGTTGTAATCACTTTGACCCTTAACCTTTCCTGTTGTGCTATCATCAGGTCGGAGCATAATTGTGTCCAATGGTTTGGTTTATGTGACAATACCTGTAAACCTGTAAAAGACATTCCCATTAGCTTGTAGTCCTAGTTAGCATGCCACCAGAACATCCGTGTTGTTTTTACATAACCGTAAACTGTCATAACAGCCTCCAATACAGTAAATAGATGATTTTAGTCAATGACAAAACAAAGTTACATTGCTCACACTCACAGGCTTGATTAGCAAAAAACAGATAAAAAATAGAAATAAAGGAAAATGTGTTAATTTCTTGTGTAGTTATAGTGCATCATGAGGGATTGACGGTGTGCTTATTATTGTCATCTACAGTAGTTGAATTGTTCCTCGTCTTCCCTTTTATCTGATCAAGTTCCATCGGGCAATAATTCATCACACCATAACACATTTTTTCACATTATACTTTAATTTCAATGTTCAATGTGTTTCAAACATGAATGATTACACAGTTAAGATGCAATTGTATTTCCAACACCATTCCTTTTTTAGAGACTTGAATTTCCAGCATTGGACATCCTTCTGTTGTCCGCTGCATTCAGTGTGTTGTGATTGGCAGTTTTACTGGGCCTGTCCCCCTCACCTCAAAGACTATCTGCCTACATTACACAGAATGCTAATGGTCAAACTTGATCTGATCATTTTTGGTGGATTTCCCTTTTAATGTTTCAGGAGTATAGCATGTCATAGTATAAACATTTCAATGATTATTAATAGTATGTAGATAATTAGTATGGATTAATTATGAAGGCAATGCTTATTGTCAGAGAAAGCATGTTGTGGATACAACTATCAAGAGCAGCCAGAGGTGCTGGACGTCTACACCATCACCGAGGTCAGGCTGATGTCTCCATCGATCTCCAGGGAGGTGATGTTTTTAAGAGGAGTGAATCGATGATTATAGGTGTGCCTGTGCATCCCATTGACCAGAATCCTGAAGGAGTGACTCTCACAACAGATAGTCAGCTGGAAGAAAACAAAGGCATTTTGCAATCACATACTTTGAAGAGCCTCTCTAATAACAGTCAAACTAAAAAACTTGCCACAGTGTCTTTTTTACACCACTACTACTGTAGGAGTCACCAAGGTCTGTATCTGTTTAGTCAGCAGTCCATGCTTTTATGTGTGCATTTGTCAAAAAATACAACAGATACATATTGCCCTTCAGTTAGTACTGGTATTAGTTAAACATTGTGAACCTTAGCATCTTATAATTATTCATGTGACAATGTGACTTATTTTGTGTTTGTGGTTGTATTTTATATGTTGCTGTTCACATTGAATGAACGTTGATACATTGTATTGCAGTCATTTAGGTGATGATGAGAAATGGCTGACCAATTTGCAAAGTGAACAACTGTTAATGTGTGTAAATGACGGTTATGACGGTTTTAGTTGAGAGCAGTTGACAGTTCAGACAGTCCGCTATTGTCTTCCACGGTTTGTCTTGCTGTTTTATTACAACGGACGTATGTCTATTCTTACATAATGATATGCTTTGCTTCCTCATATATTTCCCTTAGTAGCTCACTGGCTTTACAGTAAGGGAAAGACACTTCTCCATTTCAGCTTCAGTTAGTCTGTGATTGACCTCATTGTCTGTTAAAGAAAGCCATGAACGCACATACATCCAAATGACACCTGGCTTCACAAACTGAAACCTCCTCAACTTGGCCTGGCCAACATGAAACATAGGAAACCAGAATGCACTGACTAGATAAGGAAAAGCTTTAACTTTTGTTATCTTAGAATTTCTTGATTTTGCTGTTGTGAAATAACCCCCACATCCACTATTACCATCCTTACCCTTCACAATAAAAGCCCTAGACGTATAACTTGTGCATGTCCCCCATGTGACAAGCTAATACCGAAGGCCTTCAGCTTCCTTATTAAGGATGATTCCTTTTGCACCAGAGAGTCGGAGACTCATTCTGAATCCACTTGTATTTTGGTAGCACGTTTTGAGTAAGAACTGTTGTATAAATCAGTCAGATGATGCTTGTTCTCTATGCTCTGGCCAGTTCAAACTCACATGTCACTATCTGAGATTCCATCTCTTCTGACATTTATCCAGAGAAACAAACAACAATAAAGTCAGATTACTAAATGAAAATAGTCAGGTTTACTACTTGTGCTCAGAATTGTGTTAAATATGCACTTAGCTCAAGTAATGGCGATTCAATGATGTATCCAAACTGCTCTTGGAATTGTGGTGGATAAAATGTTTCAAATTGTGTGCTTTTAAAACATATATATAAAGCGTGTGTTAAACTTTTCCGTTGTGTTATATTAGGCTTAAATTACATCTACAAAGATGATTTAGAGGGCACACACAGCTCTTTCCCTGAGACAAGGTTCCCTGGTTTCCCTGAGACTGTTGTTCTAAATCCATCAGCAGTTTATTAGTGACTTTCCACCACCTGGTAAGTGTGTGCAATCAGTGGCGTGTTTTCAGAGTTACCGTGAACTTCTTCCTCCGGGCGAAGGGCATCGTTCCATCACGTTCCTCAGCGTCCCACTGCTCCCCCCGTTTGGAGTTTCGAACCACACAGTTCTCGTTGAAACGTGGATTGTAATGCAGAGCGATGCCAGAGCGATGGCTCAGATTCACAGTGAATCTGAGAGGAAACACAGAGGAACGAGTGAGTCATACAAGACACTGGGCCTCCTGCATGAATGCTTCCTTAGTCTTGAAAGACGAAGACCAGATAAATGTGTAATAAATTGCAATATTTGCAAAGTGTAATATCAAACAACACATTTTGGCCCAAGACAGGAATGTGGGTTTCACATGTTCCTTCTCTGGACAGCAACTTTAATTATGACACATTATCAGACTGCTTCAGTAAAAGTTGAGAAACTCACACTTGTTATTAGAACAAGTAAGAGCAGTCACTATGGTTGGAGAACAAAACATGCCATATATTAACTGAACATTGTATTCCTTGGCATTAAGAAAGACATGTCTCTATTTCTTTGTCGCTTCAGAAGTAAGATGCTTTCACTGCCCCCATTGTTTGTATTTCTGTTACATCACTTGGTTGAATCTGCACCTGGTTTATAAAAACGGCATATGATGGTAACAAGTGCAAACTCAATCATACAACAAGTAATTGATGTCCATGAATCAATATAAATCTAAACAGTCTGGGCACAAATGTAGAGTCTGGGCACAGATTTAGAGTGTAGAAACAAATGTAGACTCTAGACCCAGTGGTAGAGTCTAGGAGTACTCTAGGCTATGTCTAGGCACAGACGTATGGTCTAGGTCTAGGCACAGATTTAGAGTAACACAGTCCTCAGTCTTGAGGTGTGGTGGGATGTTGTTTAATTTCTACAATGTTGTGTAATGTGAAATCTAGTAACTAATAATAAGGAAGTCAGACCTTGTGGCATTTGGGAGAACAGTCCCCTGGATAGTGACGGTCTTGCCAGGTTGAAGTCCACCCCTGATGGGGCTCTTATATGGAACAGCCTGTACAAAGACAGAATGCCAACATTAGTTATACAAATATTCATTATTGGTTTAAACTAGTTACATTAATGAAGAGTATAGTTAATGTATAAATCATGATATATATGATCATTCATGACATGGCGGGTCCTTTCTCAGTTTCTTCTAGTTTATCCATGGTGGTCGACACTCATCCAAATCTATGGTATTTCTGAAAAACATTTCCACCTCAAACCATTGTATTCTTGTTCTCTTTAGAGGTTGCTTCTTCATCAATGCAACCTGGAATAAGGGATAATCTGATGACTCTCTCTCCAGAATGTGGTAATACTATGCAGAATGTAAGTGTATTCTTGCATTAACTGGCCGCATAGTTTGTTGTAAGGCATCCTTTTTATGGTTGTTTTTTTACTACCAATACAGTGCTATTCAAACAGTCACATATCTTCAGAAACTCGATCCCATCACACCTTTCCGCGTTGGATTGGGAGAACTGATTAATTTTCTGAAACTGGCCTTCCCAGATTTACACCCACTTCCCCCTATGATTGGTCTGCTTTGTGGAGATGAGACAGGATGGACCAGGATTTAAATCTCTATAGCTCTCCTTTTTAATATATTTATGTCTCTTTTCATGTTAACTGCTGAGTGCATTGCTACGAATGTCTTTGGGAGAGACTGAAGACTACCTGAAAATGTGCGCTGTTATCCCCATATTTAGGCAGAACCAAGTCTCCCCCCTTCTCTTAGATGATCGGCTTAGAATTAAGTGGAACATGTTTGTTTTTCTAGCAATTTGTGCAAACTGACCCATTAAATTAACAGGTGAGGTTTGTGCTGCCCCAGAGCAACTCTGTAGAACTGTAACTCTACCCTGCCTGATACTCACAGGCATTGCAGGAGGACATCCAGGCTGGGCGGGGAATCCAGGCTGGGCGGGGAATCCAGACTGGGAGGGAAATCCAGGCTGGGAGGGAAATCCAGGCTGCGAAGGAAATCCAGGCTGGAAGGGAAATCCATGCTGCGGTGGACCCGCCGAAAAAGAAGGGAAGGCAGCATTGGTTGGATAGGCTACGTGTGAAGCAAACGCAGGCTGAGCAGGAAATGCCGGCTGTCCAGGGAACTTAAACCAGAAAGAAAACACTTTAACCATCCTTCTTCTATCAGGTTTGGTATTATTGTCAACGAGAACAGTGTTTGTATAATACATGAAATACATTGAACGCCATACTTAATGCTGGTAACATCCTCACCATTGAGTTCTGGAAGGCAATCGAGGAGATTTCTACATTCCCAGCTACTGTGATGGTGTCCACCTGGTGAAATGGCATACGGTGTCTGTACTCCATGAAGTTGCAGCCATTGACGTTCAGCTGGAGAAAACATAGGGAATTTATACACGAAAATGTCAATATATTTTTATTGAAAACAACCATTCTCTGACTTCCTCCACACTTTGCTAGAAACAATTATTCCGATGAACAATCACAAATAATACTCATGGCTTATTTTGAAACTCTCCGGCTGCGCAAGAGTGCAGGCAGACTTGTGTGAGGTCAAACTTGAGGGGTTAATTATTCGTTGCAAAATAAGTTATATACAAACTATAACTTGTGTTCTTCAAAATGACCTGTTTTGCATTCACCAAAGAGACACAGGATTTGTGAAACAGGATCTGCCTGGATTACATTTCTAGAATTGTGTACAAACGGAGTAGCTCATATTTTCAGATAGTCAGACCTGGTAGGAATCCCGGGAGACAGTGATGCTGAGGCTGAAGGCAGAGCCCGCAGGGAACGGAGAGTTGAGCTTCCTCTCTTCACTGCCCCAGTTGCCCTTCTGTAAGGTGTTGGTAACCACATAACCCGGGTGGCTGTCATACCGGGGGTTGATGTGGAGAGCGATGTCTGCATTGTTCCCGGAACCACACTGTAAATTCACATTGAACCTGGAGAGAAAACAAACACACCATTAAATGGTCTAAAACAAACTGTCATTGTTTACATTTATATAGTATAAATTGTGTATAAAAGGCCAAAATATGGCTTGAATCTGTGTTCTTGTGTTGCAAATAATTAACGTCATTTTTAAGGTACCGTGTGGAGGTTTTGACCCCTAATGGCGCTGTAGAGCAATGTGAAACGACGCACACACATGTGTGTGAGTGACAACAGAATGGTAACATTCTCTGTCCTTATCCTTCTCGACCTTTCTGCAGCATTTGACACCGTGAACCACCAGATCCTGATCTCTTCTCTTCAGGACCTGGGGATCTCAGGCACTGCACTCGCTCTTTTCTCTTCCTACCTTAAAGACCGCACCTACCGGGTAACTTGGAGAGGATCTGTGTCTGATCCTTGTCCTCTCACTACTGGGGTTCCTCAAGGCTCCGTCCTGGGTCCCCTCCTCTTCTCTCTGTACACAAATTCTCTCGGCTCTGTCATTCGTTCGCATGGCTTCTCCTACCATAGCTATGCTGATGACACCCAACTGATCTTCTCGTTTCCACCGTCCGAAACACAGGTGGCGGCACGAATCTCTGCCTGTCTGACTGACATCTCTCAGTGGATGTCTGCTCACCACCTGAAGATCAACCCTGACAAGACTGAGCTACTATTCCTTCCAGGGAAAGGCTCCCCCACCCACGACCTGACTATCACCTTCAACAGCTCTGTGTTGGCCCCTACCCTGACTGCCAGGAACCTCGGGGTGACACTCGACAGTCAACTCTCCCTGACAGCCAACATCGCTGCGACGACGCGTTCCTGTAGGTACATGCTGCACAACATCAGGAGAATACGTCCTCTTCTTACTCAGAAGGCAGCGCAGGTTCTGATCCAGGCTCTGGTCATTTCACACCTTGACTACTGCAACTCCCTCCTGGCTGGTCTACCTGCTAAGGCCATCCGACCCCTGCAGCTCATCCAGAATGCAGCAGCTCGACTGGTCTTCAGCCTCCCGAAATTCACCCACACCACTCCGCTCCTCCGCTCTCTCCACTGGTTACCGGTGGCTGCTCGCATCCGCTTCAAAACACTGGTCCTGGCGTACCGTGCTCTAGACGGATCGGGCCCCGTCTACATCCGGGATATGGTCACACCGTACACCCCGGCACGTTCCCTCCGCTCGGCAACAGCCAATCGACTTGTGACTCCTGCACCTCGAGCTAATCACTCTACATCCAGACTGTTTGCTGTCCTGGCTCCTCAGTGGTGGAGCAGGCTCCCCACTGACATCAGGACAGCAGAAAGTCTCTACATCTTCCGTCGGAGACTGAAAACACACCTTTTCCGACTATATCTGGATTAAAACACAGATTAGCACTTCAGTGGCACTTAGATAGCACTTACTTATGGTACTTTTGTAGTTCGACTATGTTGAGGAAATGTTACTTCCTGTATTCTTGTTGTTCTTAGTTTGTACTCTAGGTTGAAATGCACTTATTGTAAGTCGCTTTGGATAAAAGCGTCTGCTAAATGACATGTAATGTAATGTAATGTAACAACAGGATATATTTAACATGCCTTAACATACAGCCTTTACCAAAATCACAATCAAATAAAAATCGAAGGATTTTTTTTTTCTAAAACAAGAAAATAAAAGCCTTGATAGAGTTTCGGCACAGATGAATGGGATTAATTCAGCGTAATGTGTCCTTATGACAAATAAACAGAAACAAATTAGAGAGAATGAAATGCAATTACTATCATTATCCGCATCGAGGCATTATTCTACAGACAGCACAGGACAATGAATAATGAAATGTTAACAGCAGAGGGAGCAAGTGACGAGCGCCCTGACCTATCGGCTCCAGGCAGGACTCGTCCAGTGATGCTGATGGACTTCCCCTCCTGCAGACCCCCATGGATCGACCCAGTGAAGGGGATTCTCTACAAGGGACAGGAAAAAACAGGTTAACAGCTGCATGTCACTCAAACTGCTGATGTTCTTAATGCTGGTATAAACCCCCTTCAGGCACTTTTGTGATTGCTGATAATAGGCTATATAAATGAAGCTAGTCAAGCTGGTGTGTTTTAGTCCATCCCTGGACTGTACATGGTTCGGTTTGGGGTGCTTCCTACTCTTCTTTTTAAGGTGCACATGTTCAGGCTTTCATTCACACAAGAAATGGGCTCTATCTCCACAAGGTGCGTCTGCAACCACCACTGATGTAGAATTGGACTGTGTGAATACAACAACCCGTTGTCTCATGCTCCGTTTGGACTGACATAATAAACCAGTCTCACTCCGTCATTACCGTGTCCTGAGGTCTTTATTTAGGCTTCCATTCTATTTTTCCAACACTACCTGTCTAAAAGTCAGGTTTTCTTTTTTCCACCAGTTCAACGTTCCTCATAGTGACTTAACATGTTGCACATTCGTGCATTTTGTTTTACTATTTTGTGTTTTAATCCCCTTTGTACAATATAGACAATAATTATTGAATCCTTATTAGTTTCATGATCCTCCCGTTTGTCTCTTTGAGCTCCCGTGTTCCCTACTTTCGCTTCAAGTTCAGACATTAATGCAACATGTTTTTGTTTTTTCCACTTTCCAGATTAGTTTGTTTCCTCACCTTATATTATGGGGGCCCACTTCTTACAAATTCAAACCATTGCGACCCAATTCCCAATAGATCTATGTGAGAAGAGCTCATTTGTGCATCAAAGAATGTTCCTGAACATCACCTTCCATCCTAGTGAGAGTGTGCTCACCTGTGTGCGCGGATGTGTCGGCGCGAGAAGTGTTAACTGGGGTGCTGAGCGATTAAATATATCTCTTGTTCTGTTTTGTGGTGCCCCCTCAGGACTTGGTGCCCTACGCGCGGCGGCGCTGGGCTTAGCCCAGACTAGTGAAGCAGCGAAATTTTTAGACATAGAAACAGTCTCAGACAGCAGCTTACGTGCGCCTGCTGCCAGCCGGACTCCGCTGTTTTGGGTGAATGACGTCACGTGCGACCTGGAGGTGTTAACCACTTGTGTGCCAAATCTTTTTTTTCTTCTTTAAAAAAAAAATAACATTCGAGGCTAATTAAAAAACATCCGGGGCTTTAGCACAGTGAAAACAAGCATTACATGTATGTTTCTGCCACTGATTATTGCTCATGCCTTGATGTTTTCTTGACCTTTAACTTTTTTTGTGGGCCATGTAGGCTATGTCCACACCCAACCTCAGGACAATGGGCTACTTTCTGTCTGCCAACACCAAGGACATTGTACAATGTACATATTCATACTGACATCTGCTATTAATATGTTGCATATTTTATGTAATGCAGAAAGCCCCCTCCACCACCTTTCTTTCTTGGAACACACAAGCACACGCAATCATCGGTTCCAGGCGGGACACAATTAATGCAGTCAATGTTTCCTTATGCTGAAAATAATTTCTGTTTTGGTAAGAGTCTTTGTTTGTTCTATTCAATGTGCATGTGCCAAGTCCAAATATTTGATATTGTCTCTTCACTTCCCGCCTCGCTATTAAAAGCATGTTTACTTTCACCTGGCTGCCAACGTTCTTGTACCAGCAAAAGAGCAAGTTTTTTCTTTAGTTGATTTTAGTACATTTTCTCCTACATGTTGGTTCTTTAACTCCTTTGTGGACCCATCATGCCTCTTGTTTTTGTTTTGCATTTCCTCTCTATCATATCAACCTCTGGACAGTAGATGGCGCCCCATCCTCATGAACAGTAATGTATTCTATCTCTCCAAAGTGTTTATTATTCAGAAGCTGACCTCCAAGTCTATAGATACTGCAGTTCATTCATTGAGTATGGAGGACTTAAAGTGACTTAATATAAATAAATAAATTCATGAATAAATACAAGAATAAATAAATAAATGCTTAAATAAATGTATAAATAATAGGGCTGTCAGCGTTAACGCGTTAATCTAGGGATTAATTTGGCCGCCTTAACGCACTAAAATATTTTAACGCAATTAACGCAATTTTTTTTTTATTTTTAATATACTTTATTAATCCACAAGGGGAAATTAGTTCTCTGCATTTAACCCATCCTTAGTTATTAAGGAGCAGTGGGCTGCAGTGATGCGCCCGGGATGCAACTGGGGGTTCAGTGCCTTGCTCAAGGACACTTCGACTTGCTTCCGGTGTTCGTTGAAGTTGTTACACTCCTCTGAGTGTCAAACCGCGGCAGTACGGTTTGACACTGTTTCCGTTTTTAAAACAATTATTTCTCCGCAAAAATAAGGAGCAGAAATCAGTTTAACTCGTGGATGAATCGGTCGGGTTTCCTCCTGCTCCTCCTTCCTTCCGTCTCCCCCTCTGATACACAGAGGAACGGAGGGCGACGTGTCTGGTGACGCGGCGCGGAAAGAACTCGTCACACGAAACCTTCAACGTGATTGGTCAATCCGTTTGTCTGTCAACATTTTGCGAAAAAAACAACCAATGATCACTCAGTAAATCACAAGGACCTCCCACCACACATGTGAGGCTCTATAGCAGCCTGTCAGTCAGAGAAGCAGTTTTGTCTTTAAAAAGAAGGAACAAACTTTCAATTGCGATTAATCTCGATTAATCGCGATTAAAAGTGTGTAATTAATCGCAATTTCACAATGTGCGATTAATTAGTTAATTTTTTTTAATCGATTGACAGCCCTAATAAATAAATAAATAAACACAGTAATAAATAAATACATACTTAAATAAATGTGTAAATAAATAAATACAAGAATAAATGTATACATAAATAAATACATAAATGAATACATATAAGTTATAACTCAACAGGACATCATTAAATAAATGTATTTCTACATTTCTGTATTTCTTCATTTATTTATATCTCTATGTATGTGTCCACACGTATTTCTTCATTTATTTATGTGTCCTATATTCCAGCCGGGGGGGGCACGGAGCGAAGCAGCGCGTGCGCTCTGATCGCTCTTTTAATGAAGTATCGATACTAAAATATGCTAAATCACATCGTTTTTAACGTACGGGTACTTTGTTAGTATCGCTACACCGTGCAGCATGACAGCAGCAGATGTAGCAGACTAACATTCAAGCTAACCTAACTTCTCAAACGCCGTCGACATCTGAACGCTGATTGGCCGAGACGCGACACGTCCCATCAAAGATGGTCTATTGCGAAGAGCACCACTCCACATTTTCTCCACGTCTCACTGCAATCTCAACGGGCCAGGTGAAAAAAATAATAAATCGGAACGCGTCTCTGGTATTGTTCAGGGGGCCGGTCCAAATGGGGAGGCGTAGTTTGGGGACCACTGGTCAAGTAGGAGAGCAAGACAGAAGCAATCGATCCCTAGCACTTGGACCTGGAAACGAACAGCGTTTATTATGCGTTCTTGTCTGTACATTCTAAATACTACTGTTGTTGAGTCACGGATGTTTTAGCCTAGGGACGCCACTGGTGTGCGGCATCTATCGGTTGTGGGTCCGCGTCCGTTTACTCCGAGCGGAGACCGGGCACAGCAGCTGGATCTCGAAGGAACCACCGAGAGACTGCAGAACAGCGCATGACGTCAGCAGTTGCATCACAGGAAACCGGTGCTCGTAAAGTTCTGTCGAGTTATTTATTGTGAAGTTGATCAATGTTTTTTTGCCGTTTGTTATTGACAATGTATGAGATTGTACATGTGCAATTAATGAATACATTTTGTTTAAGAGTTATTGCGAAGTTACGTTCATAAGGCGTGTCCTGATTAGTTGAAGTATTTATTAAAGCCAGACCATGAGCTCCAAGTACAAGTACAGTCCAGTTAACGTGTACCGTGTGTGTATGCGCGTGCGTGTGTGGAGAATCACAAAGTACACAAGCCACGGCTGCAATGACCTGTTAACCCCCCTATATATTGTGCCACTCTTTCCCCTGTCTCTTGCTGGATTGTTGTCTTTTTCTTGTCGTCCTGTCGTTCGTGTTACTAGTGCGTATTCCTGATCCTGCCTGTTTCGACCCGGCCTGGCCTGACGCCCAATTCTCTTCCTTTCCCCTTTGTGGAACTTTTTCCTCATTAAAGAGCGCCTTTTGTTATCCACGCTGAGTCCTGTCAATTCCTCTGCGCATGAGCTCCTGCACCGCGCTACCCGTGACAGCAGCCGTGACACATCACACACTTTCTGTACGACACTGAAGACAAAATGCCAACTATTTTATGTAACAATTGTAATCATCTTCTCACGGTTCCGATTGAGGAACCATCCTTCTTGATTGTACTGCAACATGAATCAAAATGTGGAAATATGATCAGCACAAGTCTAGTACAGACGCTATATTAAGTAGGATTTAATATCGTATAAATTATGAGGTATTTATAGAATGTAAGAACCGATCTTGACTCATGCGAAACGTTCTTCTTCTCTTGCGGTTGATAAGTGGACCGGACGGACCTGAGCAGGACCAGCCTTCCCTCCCTTTCAAATAAAAAGTGTGAATCACTTACTGGTGTGTGAAACGGGGTCTGCTGGTGAAAAGCCATGGTACCGGAGAAGTGCACAAGGGGCCGAGCTGCAGGAAGCACACAACGACACTTTTCACGGGGAGCTTTTCTTCAACAGTTAGGTTTCGATTCTCCCAAGGGGGCGTCGTTCAGACCAGAGAGCGAGAGAGAGAGAGAGACGGAAGTAAAGGGTGTCTGACAGAGAGGATCTGCTGCAGGAAGAACTGGTGACAAACAATAGAACGTGTTGTGTACTGTCATCTGCGGAGAATTGAATAACATGGCTGAAGTATTGAACACTTCTGGATGATAAGTTTGAACAGTTACAACTTTAAGGGAAGTAATGAGAAAAAGAAAAGAAAAAATGCATGAATACAAAGGGGTGTAAGAATAGAATGTCATGCATAACTGCACACATTTCACTAATAATACTTAAGATGTATTTTTACATTTAGAATGCAGTACTTTAACTTGCAAAAGATAATTTGTTGACACCATAACAGCTTGGCATGTCTGGGGAATATTCGTCCTCAATCCAGTGGAAGGTTTTATTCGAGGACCCTATGAATGACTGTTCACGTGCCTCACAGGAGCGAACATGCAGCATCAACTTGAGGTCACAGATAAGATGCAGCCATGTCGTGGTCATTCACCAATGAAAGAGCAGGAAGTGTGTGATACCTTATCTATAGCACTTGTTAAGTGTCCTCACAAAGTGATAAGAGTAACAGAATCCAGTTGAAAGGCAAGGTTAGGGACGATTAGAAACATAGGGTACAATGTCAGTCTTGGACTGTTGCTCATGGCTTGCTCTCAGCTCCAGGTAAACGTCGATGGAAATGCTCCACTACGTTCACCGTCTGTCTGCTGGGGACTGCTCAGCACGGAGCGCAGACGGCCAGGAGACGTCAGACATTCGGTCATGACAAGCATCCGCAGCTCGCATTACACATTGTTACGTCGGCAACGGCTCGAGTTGTAGTTGAATTGAAGTTAGGGTCGGTAAAGTACCTGCTACTCATCCACATGAGAGCGGTGTCATGTGGATGATTGTGTGAGCAGTCAGCTGGAAGAGGAGCCTCACAGAGCTCTGAGCACAGCTGTCGACTCACACCGGGTTCTACAAGCATTCGTTTCATCTCATAAGTTTGAATCAGAATATACAAAAACTAGGTTCAAAGTGAGTAAATCAAGAAGGAAAATGCTGACGCTTGCTTATAATACATAGAGTATAATACACTGTTAATGTCCAGCTGCTCTGTATTCCTTAACAATATTGCTTTTTGTCATTTATTTGTTTAGAATTCACTGATTCTGGAAGAAAGCAAGCACACAGAGTCACTGGAGATCAGCTTTAATATTTTAAATTGTTTAGACCAGAGGCTTACAAAGTATCAACACAACCTGTACAAAAATACTCTGCAGATTAAACCTCGACCATCAAGAAAATCAATCAATGTGCCTAAAGTACAAATGAAAAGGCTCTAAATGTAAACCCTTGCTCGAGTGTACACAGGAAAGACACATACTTGTATAAATATCATTTTCTGAGTCTTATTTCCAGTTTTGTCCTCGGCTCACTGTTCTGCTCAGTCAGACTGAACAAACAGCTCTCATGATACCTCCGTGGGTGTGACCCACTCATGACGTCTGACCGACTAAAGCAGGATGTCATGTGACTGCTCTTTCGAGTTGCTCCAGCAACACAACTCCAAATGGCCCGAAGTTCCAACCCAGCTATCAGAGAGAATATGTCGCATTACACGTTGCTGTAAACCATCAGCCTCAGTTCACGTGTTCAGGCAACACAACTATTTCTTACAGTTAGAAAAAAGATCATGCTTTGTGTTAAATTAATAACAGAACAACAGAACGTAACAATGGGAAGTAACAAAGTCATTCCCGTAAATAAACAACAACCACCATAGCAGACTTTCTTACTTTCAATATCATATGGTGGCATTCTGGGTAAAAAGACTTGTCTTTATTGCTACCATCCACCATCACCATCACCGGCCTGATGTGGACTCCCTTGTTTCTTATTCTCATTACTAAACTACAGAACCTTCATACTCGCTTGTTGCACTTCCTCACTTGCTCTTACCAAATACATAAAACGTCCACATTCATGGCCTCTGGGGTTTGCAGACAGTGCCAACATTTCCTCTGAGGACTGGGCTGAATTTACAGTCATTTAGGACCAGCTGCATCTGAAGGGCGGTAAAATGCTAAAGAAATGTCGATGTTGGTTTTTACTGGTCCAGATTTGAAGATCTCGGTCTCAGAGATGTACCACAGTACCATGGCGGTAACTGGCACATTCTTGTGACGCTCACAGAGTTGAACACTACAGAGTCTAAACCCTGCTGGAAGTTCTGTGAGGCTGTACTGAGTGCTGCTTTCAAAGAACGCTAAGGAAAAGTCAAAAATCACCAAACTTATAAAATGCATCACCTGGAAATAAATGACACCATGGACCAACTGGATCACCCACAGACTTCCCCGCCAGCAGGTTTCATAGGAACTAGCCATACAAGGTGAAACCATCAGCCTTCCTACACCGAGGATGAATCAGTGTCCACTGACATGCAGATGCATATACAGATTGTCATTTATGGAAAGCAAGTAGAACAGAGGAGGAACCGGTTTGCACACATAAAAGAAAAAACCCCGGTTGAAATGTAATGACTGAGAATGGAGACTAAGACAAAAGACATGTCGTCTTAATAGCAGTTAATGGGACGCTAAAGTCATTTTCATATAATGAGAAGTGGTTAGCGCACTTCAACACGAGAACAGAGAAGTAGCCCTTGGACGCCTTGTCACATGACCCCCTTGCTTGTCTTCGCGCCCCTTAACAGAATCCTTCTTCCTCTCCGTTGGCCTCACCTGTCACAGTCCATCAGCTCTGAATACAGAACTTACATTACTGAAAATGTATCAGATTTGACTGTGTGCAAGATAACAAGAATCATTCAAGATACAGTTCACAAGTCTCCATAATCCTAAATCCAATGGGAAAATCCCATTTTTGTGTTTTAAGTGTCTGGAAAAGAAGATGATGGAATCATGAAGGGAGCAACCGCTCTTCCCACAGGCACATTAACACAGGACCCGCAGTTCTCCTCATTCACAAGCAGTCACCTTAGAAAAGGTGGTTTATATTAGTTGATACTCAGCAGGACAGCCTCAAAATGTTCACACTTCTCCACAAAATCATATTTACAACATTTTCCATTTGATTGATGGTCCATTGCATCTCATTTCCGCTTCCATGACATTAAAACATAGACATCTATCCACTAAATAAAATGCTGAAGACTTTTGTTTAATGCTGGTGTAAATGGTGTTGTAGGCTGGTTCACTGTGTGTCCTGACAATGCCTTCTGTTGCTGTGGTACCTACTCAGGCGTCTTCCAGAAGTGTCCAGGGTGAGACAGCCTGCGATTGAGTTTAGGCAGCCTCTCCAGCATGCCTGCCAGCGGAGTGAAGGTGGGCCTGTTCTCGTCTTCAGAGGACCAGCAGGCGGACAGGATCTCCTGTTGAGATGGAAGGAGGATTGCTGTTGTCTGGATTTCACAAAGAGAGTGCCCGTCTCATGGTCATTTTATTCAGCAGGACATTGAGGCAAACAGACAAATGTGTTTGCCTCTTACACTCCTGCTGGTCCCCTCTGATCAAGTGAGGATTGCCCTTCACATGCTATCTGACAGACTCACCGTCACCTCCTTGCCCAGGTTGGCGTCTGCCAGCACCTTCTTCACGCCCACATTGCTGCCCACTAGCCAGATTTTAGTCTCCGCAGGCAGGTTGGTCATTGGCCAGTCTCCGAGCTGCAGCTCATACAAGATTGTGCTGAAAATGACAAAAATGACAAAAACAGTGAAACCCCCCAGCAGGTATGCCAAGTGGCGTATGCATCTCATAAAGTAACACAGCAACAAGAAGCAGTTCACCTCAACAGACTCTCTAAAGACGTGACGAAGCACCAAAGATGAATTAATGTTTAGTTGTAATGCCACCTTTACTTTAGAATGGAGCAACAAAGGAGTGCCTGTTGATAAACCTGAGGAGGCTGTTGAGTCTAATCAATTAATCAATCAATCAATCAATACCCAAATGCATAAACGTCAGCAGCTTTGGAGAACGGCAGCTGGTCCTCAGTCACCTCTGGACTCATTTTCCGAACAATCTCTGGAGCCAGGTAGTCGATCCAGCCCCGGGGTATCCTCAACACGTTCTTCCTTCTAAACACACACACACACACACACACACACATAAAGACCAGGCTCTTGGTTTCCCAGAGGAACAGATATTAGATGGAGAGATGTCCCTCCTACCTGCCTTCCTGTACCACTCCAGCCATCCCAAACAGGCCAAAGTCTGTGATGACCACCCTGTTTGTGTCGTAGAACACGTTCTTAGACTTCAGATCCTTGTGAATTATGTTTTTGGCATGCAGATAACCCATTCCCTGTAAAAGAGCTCATTATTATCTTCCCATATATGATAACTTGGAGCTTCAAGAACATGGGAGAATGCAAACAATAAACAAATGTCACATTAACATTTTGGAAATAAAATATTACACAGATAATAATAGTTCAGACAAATATGATTACTTTTTAAAGGGTTGGATCCTTTCAGAAGCCACTGTAGATCTGATAAACTAAATGTCATGAACTTCAGGTTTTTATCTTCTACAGAAATTAGCATGTTGAAATGATTGAGTTTCTTATCTTTTTATAATTCTGTCGGTCTCACACGGTTCAAGGGTCGCTTACCGTTACAATGTCCTGCGCAATCTGTCTGATTATATTGACGTCGAGCATGTGACCTCTTTCTCTTACAACAGAGTACAGAGTCACTCCTTGACAGAAACTGCAGAGAAAACACACGCAACAACTCAGACCAAACTCAGACCAAATTCAAAAATACGCAAAAACACATGTGGAACCACATCCCGTGTTTTCACCATCACGGTAGTTTAGATGCTGCTGGAAGTGAGGGAGCAAGAGCAGAACTGCGATGCGACGAGTCGTGCCGCTGTACCTGGTGATGATGGCGAGGTGTGGCGGGGCCATGCAGGCGCCCATGAACAGAATAACGTTCTCGTGCCTGGTCTGCCTGTAGTTCATCACCTCCTTCTTGAAGAGCTTCAGGTGATCCTGGTTGTTGCCGTCGATCTCCAGGAGGCGAATGGCCACCTCACCGTGCCAGCGACCCCTGTGCACCTTGCCCCAGTGGCCCTGGACCACCACAGAGTCCAATGTGTCAGCTGGGATGGACACAGATGTTGCCATTGTATGTTGTATTCTAAGATTGGGTGTGTCTATATTACATGTCTGTCTTCACCTTGCCAATCAGCTCTCCGAGCTGCAGCTGCTCATATGGGATGTCCCACTCCTGCAGGTAGATGCTGTTCTGGCTGACCTTACGACAGATGCCCCTCCGGCGGCCGTTGGCCCCACGGCGGCATATGGAAGCAGGCAGCTCCTCCAAGCCGTCCTCAGCGCCCGCATCCGGGGAAAGGCCGCGCTCGCTGCCGTTCTGGTCAGCTGCTTCCTCGTCCTCTGCTGGGTAGTCCTCCTCCTGAAACGGATAGCACAACCAAGAGTTTCATTTAGCGTAAAAACTCGGGTCAACGCACTTCATGAAGAAGGATCAAATCAACAACTAAATGTTAGAAAGAAAGAAATGTAAACTTGTATTTATCCCCGTGGGTAAATCCGTCTCTGCATTTAACCCATCCTTAGTTATTAAGGTATTAAGGAGCAGTGGGCTGCTGTGAAGTGCCCGGGGTACCTGGTGGTTACAGGACGACCACTCATCCCCATGAGCTACAGCCGCCCCCCAAAAGGGGAACAGATAACTCAGATGAAAGTTGGAAATCATTATTTAATGTTTTTACAGTGTTACATAATAGGCATCATGGTGCTCATCATACACAAAGCCCTAAACAGCCCTAAAGGGTCTTTTCAGCTCTACAGTGAATAATGTAATGTAATAATATTCAATTATGGGTTGTTTCATGTATAAACTAAGAATGGTGTTTTCGAACGAGCCCTTCATATCTCATTGGGATGTGATTTGGGCCGTTACACCCCAGGACTCCCTGCTCCCTGCAGCTGGTGGCATGCGTCACTCAGAGAGAACACAACCTCATTTCCACTTCTACCAACTTCCACTGACGGCAAAAATATAGCAGCGGTAGTAAATAAGACATGTGCCCCAAAACAGTACTTTGACAAGTGCTGTGAACCACATAAGCACCTCATCTTAGTAATAACAGGCAAATAACTTCATTTTCACCTCCTCTGGGGAAGTAAGTCACCAAAAAGACGAAGTGAAACGGCGGTCAGTACTCACCCCTCCTGGCTTCGCTGCCATTAGCTGAGTTTCACTGGCGGCCAGCTGTGACACTCTGGAAGCAGAACGACAAGATCAGCAACTCACTAAATCCTTGGTAGGCTTATTATGATCTGTACATACTAGCCTACGGATTGTTTTATTGAGAAGAATGTGATATGGGTACATGCACTCATTTCAGTTTTTGAACATCAACAAGAAACCCAACGATAAGGATCCCTGACATGTGAGACGTCAGAGTGAGTAGACCAGTCACAGAGCACCAATAGAGCGGTGCTCTCTGTAGCACACACTATGCGTCACATTCATCCAAAACATGTCTGTGCTGACATTTCTTGTTCCTGATCAGCCCACGAATATGGAATGGGATTTGCCATTATCAGCCAAAATGAAACTTATGCTGCTTTCTCTTACCCAGACTCATTGTTGCTGCCACACTGTTGAGCAGCAGTATGTGTGGAAGCAGGAACATCTGTTGGAACAGACAACTTCAGAATACTGCCTTGAGCCACAAGGCTTATTCTCATCATTCACACATGCTGCACGAATACTTTACACAGTATGAATACATATGCTACTTCATGAATTCAGAACAGACAATCAGTTTTTAAAGCGTTCACAAGTTTTGACCATTTGCAACAATGTGAAATAATCCGTCCCGTCTACTTCTCTGTAAGTGTCACATGCCAGTGTGTCTGCTCTGCCTCTTCTGTAGTTTGGACTCATGTGTTTGTTGTGTGTGTTCAGCAGTTTGCAGCCATATTGGACAGATTGTTATGGCAAAATAGATGTTATCTCTCTGGATTCTGTTTAAATAAAATGTCAATGCAAAAACAGTCTGCATTAAAGGTTAACCCTTGCTTGTGTGTACGGTGAGAACCATTGAGGGAAGCAGCCCACTGTGTGGGAGGAGTCTGTGGGCGCTCATGGATAAACACACAGTGCTGCTGTTGGACTTGACTTTCTTGCAGTAATGACTTTATGACTACAGAGTAGTATCTTGAGAATGACTACTGGTTACCTGGTGGTGTTTATGAGTCACGCTTTAATCTCTCTCTGAGACCAGTCTCACTGTGGAATATGTAAATGTGAACTATAGAAAACAACAAGTAAACTCCTGATGTCTAGTCTAAAGTATAAGCCAACACCAAAAACACTTCATTTCCCATAATGCAACCACTAGCATGATAGCACTGCCTGCTAAATGTCCACATCTTTCAAACTCCATGCCTCTATTTAGCAATGCAGGCTTTTTTTGTCTCCTCGCCCAAGCTGAGCCAATCCCAGAAACCCATCATCGATGATACAACTCCCCCAGAGACACTGAGGGCTCTAGGCCTTCTCAAACTAGTTCATCGGTCGAACAACTTAGATCTCGTAACCCGTTTTTATTCTAGAGCATCTATTTTCTCAAGAGGAACGGTGAGTGACAGAAGTGTACAGTGATTGGTCGAACCCATGAGCCAATCGCATGAGCTGGTCACCACCATTTATAAAACGTGCCGTGTAAACAACAGAAGGCACAAAACACAAACAGCTTGAGTCAGAAAAATCGCACTTTCATAACACCTTTTTTGCTTATGTTTTCATGATTTGTTCATGTAATATTACAACAGCAGCTAAGAGAGGTTAGGGTGAACTCCTTGCTCGTCAATCTCTCAGCTGGAGATGCGAGAGCTACGCTGGATGAATGATGTCACTTCAACGAGTGGCAGCACGTGAAATTCAGAGTGATTCTAGGTTATACGTTTTAGAGAGCTGCTGATTGAACTTATGGTCCTTATGCAGGCTGCAGTTTGTGCTATGTTGTGTTACTGCATTCCAAAGAGAGTTTCTAATAGTAATTAATCCACCACATTGATATCAATGAGAGAAGAATAAACATCATAAATATATCTAACCGGATACAATGACTGTGTTTTACCACCAACATCCTGCTTGCTTTACACAAGGTTGGGGTGTGTGTGTGTGTGTGTGTGTGTGTGTGTGTGTGTGCGTGTGCGTATATAAGAGAGTTTTCAAGGACAGGGTGCTGACCTGGGAAGTGGAAGCGGCTGTCCCGGGGGCCCTGTGGTGACGTGTTGGTTGGGGGGGTGGCGCTGACACTGGTGGGGTTTTGTGCTGGAGACGAAGGTGTGGAGGAGGTGCCTGATGACGGGTTACTACTGGAGTCCAGCTGGTTCAAACTGGGGAGAGGCTCCTGGAACACACACACACACACACACACTAGTAAGGAGCCTCCAACTTTTACACTTTTATATTTGTAATCCCACTATACATTTACCGTGGGGATAAAATCAGCAACAGCAGTCCAGAAGATAATTCCAAGCATATTTTATAGAATTATGAATAAAGATCTATACAAACAAATCCATGGAAAAGAAACCTGTACTTACCCTTTTTGTAATTGCTTTTGGTAAAGTGCCAAACTGCAGTGGGATCTCTGCTGTGTGATCAATTCGATTATTGATATCTGATGGCACTGATTCTGCCCTCCGCATCCTCGGCACTACAAACCACATTCAACCATTAGCCCACACATGTTCAAGTCTGTCAATGTTTACGGGAGGTTTCAGCAGTCGGAGTGAGACAAACAACATTTCCTTTTTGTGTTACTTTCTCACCACAGCAGCACAGCATCACTGTCTGTTCAGACTGACCCTTTACACCGAGCATCCTTTGGGTCCTATCAGTGCCCGTTCGGTGTGAGCTGAATCATTGTACACACAGCAACGCAGAACACCAGGAGGGCTCTAAACCCAACCAAGCCAGTGCCTGCAGAGCGCTCTGTGATGGAAACAGAGACCGGCGTGACCCAATGCACCTTGAAGGAGTCCTTGGCTCCTCAACCAGGCAAAGAGTGCACACCCGGCTGGAACCTACATCCTATCTGCTCAGGTTACACTACAGAAGGGCCATGATAGCCAGCATCAACCACAAGCACACCCCAAGACTTGAACAGAAACTGTGACTCTTCGCTTTAAGAAGGATCCAGAAAACTCATGTTGCCATTATCTTGGTTGGTCAGTTAGCAATAACACGGTGGATCAAGTGTCCAGAGCAAGAGACCAGGTGGTATAGAGACCACAGATCCCTCACTTGGCATGACAGGCAACAGATCATGGCCCTGGTGACCCCACATGTTACTCCTCATCTCTCCCCATTTCATGTCAGCTCTGTACTGTCCCTTCTGTAACCAGGTCAGAATAGAATAAACCATAAAACACATCTACTGTTTTAAATGCCAAGTCTGTTACAACTGAGCAGATATAAAAAGATATGGAATGATAACTGATGCTAAAACTGCATCAGGTCTTTATACTCTAAACTCCTCAAACAAATAGGTATGGCAATGTTTCCAATCCAGTCGGAGCAAGAAGCTAGAGGAGAGGCTGCTGGCCGAGCACGTGGAATGCACTGCAGAAGGGTTCCAAGTCTATTTCTGTTAAGTTTGTGTATTGAGGTGGGTTACACAGATACTGGTATTAAAAGGTTATATACTTATATTATATTATAGACTGTGGTCGGATTCTTTAGAACACTTTCTTAATACAAAAAAAGAGTTCAGTTTTATCTGACTGCTTGTATTGATTGATGAAGATGTAGCCATATGCAGCAATACAGAAAACCGAGGATGTGATACATTGAGCTGCTGTGTGCATACAAAGGTGATTTGTAATGAAATCAAATGGTGAGGCCAAATATGTTTATTGAACTTCTTCCAGATGTGGATGTTTGCAAACGACTGAGAGATAATGTCCTGTCGACCAGATGCCGTTTCACTGCTAATCACCAGAAGCACACTTGGTGTTCTGAGCTGCTGTCAGCATGATGTCATTTCCATTTGAATTGGTTTTTTCCACTCTCACATTTATTGAGATCGACCCAAACATGTGTGCTTTCACTCAGTGGGAAGGTGCACTTCAGCTGGACTCTGAACTACCTCCAGAGTAAACAGCCCTACACCCACACACACACCCAGACACACACACACATACACACACACGATGAACCTATCATTAGCTGTACAATACCGCCAGCTAGCATTAAAGAACTGCAGAACAGTGTCAGGTGTTTTTTTTATAATCAGCAGGAAGTGAAACTGAACCAGCTGTTGAGTTGAGATCCATAAAAGGAATTAACTTGTGTTGTACGTGCATTCCCTCCTTTGTACGTAGGCAAACATTTAGTGTGAATCCTACGCTCCGAGATGATAAATGAGGGCCACTTGTCACGAGAGGTCATGAGCTGACATACCCCTGCAGTACTTCACTAGAGCATCAGCAACAATTGTACTGTATTTCACTGGTAATTCAATGTTTAAAAAAAAAAATTTTAAATTAAGTGCTTACACGTGAGAAAGGATATCCGACACGATGGAACATCTTTGGTACATTTGTTGTGGCACTTTAACCTGTGAACAGAAATTATGACATAATGAGACCTCAACAGGTATCATCACATGAAGCGGGGAGGTTATATTTACAGCCTCTTACTTGCAGTGTTTGCACTTGACACCAAACATCATGCTCCTGCGACACACTTGGCACGTCTGGGAGAGCCAGGACTTGGTGGAAAACCTACAGAGGGAGAACTAAAACGTTTATTTATCACAAAGACATTCAGATGAATTCACCTTGTGCCAGTCAGCTCCTACATTCAGTGAGTGTAGTATTGAATGGAGGGTTGTGTGGTTTGGGATTGGAGACCCAACGCCACATTAACAACAGAAAGCACCAGGAACAGGTGCATAAAGGAAGGATTTGGATCCAGGATATACCCATATTAAGCACTGAAAGGCCTTTATTATTGCTACCCCAACTTCATGGTGCAATACTAAAACTGAAGTTATGATTTACATTATATTGCTTGAGCAATGCATGGACTGTACATCACTTTACAATGGCAGAGGTGAACCCTATGACAAAGGTGGACTAAAGTTTTAGAATTATTTCCTTCATCGACCTCCTTGATGTTGTCTTTCACTATCAGCACTGCCATCTGCCACTCTACAAGTGAAACTCATGACATGTTGGAGGATGCGCAGCTACAACGTAGTCAGGGGCACTTCTGGCTGCCTAGGCTCCATAGATGTGCTCAACCTCTATAGAACGGTTGAAAAATACTGGGAATATTCAAGGTGAAAGCTTTCCATGGGAAGTTTCAGGAAATAACATTAACCGTCAAGTGATCTGCGCATGTGATGGAAGAGGTTGTCAATTAATTTTTTTAAAGGCCAGATATTATATAATACCCCATAAGATCTCAATTAGCTTTTTAAGCTAAACCAAAATTGTGTTTGCTCTTAAAAGTAGGAATGCAACATTCTGACTCAAATCTTTAAACACAGACGTCTCCAAGCAGCTTTTTTTGCATAACTCAACACTTGTAATCGTGTAATAGTTTTTATTTTACTTTTATTCTTAACCAGACAGGAGGTGGACCGTAACTGACCTGTGTGTTACAGCCAGGCCAATATCTCTCCTCATGGTCTGAGGGGAACTCCTGTGCATGTTCACATCTGTGGAGAATATCAGAGTGTTGTTTGTGAACGACACAAAGAGAGACGATGGGAAAACCGAAACACAGAAAGAACCCAGGCCAGTGTCTTTTATGAGGACTCACTGTCCAGCAGGGTGGGGGTGGCCAGCATCGTGTACGGCGCTGAGGCTGGGACGGGGCCGGGTGTTCGGGCAGACGGCAGCGGTGACCGCAGCGATGAGTCCTCAGGACTGTTACCACAGCCGTTGATGTGAAGAGCACCCAAAACTTTGTTCTTCTTCCTGGCTCTGCAAGGACAAAGAGCAACTAACACCACTGGACACAGCGGGCCACTTCCCCCTGTGGATTTCTACACATTTACCAGGCAAATTGCGGACATTTTTCCTGGTGGTGGCTTTACAGGAAAGGCCATGAACTCAATTCAAAATTAGAATCCATTGGGAGGAAAGTGCTCCAGGTGTTACATGGCAATGTGCCTGATATATTATGAGGGGGGTTCTTCTCCAGCAGTACAGGACCTCAGACTGAAGTAACTTTACATTTCATCTTCTGGAGATCACAAACAGCAACTGGAGTTGCTGGGGGACGTTTTCCATGCTGTGTGATTGATTAAGCAACAATCATCTAGTATTTTCAATGTAAATACTTAATGGCTGAGGCTCTTCCGGAAGGCAATATAACTTATGTCTGACAGGTAAAGTACATGTATAAACAGGCGACTGATCTGCCATCGTTACCATGAACACCCGACTGCAGTATCAGTTCTAAACCCACCTGAGTGTCGCCGGCTCCTCGATGCGGTTGGCCAGTTGGGACTCATGACTCTTGCTTCTTGTCATTGTAAGGTTGGGGAGGAGCTGCATCAGCTTGCGTGACGCTGGTGGTGGTGTGTGGGAGGGCTTGCTGCTGTGCGTCTTTGAGGCTCGAGTGGCTCGAGGGTGGCTCGGCTCCAGAGTGAAGGCGTCCTCAGTTACTACGCTAGCTCTCTGGGTATCCGAACAAGGTATCACTGATATGGAGATGGAGCGGCCGTGGGTGCTGGTGGGCTGCAGTGGGGCCGAGGGGCTAACGGAGCTGGGGGGGAGGCTGATGGGAGAGAACACGTCACAGTCCCGTCGCGGCTCAGAGCTGGAGGAGTCAGGCCTCGGATCACCTCCAGTCAAAGAGTAAAGATCCAAAATTAGTGCACAAACAATTGAAATATATACTATAATTGAGTTGACCTTTAGAATGTGCATAGAACACTCGAGGGCCAGTGTACCCACACAACATGACATTATGACAACTGTATTTAACACAAACAGAGTAAAATGAAAACATTTACTCTGGAATTCTAAAGCAAAACACAGAATAGTAACACAGTTAAATAGACAGCAGAGAAGGAAATATCGTTCAATTTCCATGGCAACGGAGCAAACCCCATCAGCTGATAAAGACCATTTGATACAGTTGAAAGCTCGGCTAGAAGCTTGTACAGTAAGTGGACGTTGCGTCAAAGTATAAAAATGGTTAAACGATGCCAGTGACCCCACTATAGTCAAAGTTTCTATTAGAGTGGTGGAAATTCCCTGTATCCTTTTCAGCGACTCAAACTTGTAAAACATCTAATGGCACACAGTGGAGCTGGGCTCTCAGCTCCTTTACTGGGCTGCTCTTCCTGTGTGGATTTCAAATCAAGAATAAAAAAGAACCATATACAGTATCTAAAAAAAGCCTGTTTTAAAAGGGAAAATGGTATATGTTAAACTGAAAAACCAAGATGGCTGTTAAATATGTCACACAATGATTGATCAAAATGAAGATGAAACAGAATGAATAAAGCAACCTTCGTGCTTTTCATAGCACTCTTAATAAACTGCATTGATGCAGGGCGGCCAGGCTCACCTGCGTCATTGGCACTCTTCAGACAGGAGAGGGCGGCAGTGAGGCGAGAGCGGTCTTCTGAGTTGGAGCCAAGGCGTCTCATGTTGTCCTGCAACTCAGAGCTGGAACTGTGCCGCAAGCCGTCCACTGAGAGATTCCCTGCTGCAGCCTGCAGGAGACGAGGAGGACAGAAGTGTTGCAGCCATGAGCAGAACTGACAGATCGTTACTCGCAGTGTGTTTGTCTGGGGTTCTACGTCTCTTCCGTGTCCATGACAATGCATCTCATGTCTCATACATATAGTTGCCCCTGCACTGAATCGGTTCATGCATCACTCACAAACAGGGACACTTTCTGAAGGATGAAAATGCCATCAGCTAAAATAAATACTGGTAGACCTTCACCAAGACCTATATACTGAACATCTGCTTCACCACGACAGCCTCCACAGCCACCATTACAGTTAAATCTCTCTCAACAAAAACAAGCATGAAACATTCATCCCACGGTGTAGCAGAAGAGGCTATTACTTTAGTTGAAATGTCTACACATACTTGTCAGCTGCCCAGGAGACGAAGGGCACGCTGACAGGAGAAGAAAGGAAAGGAAGCCCTGTAGTAAATGTTCGCTTTACACACAGCATGCATCGCATGTATTTTGATTCTCCTTTCAAGTGAATGGGATAGTGACAGTGATGGAAAGACTCTTTGCCTTGCAGAAACATCTGAACAACGATTTGACGTAGACATGCATCTGTCAGGTAGCTCCGATCAGAAGTTATTGTAGGTTCACGATACAGTTAGGCGTACGTAGATCTCCATGTACAATACACACTTGAATTGAGCGGATAACAAAACAAACATGGAGAGAGAATATATCAAACTAGAATTACTGAATGGTAGCTGGACTGGACTTGTATAGATCTTGTCACTCAAATCTTTTTAACACTGCATCTCATCATTCACTCATTCACACCCATTCAAATACTGATGGGAGGAGCTAAGGTTCCACCTGCACATCAGGCTTAACTCACATTCACACCATAGGTAAAGCTACAGGAGACATTTGGGGTTAAGTGTCTTGCCCAATGAAACATCGACATGAACTAGTGGAGCCGGGGATCGAACCGCCGATCCTCTGATCGAAGGATGACCCTGCTCACCACTGAGCCACTTCATTCTTAAAGAGAAGAAGTCAGCAGGATGCAGACTAGTCTGCTGCAAGACATTCTCTCCAGAGGCGCTCTTGACCAACAGTACGTCCAGTGGGGTGTACCGTAGGGCACATGATGCAGCCGGTTGTTACATATCAGCATATTGAGGCCTCATTACCTTCGCATTGAAAATGCGGAAGGTTGTTTTGATCGCCGTGTATTTATATATTTATTTATTTATTTGTATGCGTGTTACTCGCGGAACTCAAAAAATATTAAACCGAATCGCATGAAATTTAGTGGGATCATTGGTTGTTATCCGGGGACCATTTGATTAGATTTTGGGATCGATCGGGTCAAAGGTCAAGGTCATGAAAAGGTCAAAATCTTCTTTTTACCATAGTGCGGTCAATTTGTATCCAATTGGCATGCAACTAATGCCAAAATGTTCATAATTCAATGCCCAATCGTGTGATATGCGAAGGTATGCGCTCTACCGAGTGCCCGTTCTAGTTCTCTCTGCCTCAATACTAATCTGAAGTTTGCACAATGCTAAACTTTGCAGTTACATTTCATAGAGTGTGTGTATTTGAAACAAGAATAACTGGTTCTAAAGGGACACAGCTGAAAGTGTAAATCTACACCAATACAGGAGGACAAGCTTCAACAGAGTTGATGCAAGTGGAGAAGGGAATGTGTTCCGTGAAAAGCTGGCTCACCTGACAGCCGGGCGTGGAGAACACGGAGCTGTCAACGGGCTTACTTCTTATTCAGTAAGAATTAAAAGCCCAGACTGTCATAAAGGAACAATTTGCAAACAAAAACAGGAAAGAAAAGAAAACCACAATTTAAGGCATTTAAGGAAAAATCCCTGTGGGTCTCAACTGTGGTGCTTAAAACCAGTTTACTGTCTGAATACCAAACCTGATGCAACACTGAACCCTGACAACAAGGTTTACTCAGCACCACTATTATTTGACTGGAATGTGTTTTGTCAGTCCTTGGTGTGTGTTTGTGTATGTGGGTTGGGGAGTGTGTTTGTGTATGTGTATGGGGGGGCTTAATCCCCTGGCAACTGGCGGTTTCCTGCATTGTGTCCATGGACAGTGAAATGGACAGGCCGGGGTAACAAAAGTCTCAGTATGTGTATGCGATGTATCCAGGAGACAATGCTGGGACTGAATTGAGACTTCTGTATTCTGTGCAAAAATGTAAAAAACTAAGCTGAGGACTTGTTAGAAATGCATATGTGTAATGCATATGTGTATGCATGATGTGAGTACGGTTTCATTGTGTGTATGCATATCAATGTAACGGTTGTCATGATGGCTTTTATTCCGCTGGAGATAACGGGTGGCCACGGCTGTTGCCGGCGTAGAAACATGAAAACCCGACAGAGATATGATGTTCAAGCGCCTCATAAGGTCCATAAAGCAGAGCTAAATCATGCATTGTGTAATAAGAACTTGCATGTTTGTGAAATCTCCTGTTCCTTTTTCAATGGTAAATCCAAGAATTTAACACAAAATCTTTATCATACGTGACTCCAAGTATGGAGGTTGCAGCTTTGTGGAATCTGACATTGTGGCACTAATGACATGCATCATTCCATCCATCATCATCACAGAATACATTTCTAGAAATGGCACATATTCTCCCTGATGGTCTTGTTTACTGATGTAGGTCATACATAGAGGCATGAGACTATCCAACACAGAAATGATCTGCAGGGCTAGATACATGAGGATTTAAGGAGGGAGATATGGCCCATCATGTCAACATGGGCAAGGCTGCCCGACCAGCTGTCCGCCTGTCTGTCTGTCTTTCTGTCTGTACCCATGTTTCCATTTATCTGGAATAAGGACCTGTTTGAATCATGACTATTGTCAGTCATACTTCCATTCACAAGATGTTGTTATAATCTCTGGAAACTTGGACAAAGCCTGTGACTCTGACTGAGACCGCCCTTTATGTCCCATTACCGACCAGCAGTCAAAGCGGATTTCTTTTAACCCCAACCACATTGTTCCACAAATATATAAGCATGTTTTTTATAACTCAAACATCTTTCCATTCTCTTCTCAAAAAGTTATTTCAACCTAAATCCCAATATTTTCTCCATGTAATTGTTGTGCTTTTCAAACCTTAACCATAGAAGGCCATATTGCAAACAGCCTGCGAATGAAATAACCACCCGTAAGGTTACACACAGATCTTCTGATCTGATATAACCTCCAGATATGTATTTGTTTTCTCTATGTTTTGGTTAGATCGGCGGCATGGTTACAATCATTAATACCTGGTTAAGCTTAGGGTACACTAGTGGAAATGTGGACACAAAAACACAACGCTGTTACATTTACAACTAATTAGAAAGATTTTTGTAAAGTACATACATCCTACTGTCCTGCTGATGGGCTGGTCGATTAGAAAATACTCATATGTCATTTTTAAAGGTAATCACAAATATCCTTTGTTGCTGCTAAGAACCTGTTAGATGATTAAAAATAACCTTTTCATCCATCTTAACAAGTTACCTACCAAGTATGAATTCATATAAATCTGGAGTCCCTCCAAAGGGACGAGAAAGAAATATGAGAAATTAAGTCAAGATATGCACAAGAGATTAACAAAACCTCAGAGGTGAGAAAAGACTGGATCTCTCTAACGGAGGGAATCATGTTCGCATTCATGGCTGGGTTGAGAGATTCAAAGGACCCATCACAGGGAATATCTCCCTGCACAACAGAAAGTGTGGTTGTACAATCATGTTTCCAATTCATGACACAGGTCAGGATGGAATCTCAAGACAAAAAAAACATTTTGCAATGAAAGGAGAAGCATTCAAGACTCGGAGGTTCGAGAAAACGTTCTCCAAAATGCTTTCAGCACTTAACACGCTTTCATAATCCCTGCTACTAGTTACCGGTTGCTCTGATAATTGGATGCTGGACCTATATTACCAAACTGTGCATGCCAGGAATGAGAAGATAGTTCAATTTCCAAGATAGCCTCAGAGACCGAGTGAATCTTTGAGAGGAATTCAGACGTGTTTGGATGAGAGAAGGCGTCTGCAGCCAAAGACAAAAAGCGTCAGTCTTCTTGGACAACTTCCTGCATCACCTCAGTGACTCACCTTATTCATTACTTCAGCAATTATTGCTGATCTGATGAATCTCAATCCATTTTTATTTATCCGACTCTTATTCGGGCAGTTCTGATTTTATTAAACTTGTGTGCCAGGCTTTATGTCATAGTGCCATACATCAGTGTATGCATTAGTTGTATGACTTAACTCTTATTAAATTATTTATATTGAACCTTGAGGGAAATACAGATTTGTTGAATATAGAAACATTTTCTTTTCACAAAACCCACACCAAAAAACAGTTGATGGCAGTGTACTCGAGAGTCCTGGGTCCAGAGCTTGGATCCACCCAATCAGAGTGCTTCAAACACGCATGGGGGAAATCTGAATGTATGACTACAAAACTACTAGATTATAGATTATGTGACTCCTAAAAATAAAACGTGGATTGTGTTTGGCTCTAGCCATCTCCATGTAAAGTAGAGACCACAGCTGTCTCCGGGCTGCTCATTCACGTCCATTCATTCTATGAGCAAGTCTACAATGCACCTAACATGCAACATAGGAGCAGGTGAATCTCCACACTGACAAAGGTACTAATTTGACAGCCTCCAATTCATGAATTAGATTTGGTTTTCAAAAAGTGAAGATGATTTCCTGTTAACTCCCCTTCCATAAAAAATTCAAAAGGCAGAAAATCAAAGGTCGGAGAAAACAGCCTGACGCATACCGATACCTGGGCAGTGCCTGGGCATGCCTCAGCTGCCTGTGTTTACAGGTGACAAAAGCAAGGAAGGAAAGGAAGGAAGGACGACTGACAGAAAGACAGGACTGAGTGGGAAAGGTGTCTTTCTTTTGAAATCACAGAAAATAGACAGAATATCTTCCTGTGACTCTAATCACTGGTTTCTCACGCGCACACAGGAACACACAGGAACAGGGGTGTGAGAGACCAGAGTCCACTCTCACATATATGCAAATCTGTCCCAGAGCTCACCACTGCCATCAGTGATCCAAACACTTAGAGAAACAGAACACACACACACACACACACACGCCAGACTGGAACCTGTAACAGCGGCAGTATTTCACTAATGTGCTTGGAGTGGTTCTCCAATGACACTGCTGTCAAATAAGGAAATGAGGGAAACACCTTTCCTGGCCTTTCTCTTTCAGGTTACACAGCCTGACAGGTCTGCTACTGTACATTACCATGTGGTCGTGAGTCGCTGCTGGACATTAGAGCCCCTGCTCTCATAATCCAGGCAGTGTTATGGAATATTCCGTGAGCGCAGCGGGCTGCTGGGAAACGCACTGACAGAGAGCCAACAAGTCTTCCCACCGCTGTTATCACACTCCCTGTTTTTCTCCTCCCTTCGTCTTACATGTCCCTCCCCCTCTCTCGGTCTTTCTCGCAGTGCTCTTCCTGACATGCCAACACTGTGCATCCATCAGTGACCGACATTTAGTTTCAATCCCTTATCTGTCCCGAAAGGTAACTGATAGAGTGTTTTTTCTTTTGGCTTTAAAATAAATATCTAGACTAGTTTCTTGTTTTGCCTTATCGCTGCGATAGGCTTTGAAGCCGTTGCTGGAGTTACCCTCTTCACGTTTCCGGAGTGTTTGTCAGTGCACATGTCTAATCAGAGCTGCACCCCACCCTACCTCACACGCAATCCTCCACTTCCTCTACATGCCTTTTCTCCCCCCACTGTCTCACTCCCCTGCAACGCCCCAAGACAGGCCGTATAAGAATGTGTTGGTAATGAGAGGGCAAAGAGGGAGGGTTCAGCCAAAGCTGGGAGGCAGCAGATCTAACACATCTTCTTATAACTCTGGGTGTACCACATTATTTTACACTTATTCATTGTTATTCAATTGTTCAAATATGTTTGTAGATTTTTGTTTTTCAGGCGAGGTATGAAAGTAATGAACCATAAGCAATAAAGAGGTTTTGTTCCATCATCTTTCACAGATGATTCGTCCATTAATCAGCCTTTCTTTGTTAAGTGTCTCATCTTTAAATGTGTTTATCCAGTAAAATACCACAGAATATAACTTACATGATAATGAATTGAATATTGGATGAGGATACTCCTAATGTTTTCCAGAATAATGATGAGAAGGGTTATGTAATGCAGGGCCTGCTCTTGTCATTCCGTAGCAGTGTGGAGCAGCAGCAGATGAGAACGCTTACAGTGTGATTATGATTAGTCATTAAGCAGCCACAACCACAAATGACACATGTGAATCCATCTGACTAACATTGTGAATTGTATGAGCTGCAGCTCTCACAATGTGTGAAGAGTCTGTGTGAAGCTGAAGCAATGTGAGTCCCCCAGGGCTTTTCTTATAATGTGTACCAAACAGTGAAGTCTGTAAACATTAAAAACACTGAGCGATCAAGAAACAAGAAACACTTTTACAAACTGAACGAACAGTTAAAGGATAAAGGTTCGAGCGATCAGCATCAGGTGGTGAACTGAAGCTTCTCCATGTCCCACGCGTGGAGGAGGTTAAAGGTCCTTCCTAGGGCCAGGGTTTGGTTATTCTATTCTGGACTAGAAACATGGACTCTGAGGAGAGAAGCCGTTGTATGGAGATATGAAGGGTTTGTATAAGTCAACAAAAACCCAGAAATTCTTAATTTCATGTGGTTATATACTGAAGAAAAGACACACATTACAACCCCCCTAAATGCTGCACACTGGACCTTTAATTTAACTATTTTATTCATGAAAGATGAGCCTGTCTTTCCAAAAGGGAAAGGACGACTCTTCCTCTGATCACGGAGATAACATACAGTAAAGTCTCTTTGGGTTCAGTGCTTTGGATTAAAGATTGCATCATGTGGGATGGAACACTATCATCAGCATGTATGCTTGTAGGCAGTCGGTTGTTCTGCCTTCACGGTAGGAACCATTTTTATTGTGAAGCCACCATCACTCGTGTCCAAGTGTGGAACAGGCTGATGGCAGCCAGCTCCGAGCACGCACACAGCCGTTTACGCAGTGTGAAGAAGCAAGGAGACAACCAGAGGAACCGGCACAACGCCATAAACCAACCTCCGCAATGCAGAGGAATGTTAATAACCTGTAAACTCACATTTCATACTCGAACCAAGGACAGAGCCGTGTGTGGTTAAGACATGGCGGCACTTCCACAACTCTCCAACTTCCCTTAATGCAAAAGACTCGTTAGAACAGATACGTAACCACTTCTCCAGAACCTTTTGCTATCACTCTCCGTGGCTGCTGAGGGCTTGATCACACATGTAGACTCAAAGTCAAAGAGGGTTTGTGTCAGTGAGATAATGTCCCTTGTGGTTTCACTGTTTTGGCAAGATCAAAAAGCCAAACGGAAACATTTAAGCCGAGAGACTAGACAGAATTCACAGCACTTGGTAGCGCTCACTAAATGCGGGGCTACTTGTGGTTCCTAGAGTCTTAAAAAGTAGGCTGGGAGCCAGAGCCTTCAGTTATCAAGCTCCTCTTTTATGGAACCAGCTTCCACCTTCAGTCCGGGAGGCAGACACAGTCACCTCATTTAAGAGTAGACTTCAGACTTTCCTCTTTGACAGAGCTTATAGTCAGGGCTGAATCAGGTTCACCTGGTCCAGCCCCTTGATATGCTGCTATAGGCTTATAGCTGCTGGGGGACATTTTAGGATACACTGAGCACCTATCTCCTCTTCTCTCTCTCCTTATGGATGAATTTTCATCTCTGCATTGCACATTATTAACTCTGCTTCCTCCCCGGAGTCCTTGTGACTTCACGTCTCATAGGGTCCATTGGACCTGGCTGGGTCTGATACCATGGCCCTGCTGATATGCCCCGCCCACTCCTCCTCTCTACCTCCATCTGAATGATGGATTGATTGTGGAAGTCCACTTTAAATGATGAAAAGGATCTGAGGCTCAGGTTTGGTTTGTACATTTGACACTCAGGGTTTTGGTGCCACTAGCTGAGAGGAGGAGCTTCCAGCTGTCAGCTCTCTTCATCTCTCTGCTTCTTCATGCATTTTACTGAACTGTCAAAGTCATGCACATACTGTGGCAACATGTCTGATCCCAGCTCAGCCCCCTAGGGGCATTGCTACTCTCTTCCACACACTGTTGCATAACAGGAATGCACATGCAAAATGTGACAATTATATTTAAAAAATATGCAAACAACAAACTGACCGAACCGGTATCTATTTAAATTGTACAGGAAAAATTGTAAACGGAAACTTGATGCAACAAAATACTGTTCATGCAACGGTCAAATGGGAAATACTTATTCCCCGCTGGTGGCCACAGGAGGCCAGGATGCTTCCCCCGGTCAGATGGTCAAATAGGTCAGAACCCCTGTGACCAAACCATTTCAACATCCCTTTTGGGGTGTGGTGGGGCGGCTGTTACACTGTGTCACTTTCCCAAAGCGACAATCCAAAATTCACACCCACTTTACATCGTCATTGGTCAGCAGAGGAGAGAAAGAAGCCGGGTTTGACACTTTATTTCCATCTCCTTTTTCATTCTTGGCAGAACTATTTCTGTCACTTTATACATAAACTACAGAGGGCAACACTATAAAAGTGTTCCGGGAGACACGTGAACCGGTATTCCCTGCATGTCAATAATACTTCAGTGTTTTGTGACTGCATGCCCCAGATCAGAACGTAGCTGTGTCCACACCGGACACTTCAAGGTGACCTGCCTAATCGGATTGTGATCGGATTTATTTTGTGGTCAAAAGGAGCCGCTGTTACATGGTGGATAGTTTAATTTCTTCTCTTCTTGATGGAGAGCTACGTGGATTGTGTCCACATGCTGTCCACACCACACTGAGATCTGAATGTGGTCTGGCTGATGTGGGCACAGTCACAGCACTGCCGCCAATGAGGTGCCCTTGAGCAAGCCTCTCCAGCAGCCAACAGGTCAGACTATGGTTGGACAAGGCCTTCCTAAACATTTTCCCAGAGTAACTTCCATGGATAAGTGAAGGCTAACAGAAGTAGGATCTTATGAGGTCAGATCATTACATTTTGCGGTGTTGTGTAAAAAATGGTGGTGCTAGAGGTGGTGGGGTCAAAAAGAAAATCCCTTTCATGGGGATCATAAATATCCTGATATGTGAGGATTGACATCACGGGGTCCCAAAACAAGCACTACAAACGCAACTTGTACATTTATATGTATTGTGGCAGACCAGGGGGAAAAGCAGAGCAGACAGGACACAGGAGGCGGATCCCAAAGCTCAGGTTGGGGGAAGTGATCCACGGGGCGTACTTCCCAGTGCAGGTGCTACAGCCAATTGGCACATGGGAGTGGTCACACCTGCAGCCCATCAGCTGATGAGAGACACAGAGTATATCTACCCTCCACTGGAAGCCATCAGGGGAGAGCAGCCTGAGCAGGAGAGAAGAAGGAATGTTGGAACCTCAGGAGAGGAGCTGCAACAGACCGGAGGTAACTGGACCATCTCACCTCTCTCCTCTGCCCATACAGGAGATCGGAACCGTCTCACACCAGGTGTGTGACCAAAGACCCCGACCGGGAAGAATCGGTTGTTGCCGTTAGATGCCCATTCCCCCCTTTTCCGATACGTTTTATTAAGACATTTTATTTGTCTCCTGATTTTATTCAGACTCTCACCTCCAAGTCCCCTCGGTTGCCACAGTATTCATTTGATTGGTGGACTCTGATACTCAGTCACAAACACAGACGCTGATAAATATTGTCTACACAGACGTGGTCTACAGAAACCGACAGCAACCGGTTTCACCTATTATAAACTTATTTTGCTCAGTGACCAAGCAGTCTTGCACTGCGGCTCACAGTCTGATGTGAGCCACAGTTAACAGAAGGACTTCTGTTGCTGGTCAGGACACAGAGGACTGCCAGGGACTAGGACACTACTGCCTTCAAAAGGAATCAGGGAAACAAACGCCACTGAAACACAAACTGCTGTTCACTGGACCACAATCACCACCAAACCAAGTCAATATTTAAATTGTGATGGGTTTGGCAGTATCTAGCAGTGAGGGTACATATTGCAAGCAAAGGAAACGTCTCCTGTTTGCCAAAGTGTAGAAAAACTCTGGTGGAGGAATGTGAATGGCCCAACCCAGAGCAGGTGTTTGTTTAGTCTGCGCTGGCCTACTGGAGAAACATGGCGACATCGTGGACTCTGAGAAGAGGATCTGCTCCCTATATAGATTGTAATCTAACACAAATGAGTCTTAGCTTCAGGTAAAATAATATTATATTCCATTACAGCAAACACATTTGGCGAAATGCCGCACACTGGACCTTTAAAGCTGCACTATAAGCTTGGATTTGTCAAACCAGTTTTACGAGAAAGGGAACAGCACTTTGCCGAGTTCAGGGGTTGAAAGTTACTCCCACTACACAGGAGGTGTAGCGTGAGCAACACGCTAGCAGAGCAGCAGCTTCAGGGCTCCGTCTGTCCACACGGGATGCGTTCAGGCACAGACTGACATGTGTCGTTCAGACTTGTTTCAGCCGAAAAGGCAGTTTAAGATTCTGCATGACATGACATGCAGACCTCTTGAGCCTCTTGCTGTATAACAAGTGTCCATCCTAATGGAATGGTGGGGCCAAGCACTAACCTGAGGTACTACTTTATTGTGGGTATTTGTATTTTACACCAAGAAATTGTCTTGAAAAAATAACCACATGCTAAAGTCCCTTTTGTATACTTTTAATGGAATTAAATACTTGACAAATGTTAAGTATTGAGTATTTTTAAGAGAAAATTTGTGGACACCCCACTAATTTTGTATTTCCAGTACAATGGTTTGATTCAACTGATGCTTGTTTTTAGCACCATAATTGGGTCTCGCAATATCTCAATATATATTTTTCATTACGAAGAGATTTCATTGAAGGACCATAAATTATCATATTAAATTATGGTCCAGCCTTAATTTCACCAACAAACTATTTTATCGTTCATTAAATGATAGATTCATCTTTATTAAACCAACCAACCAACAGTATGAAACAGTTTTTTAAAATGTGTTCCACCTCCACCAGCTACAACATTAAAATGCTGCTCAAAAAATATATCGATAACGGCAATAAAGAGGATAGCACAGTAAGAAAACCTGCATTAGTACTTTAATTATTATTCTTAAATATTATTTTCCTACAGAGGATTTCCCCAGAACCAATTCTTTGGAACTAAGTGAATGCCAATATTCAGAAAATGTGATGGTGCTCGTTTTTCCCACAGTGTACCAGGGCGAACACATTTAAACTCACTATAGACACGTCCAGGGGACAAACCCTATATTTCCCCTGATGATGCCCCATTGTGAACAAATCCGTGTTGGGCAGGAGAGCTCGTGAATGTGAGCGGTTAGCAGCCAGTGCTAAATAACGTCGTGGTTGTATTGACTTGCATTACGATAAATACTACCTCTATTAAAATACTTGTTTCACTGCCGGTTGAGACAACATTTATTGTTTAACTGGGACAGTGCGAGGGAAGAGACATTATTAAATATTACATGTACAAGCAAGTATCCTCTTATGCAAGTCAACACATACATCACACTGAACTAGTGGTGCAACTAAACAATACCACGATGATGAACACATGCCATTGCAGCAGAGCAGACGCAAAGTACACCAACAGATTGGGTGACAACGGACTAGAGCAATCGAAAATGGGAACTACATTAGCAGGGACAACACACTCTCCTCTCTGTGACTTACGATTTTAAGCCCTTTTTGGGGGGAAATTATGCAAAAACAACCATATTCAAGCTCAGATCAATGCTGACCTACAGTGTGGTCTTACCTCAGCGTCCTACATGTGATCCTGTGAGGTTGGTGAAAGCCTCGCTGCAGGCTGACTGTTGGCCTGAGCCGCTCTCTGCTGCTCTGAGCCCACCTGTCGCTTCCTTCCCAACAGCGTCAGGAAAAACAGAGTCACCCTGAGGCAGAGCTCTAACGCTGCCTCCAGTGTTTGTGTTCTCTATTGTTTACAAGGCGTTTTCAAGTCTGCCGAGCTGTGTTCAAGTGTGTGTGTTTGCCTGCGTGTAGATCCGACATGTGCATGCTCTTGTGTGTTGGTATGTGGAGAGGTTGGTTTGGGTGTGTATAAATAGCACACTGGGGTGGGACAGAGGCTTGCAGAGCAGCTGAGTCAGCACACTGGTTTGGGTGAGTGCTCATCACTAAGAGCTGGTGCTACTCACAACACTGCAGTTAAACCAACACAACTGCCAGGTTTCACTTGTCGTGACTAAAACTAGAAGTAGTCATTAGAATGTCAGAATCAAATCAATCAGCATCAAATTGCATGTAAAATCAACTTTGTAGTATTAAATACTATCTAAAAAGCATTCAATTGGTAAATACTGCTGGATAGCACTAGGATTCTGTATTCAACATTTAAACCGGTAAAGTAGCTAAATGCATCATAGTGAAAGACGTAAAAACGCAGGAACAAGCTGGAAATAACTACCTTTTTTTGTTAAAGATACAACAATGGATATTTTGGCCCAACAAGTTAAAAACACAAAGCCCTGACATGAGCGCTCCACTCGGGCCGGGCGTGCGCTGGCGAGCGGCAACATTCATCCAGACGGGGGAATCTCCCCCCAGGTCGTCCTAATAGTGAGTAAAGGCTTCAAGGCTATATTAGCTGACTCTTGGTTCGACTGGTGGTGGCAGGTCCGAAGCAGAGCCAGCCTCTGGTGAAGCGCTACCTGCTCGGCGCCTGGAGACAGTGTGTTCCCCCTGTCTGGGTAGCCGCATGCATACTGGATTTGTGATGCAATTCCAGGAGTAATGAGGCAAAGTACTGTGTTCCTCCGGTGGGCACATTCCATGAGGAGCATCGGGTCCTCTCCGGTGTTTGCAGTCCCTCGAGACTCCTTATTTTCATCTGGGTTCAGACTAATGTTGGTTCCTGTCCAGCTGGTAGTACATCACTCATCACTATGACGTTCGCCTTGGGTAACCAATAGCAAAGGCCTGTTAGAGGCACGTACTATAGAAATACAAGTTACCTGGATGTAACTTCAGTTCTATGAATATGTGCGTAGTAGGGATGCTCCGATCTGATCGGCGCCGATTCATACCGGCCGATATTCCCATTATTTGTTTTAAATCGGCGTTCTCAAAACGGCCGATCAAACTTGGCCGATCAGATGACATAAAATCTGCGAGAACTACTATCAGAGACGTTTCAATAAAACGTTAGAGATAGGCATTTCAGGCCGCCAATGGTAAGAAAGGATTCGTGAGCCTGTTCCGTGAATCTGTTCCGTGAATCTGTTCCGTGAGTCTGTTCCGTGAGTCTGTTCCATGAGCCTGTTCCTTCCTCTATCTGGTCGTCACAATCCTAAAATTATAACTTCTATACGATACCTGCCATATCATGATACCCGATACCAGAATTCAATACAATACCATAAATACGATATAACATAGATAAAATACTGGTATATTTATCTACAGTAGTAATGAAAGAAAAAATATTTTTGAAAGGCGAAGACGGTCTCAAAAGCTCTGCAACTTAACGCCACTCGCTGTGAGAGAGCTGCGCTCTGACTACGCGCTCTCTTAATGAAGTATCTGTGCTAAAAATATGCAAAATCATATTGTTTTTAACGTACGGGTATTGTTAGTATTAACACCGTGCAGCATTACAGCAGTAGATGTTGCGGGCTAACATTCAAGCTAACCCAAATCCCCCAAACGCTGTAGACATCCTGACGCTGATTGGCCAAGACTCGACACGTCCCATCAAAGATGTTTTATTGCGAAGATCACCACATCACATTTTCTCCGCATCTAACTGCAATCTCATTATCGCCGGCCGCCAGTTGACCCCCCCCCCCCTACCCCAAAACAAAAACTCTTCGGATCTACTATTCACGTGGATGATCTATTTAGATTTTAAAACGGCGAATTTCGCCAAAAGGTGACAAGTTTGCAGGTATAGATAGATAGATAGATGATAGATAGATGTATACTTTATTGATCCCGCAAGCGGGAAATTACAGGCAGATCCAGGAAGATTACAGCATAACACGAGGGAAGAGAGGAGAAAATAAAAAACAACCCCCAGAATATGCCCCTAGAGGGGTACAGTGTGGGAGCAGAAAAAACACCTCAGCACAAAAGCACATACATCTAAACAAGACATGCAACGTGAGGAAGGGGGGAGGGGAGGTAAACCAAAGACTGGGTGGTCAAGCTCAGCCGTAGGGGGGCAGAGGGTAACCAGCGTAGACAGGCAGCCAGCCATCTGGCAGCCCGTTAGAGCGCCAGTAGACCACACTGGAAATGTATGGTATGAAAGGTATGTTAAAAGAAGAATTTGTAACGTACAAAACATGAAGTCATTTATACAAAAACAGCTTTGCTTCTTTTACATCAAAAGTTTCCTCGAATTGGTTAAGTAGGTAAAGCAAGATATTTTAATTTTTAGAGTGAAATAGTTATTGCATGTTGTATATAATACATTTGGTAGAAAAATTATGTTTTTAGTTATAGAAAATATTGTCCAGCCCTGGGTAACAACAACTAGTTTGAGCTGACTGTGCCTTTTTAAAGTGCAGATAACTAATTAAAATAAAACACAAAAATCAAGATCAAGTAACATGAGAACCTTCAGGACATGTCTATGAGCGGGGCAGTTTAAGAGGTCAATAAAAGGACAGGAAACGGTAAAAGAGAACTGTCAGAGCTCAGAGGCACAGTTAGTCCATCATCGATGGTAAACACTTCCTCTACTCGTCTACATGTGGCATCAGCCTCAGCATGACAACACGCTCGGCTCCCACCTCATTTGAGTTCTCGACTAAATGGTCCTGCTCAGAACGCGTAGGAGGCAACCCCAGCTAAATTTAGCTTCCTGCCACAGACCTGTAAACAACCAGGGCTCAGTGGCCAGCCTGAGGCCACGTTTACACATAGCCGGGTATTTACAGAAACGAAGATTTCTGCCCCTCCGTTTTCAAAAATAACGTCGTACACACAAGGTCGTTTTCAAAAAAGTTTCTGTTTATATGAACCCGCATTAAATACGCCCCCGGGCGCCGTCATAACTATGCCAAACCTGTAGTCGGCAGTGTAACGAGAAGGATAAACACATGCAAACCAATCAGAATTCTCAAGACTCGAGACCTCCGAGGAGCTTCCTCATGTCAAGGAGGAAATAACTCGGGCGCACCTGACAACGAAAATGAAGGCAGTCGACACTGGACGTAGGAGCCAGTGTTGCCAGGTCCGCGGTTTTCCCGCGGAATTGGGCTACTTTTGAAGTGTTGCCGCGGGTTGAATTTGTTGTCCGCTGGTTCGGGTAGACCTATTTTGCATGCAAATTACATGAATATCTTTAAATAAAAATCCATATTTTAAATGAAATAATTTATTTATACACAAATCCTACCAAACTGACTCCAGATCAGCACGTACACACATGGACATTGGACACGTCCACATACACACTTTAAAAGCAGTGTATATGGTTTGGCACGGGCATATTTTGAGTTCTGATATTGGGCTGGTACACACAGACCTGGCAACCCTGGTAGGAGCGGCCAAACTAACTGTAAACATAGGACGCTCACATGACGTGAAGCATTTTTAGTCGCATACTGTGACGTTTGACAACCTAAAACTCCGTTTGACCTAGTTCACACGCAAACACAAAAACGGATTTTTCAGAAATCTCCACTTTGGCCGGAGTTTTTAGAAATGATCGTTTTCCGTGATAAAACCTCCGTTTTTGTGTAAATGAAAGGCCAAAACGCATGAAAATATATGCGTTTTCCCATCGTGTAAACGGGGCCTGAGAGTGACAGCAGCCGCTCCTCCGCTACACCACACGCCGTCGGGAAACTGCACATGCATCATGCCCAAAATCCGATAAAACATTGTTGTCAAAACTGCTTCAAGAACAGTTGGACGACCTCAAACATTTAACACATGATGAATGGGATTCAAATACGGACCGAAAGAAAGAGTGACACCTGAACCAAACCAACAGAAGAGTAAAGGATGGACTTTCCAGTGACTAACAACCTGTTTTTCAAAAAGCATCACATGTACAGTTTGTCATTTATTTTCCATTGGGTTGATATTCTTAAGAGGACGATTCTTATGTGAGACAAGCACAACGCTGTCTCCTAAAAGTCATGGTGATATTATACTAATTGTTTTTTTTCCAACCACATAGTCACACACTGCCTGGATTATGGTTAAATGGACCTTGATTGAGATGAAAGGGTTACATGTATCTACCGCACAAGATTGATTTAGAAAAGAAAACATCTAATTATTCCCTTTATTTGCTGTTGAGGTGTCCGGTCAAACAAACAGGTGACAGTGCGTTGTATGGCCTCTGTTTAAATGGTTTTAAGATGTAAAGCCAACAATATAATTTGTACCATGTCATTGGAGGACAAGCATGCACCAGCTGTAACAGTTTAGCTCCAAATCTTCCTTTTATGAGTTGTTTTCATCCTGTGGGTCTGTTTCAGTAACTATCATGTCATTCCAGATCCTGCTTCGTACCTCTTCAGTCCAACTCCCTTCACCTGTTCTCTCACCTGCCTCTGATCACTCCGACCTCGTCAGTCTTATTCCCTTCACCTGGTCCTCATGCCCGTCTCACCTGTTGCCCATTCCTTCGTTAGTCCCTGACTACTTAGGTCCCCTCCCTTGCACTTGACCTCGGACAGATTGTTTTGTGCTTTGTGCCCTCGAGCGGTCCATGTTGTTGTTATATATTTATGTCTGTTCTGTGCATGATGTTACTATGAGTAAAGGATCATTGTTTTCAAGTTGTGCTATTGGGTTCACCCTAATACTCCCGTGACACCAGCAGCCTGACAAACCGTTATTCACTGATTTCCCTCCTGTGATGATAACTGTAAAAAACTGTTCAGGTTGATGCTAAGGTGTTTATTTTTTAGAAAAGTCATTAGGGGCGATGGGGTGTCATCATTATTGGAGATGAAACCTACAATGGTTGTATCATCTGCGAATGTCATTTGTTTTCACAGAGCGCTCATGGCCCTATAGATGTGTTATGGAACTAACGACACAGGCAGTCCCCTCAAACGTTCACTTTTCAACTAAACGGAACTACATTTGACGCTATTTAACGTTTCACATCGTTACTCGTCCCTATTTTTAGCAGCAACCACACCATGAAAGTAAGGTTAAGGTGAGAGCGCGGAAGCAGACCGAGGACGTGTGACACGTCAGAGTTGGCTGGGGTATATAATAAATTGCAGCACCTGTTCCCAGTACTCCGCTTGTGTCCCAGGACTACTTAACACACACGTTCCGCTCGAGCCTCCTGCAACTTCTGTAGAGGCCGAGTGTATAATGTGTATTTCTGTTTACGTAAGTTACCTCCGCAGTGAGTTCTCTGGATGCGGCGCATGCGGTCCTGTGAGCCTGCGGGCGGGAGATGGGGCTGTCCACCAGGTTCTGGATCAGTCGGCTCGCCCACAGAGCGTCCTCGGCATCTGCCGGCCCCGTCCCGCTGCGGACCACCCGGTCTCCTCTGTCCATTCCTCCACGCGGGAGGCGTGTCACACGCACGGCGACCTGAAGACGCGTAGCGCGCTGAAACGATGTGTCGCTTCAAACAGGCTTCCGCATTTCGACGTGAAGTGAGCCACGAGGCTCCTCCGCCGAGCTAACCTCAGTGAGAGCAAGACGGCGCAGACGGGTCCGGGTGGAGTATGCTGATTAAATAAAAAAACAAGCTTTTGGAAACAATTTAATTAAACAACATACAAGTGTGTTTTAATAAATACTGATCGCCCTCCTTCCAAGTGATACTTTGGAACACCGCCATCTGCTGCCAGGGTGGGTTCATGAAGAGAGGGAAGCGGCTCATCTTGGCCTTTGCGCTATGGTTCATGCTCTGGTTGGTGAGCTGTGTTGTATTCTGGTTGCCTCTCCCTTTCCTCATCTAACTGGTCTCTCCCTGATTGAACTTATGTCTGTCTACATCAGGGATTCCCAAAGTGTGGTGCGCGCACCCCTGGGGGTGCGCGAGCTGTCTCTAGGGGGTGCGCGAGAGGAAAAATGTAATGGCGGTCTAATAGTGTAATAATTAATATTAAACATTCTCAGGGCTCTCAAGTGTCACGCATTGAGCGTGAGACTCAGTGGCGTCCCTAGGCTAAAAAACATCCGGGGCTAAAGCCCCGGATGTTTTTTAATTAGCCCCAAATGTTAATTTAAAAAAAAAATTTTTTATTTGGCACACAAGTGGTTAACATCTCCAGGTCGCACGTGACGTCATTCACACAAAACAGCGGAGTCAGGCTGGCAGCAGGCGCACGTAACAGCAAGCTGCTGTCTGAGAGTGTTTCTATGTCTACAAATTTCGCTGCTTCACTCTTCTGGGCTAAGCCCAGCGCCGCCGCTCCCATAACGCGCATCGCTCTGCCGTGTTACGCGCTGACACATCCGCGCACACAGGTGAGCACACGCTCACTAGCACCCCCCGTCAACAACTCTTCTCGGAGCAAAAAAAAAGAAAAAGTGTGGGGGATTGGGGGTGCGTGAACCCGGTCGGGATGTAGAAGGGGGTGCGTGGCCTAAAAAGTTTGGGAACCCCTGGTCTACATGATCACATGACTCCATCCTATATTGTCACCCCTGTTCTGTGTCGGGGAGCTAAGGATTGTGGGTACAGGTTTGACATCATGAACTTCCATCTTTGCTTCTTCTTCTGGATTCAGCGTGGGAGCGGGGGGGGGGGCTTTTGAGAGAGGGCGAGTGCAATCACTGGCACCGACAACTCAGTGGCAGTCAGTGGCACATCCCCCTAGCGACACTGGCACATTTGCCGGCACTCAGTGGCACATCCCCCTTGCGACACTGGCACTCAGTGGCACTTGCCGGCACTCAGCGGCAACTCTGTGGCAAGTGCCGCTAGGTGCCTGTACAGCGACGACTCAGTGGCGTGTTTGCGACGAGTCGCCGGCAGCAACACTCAAGTGGCACGGCAGATCAGCTGCCGTTATTAATCAGTTTTATGATCATAGAATGGAGGAGCTCCCGGTTTTTTTATTTAGACTTACACTCATATGCCATCACATGTATAATGTACCCGCCTTTTTTAAATAATAATAATAAAAAAAGATATTTTTTTTTACCATGATCATAGGCCTACTGTTATACCCCCACTATGATACTCTACTCTGAGGAGATGCCACTGTTAGTCTAAAGTTTAATATATTACGAAGTGAAACGTAGTAGTAGCAAAACAATATTAAATATAGTCTAGCAGTAATGTACAGCACGATCTTATTGCATATTGTAAGTAAGTCTACAAAAAGACTAATTGTATATCTATTTTAGCTATCTATATCAGGGGTGCTCACACTTTTTCAGCACGCGAGCTACTTATAAAATGACCAAGTCAAAATGATCTACCTGGGGGGGGTTGCAAGTTACTTTTTTTTTTCTTCGACGCGCGAGACAGAGCCGAGAAATGTTAACGCGACACGTAGAGACAGAAATGACATGCTGTTGTGTAGAGACGATCAACAACAGACGGCTGTTTAGTTTAATAAAAGAACAAAGACGTGCTCTAGAGAAAATTACAGGCTGGCGGGCCAAATTTTTTTTATGTCATGCGATCTACCAATACTACCCCGCGATCGACTGGTAGATCGCGATCGACGTATTGAGCACCCCTAAACCGCAGCTACTCCATTCTATGATCATGACAGTGATTTCTTCCGCTGTACGGGCACTTCATGGAGCTTGCCACTGAGTCGTCGCAGACTCGTCACTGTGGCACCTTTTGACTAGCTGCCGCACCTTTTGACTAGTTGCGCATTTCCTGGCAAGTGCCACTGAGTGCCAGTGTCGCAAGGGGGATGTGCCACTGAGTGCCAGTGTCGCTAGGGGATCTCGCCCCTACTGGCCCTTTTAGGTGCGATGAGGACAGCGCACGTCAAAAAACACCTTGCTCACTTTTTGTGATTCACAAGTCACTCAGGCAGAAACGGCGCCCTCGACTGAGCCTGTACCAAAATATATCTAACCTTCTCCTCCTCACATACGCCCTGGTGGACACTGGACACTGCAACCTCTTGAGGTCCGTCAAAAACCTTCAACAGGTCTGTGGCTGGTTTCCCTGACCACTGAGCCTTGTGAAGTAAACACCAAGACAAAGACGTCTGCGTCAAAGGGAAGTCCCTGATGTTAGCTTCCCCATGAGCATGTGAACCTGCTGCTCCTCTGGAATCTTCCACCTCATTTATTATGGAGGAATGTGGAGCTCAGAAGCCTCCAGTAGCAGGAGCTGAGGATTCCTTCAGCTTCTGTTGGGACGTATCGGTCAAGAGGAACGCCAGAGGCGTGGAGAGACGACTCCACTATTCACCCTGCATGTCTTCTACCAGGGCATGTCTCAGTGTTGTTTGTGGGAAGAGAGCTGCTCTGCACAGCTCACACACACACGCACGCCTTAAAACCAAGTTATTTACTAATTATAATGTATGCTTATGCAAGTGTTAAATAAAAGCATTATAAATACGTATCTAGTTGCCCTCTCAACTGAAATTAAATGAAAGGTGTGTGCCTGCTACAGCAGACACATCTGCTCTGTAAACCACATCCTTTGTTCTCCAAAACAGAAACCAACCGGTAGAACGTGTGTTTTATGTTTCGGTCTCACGACCACGCCCTGCTTTTTGTGCTAGCGGGCTTGAGCAGCTGGTGTATTAAATGTGGAGTATGAAAAGTTACTGCCACAATACAGCTGAGCTCTCTGATCTAGTCCCTCTGTAATGGTGCAACAAACTGAAACCCAAAAGCACGGCTCTGAGACAGATGGTTCCTTTTACTCGGTAGAGGGAGGGCCAAAACCGGGAGATCAGTCCGTGAGGCAAACAAGTCCAAACTAGAATGGGCACTCGGTAGAGCGCATACCTTCGCATATTACAAGATTGGGCATTGAATTATGAACATTTTGGCATTAGTTGCATGCCAATTGGATACAAATTGAACGTGCTATGGTAAAAAGAAGATGTTGACCTTTTCATGACCTTGACCTTTGACCCGATTGATCCCAAAATCTAATCAAATGGTCCCCGGATAATAACCAATCATCCCATCAAATTTCATGCGATTCAAGAAGATTTTGACCTTTTCGTGACCTTGACCTTTGACCTGATCGATCCCAAAATCTAATCAAATGGTCCCCGGATAATAACCAACCATCCCACCAAATTTCATGCGATTCGGTTTAAAACTTTTTTTGTTATGCGAATAACACGCATACAAATAAATAAATAAATAAATACACGGCGATCGAAACATACCCTTCCGCATTTTCAATGCGAAGGTAAAAAGGGGCAGGCAGAGAATCGAAGGTCAGGGCAGGAATACACACTGATATAACGCTGGAGAACGTGGCACGAAAACCCAAGACAATCTGTCAGAGGACAAGTACAAGTGAGGGAATGAAGGATGATCAGGTGTGAAATGACATGAGAATGACGGAGATTTCATGACACCCTCTGCATGTAATATTTTCCGTTTTTCTTTTTTAATAAATTTGCAAAAATGTTTACATTTCTTTTTGTGTGTGTCAAAATGGGGTGCTGATTAATGAGAAATAAAATGAACTTTTTGGATTTTAGCAAATGGCTGCAATGAAACAAAGAGTGACACATTTAAAGGGGTTTGAATACTTTCCGTACCCACTGTATGTGCTCCTCCCTTATCGCCAGGTCAATAATAAACCCGATCACAGCTCATGCACACACTGAGCCGTGTGTGGGGGGGAGGGTTGGATTCTGGTATATGAGGATCACTGAAGAATAAAAGAGTTTTATAATTTGTATGTCCTCACCAGCCATTGTCACATTCTATATTTAAAAGGATTTAAATTGAAATGTTATATGTGCAGTTTCTAATCTCAATTTGTTATGAATGCACACAATTCATTTTTTGAAACTCCTGTAAGAATAAGAGAGGCAAAGGAAGGTATCTTATATTTGTACGTATTCTATAACCAGCAGCAGCAACCTCCAGTGCCATATGGGTGGTTCACTAATCTCTCATGTGTATGGTGATTTCAGTGCTTTGTTGACTGTATTCTCAACAGAGCGGTTGGTTGGCTGACAGGATGATGGATGAGAGCTTAAAGTACATAAAGAGATGTTGAATTTGTTGTGAAACACCGGCACCGCACCGTGTTCCAGCTGCACATGACTGATCTGGTCCGGCTGCTTTCCTGACGCAATGGTAAATGGAGTGTATTTTATACAGCACTTTTCTCGTCTTCCGACCACTCAAAGCTCTTCAACACTACATGTCATCATTCACCCATTCATACACCGATGACACCATACAAGGTGCCAAAGATTGCAATAAAATGACCCTTTTTGGAACCATGTCATGTGACAGTGGAAGTAGGCAAGCAAGAAGATGTAAAAATGTTTTTCAAGTTTTAGTATTTAGTTTGGCAAGAAGTCCATGGACTGTGATTGTTAGCTTAGCAGCTATGCTGCTCACGTTGGCGACCTTAAACATTGGATTTAAGCGTTGGATTTACATGTGTGCAGCGCCCACTAATGAATTGATCAGGTGGATTACGTAATTATAAACACATCCTCAATTTCTATAATTACATAATATGCATGTTTTAATTTTACATCAGTTAGTGGAAGTGGGTTCACTTCAATCTAGACTTTATCAGGCTGCTGTAATAAATCTCTTTAGTCCCTCCAGTTGATCCAGAATGCTGCAGCTTGTGTTCTCACTAAAACTAAGAAAAGAGATCACATTACTCCTTTCTTCACTGCTCTGCACTGGCTCCCTGTAAAATCAAGAATCACATTTCAAATTCTTCTCTTAACCTACAAAGCCTTGATTGGTGATGCACCATCATATCTTAAGGAGCTTGTAGTACTAAATGCGGGGCTACTTGTAGTTCCTAGAGTCTTAAAAAGTAGAATGGGAGCCAGAGCCTTTAGTTATCAAGCTCCTCTTTTATGGAACCAGCTTCCACCTTCAGTCCGGGAGGCAGACACAGTCACCTCATTTAAGAGTAGACTTAAGACGTTCCTCTTTGACAGAGCTTATAGTTAGGGCTGAATCAGGTTTGCCCTGGTCCAGCCCTTGATATGCTGCTATAGGCTTATAGCTGCTGGGGGACGTTTTAGGATACACTGAGCACCTATCTCCTCTTCTCTCTCTTCATTGCACATTACTCACTCGACTTCTTTCCCCAGAGTCGTTGTGCCTTCTCGCCTCAGTCTCTGACTCCCTTCACCTGTTCTTGTCTCCTGCCCCTTGGCCCAGCCTCATTGGCCCTTTTGGTTTTTACAAAATAAACTGAATTGAATTGAGAATCTCATTTTGATTTGCTGCCATATTTCTTTTGGGAGGGATTCCTGGCCCCCTGGGGCCTGCCCATACAGCAGGCACTGCTCAGACATCTTACTTCCACAAGGCTGTGTGGGAGGTAACAGTTTCAAAGGGAAGGACTCTGTGACTGTGGGTCAGTTGTAGACCAGGATCATCCATGGGCAAGACACATATCCCCAATGTGCAGGCTTTTCCTGTGGTGTGTGCATGTTAGAGTCCCGATGGGCAGGTGGTACCTTGCATGTTAAGCTCCTCCCATCAGTGTCTGAATGGATGTGAATGATGTCATGTAGTCTTAAAGAGTTTTGAGTGTTCGGAAGACTAGAACAGCTTTACAAGTACAGTCCAGTTACCATCATTGCTCTCATCAGGCATTAAGTAATGCGTTTGCGTCCAGTAACCAGAGAGCGGACCAATCAGCATCCTGTGAGGAGCTACTGGCAGCTAGGGGCGGGGCTTAGACTTGTGTCCTAAATAACAGTAGGCATCTTGACAGACTTGGTTGTGCTCTTCTTTCTTTCATAATTGTTGCCTTTATTTGACAGAGCCTGGAAGTGGAGGGGGTGGGAGGAGCATGACTACTGGTTCTATGGTATGCACTCAGCTATGTCTGTACTCTACCTTGTAAGGCAGCGCAGATCTCACTCAACTTTGGCTGATAGACAGCGTTGTCAAGATTAAACTGGTTTTCTCAAAGTAGCTGTTGCATATCCGTTCCAAATATTTCACATTGTAGACTTAGAAAAATATTGAAGAATTGAAAACCATTTGTTCAGGGGCTTTAAATCTTGGACATTCTTTCAGGGAGCCTCAAGAACAATATAGTATGCTCCATTAAACCCTGCCGGTTGTCTCAATGCACTCTCAAATTAATAAACACTTCGTTTGTCAAAAAGCTTTTTACTGAAACTACAAATAAAACAAAAAACATACAAGAAAATAAACTTTATACATTCATATATTTAATATATTTGCTGCTTCATACTGCATCTCAGAGGCAGGACTGTTCTTCCAATCACCATAGTAACAGGTGGAGTACACTGCAGACCACCAGTCACATCTGAAAAGGGAAACCGTTGGCATGAGCAACCAAGTGCCAAGAACGATGTTCAAACCTTCCGACAGACACACTACCGGCACTCGCTCCCTTCTTCACATCTCACATCCGTGACACATGACCTAAAAATGCCCTTCAACAAATGGCATGCTCAATGTAAACAGGTCGCTGTGGATTATCATGAGCACACATTTCTATCAGGAGGGAACATGAAGCTCGTCAATGCCAGACGGCCATGGCTAGAAGCTTGAGACTACTTTCAGTTATATTTCCAGTCTCAACTGGACCTGTACACAAATGTAACAACTCGTTTGTTATTTGGAGACATTTTCACATATAGAACAAAAAAACAATGATACAAAAGTTCAACAAAAAACCTGGTTACAGATGACAGAGTGGACATTTTGTTTTTAGACGTGATACAATTGTACACACACAACTAAACTTTTTTATATTCCTCACTACCTAACCAACCATCAACTCAGAGGAGCCGGGTGAAATCAAGTGATGAGTCTCCGATACAGACGCGTTGAGGCCTATACAGACATTGATATTCAAGAGATTAACATTCTTTTAATTGATACATAGGATCTCTTAAATTTACCAACTGCTAAACTTCACTAGTCTCTGGTGGACAAACTATAAAATGGAGACACAGTTTCAAAAATATCTTTGGCATCACTACTTTTCCAGTCATTTACCGGCTGACATATATGCCGACACCAATACATCCATCTGCCTGAGTGATGTATCACTCCGGCTCTCTGGCTTGTGAAGTAGCTGGCTGCTCAGATACTATACATCCTCAATCTCAGGAGTTCACAGATCTGAGTATTGGCCTTCAAACCCCTCCTTGCTCTAAACAGCCCACGTCTCTCCCCCTGCTCACCCACTGGCCAATGACAGACCTTACATGAAGCTTCTCACAAGTCAGAAGAAAAGATGAAGGTTTACTGAACCCGGTGGAGCGCTGGAAGAGGAGCTGAACACTTCTCGGTGCTACTGCAACATGGAGGGGACAGGAGCCCCCCCCACAAATAACTGACTTAAAAGTACTTATAAAAATAAATATGTACGGATCACAATATCTTGCTGTGAGATTACCATCCGTTTGTTCAGTTTAATTTTTCGGAAAACAATCCATTGGTTCGTGACATGACGCTGGATCAGCAGGTGCTGAGGTGGTATTGGTGTGTGTGTGTGTGTGGCGGGGGGGGGGACTTAGATGACCTTGTAGGTCAGGTAGTCACGGAGCGGCGTGGGAATAGCCAGGCCCTCCACCTGCTGGGTGGTCATCACCCGGCGAAGGGACATCCGACAAATATGCTGCAGACCGGCTACGCTACGAGGGCACTCCCAGAAGTGCACACTACCGTCACGAGTCCTAGAAAAAGAAAACAAGCTCGGTCAGTGGAAATCAAACAAAAAATAGCTAAGAATACATACAGCACATGTCGCCAGCAAGCTGAGATTTTTAAAGAAACATGGACAATTGGTCAACGTGGCTCCTCCCAGGGCAGAAGTCATAAAGGTGGGACTGAGGGAGACTGAGGTTGTCTGTAAATGTGTGAGTGTCCTACCCAGCAGCAAGGACACTTCCTTCAGCGGAGGAGGCACAGCAGAGGCCATTAGAGAGAGAGGCGATAGCCTGAGGAGCCCGTTCCTCAATGTTCCAGAAGCGCACCCACCTGAGCAGACAAGAAACACACAACACTGCCATCACAATCACAACATTGTATGTGTCTTTGTTGGGGCAAAGGTGGCGCAGTGAGCAGGGCTGTCCTTCAACAGGGGATCGGACGCTCGGTCCCCGGCTCCGCTCGTCCATGCCCACGTGTCATTGACGTAATCCAAAGTTGCTCTTCAGCTGTGTCTGCGGTGTGTGATTGTGTTGTTTAATCTTCATAGTTGTCTATTTCAGGGCTTTACATTTTTTTGTAATCACATTTTCTTGTGTACATGCCACTATAAAAAAGACACGCATTACATTTTTTGGTTTTAGTGCCCCATTTGGTGCATTTGTCTTTCTTCCTCTGCACTTCCTCTCTTCTTGTGTTCACTGTGTGAAAGTCTCCCAAGCACTGATAGCAGACAGACCCTCTAAAAGATGACACCAGATTTGTGTGGCAAAGGTTCACTGGCCTGAAAGATTGAATCATGATCCACGAAGAGTCACTGAAGTTTTATTAATCTAAAACAAGTATAGGTGACTATACTTGTTTGGCGGCGGAACCTGGACGTGGAAAGCGGAGCAGTTTGATGGCATTGCTTCAATAAATTAGACAAAACACCAGAATCTAATGCAAAATAAAAACACACCAACATTAGTTTCCTGTCAAGGCTCATAATGAAATCACACACAATATACCAGAAGAGAGACACATACTGAAGTCAATTATTTATTAGTTTACTAATAGACTAATGTCAACTCTAAATATAAGACTATATAGTCTATTCTTGCCGATGGCGTTTCATCGGTCGGAGTGTGCGGTACACAACTGGTAGGGATGACAACTTTTCAATTCAGTTTAAAGTGAAAAAGTCAAGACTTTTAAGTTGACATCCTGTACAGCAGCGGTCCCCAACCCCCGCGGTCCACGGCTCGGTCGGAATTTTTTTATTTTTTATAAATCAAAGTCGGAAAAATATATTATTTTGAAAAAGGAGCGGATCCACCCGTGTGTACGTCTGAGCCGCGTTCAGGAGTCTTAAAGTTCGGGTTTATCGCTGCAGGCAAGTCTCACGCGCCGAACCCTCTGCTGGCGGCACAGTGACAAAGAATCTTAAAACATATTCAACCTGCTCAATGAATTCTGTCACTTCAGGGAAATGACAACTGTTTTCAAGTTGGCCGATAAAGTCGCTGCTGTGTGGGCGAGTGAACAGCGGAATATTCTACATGTTTCAGACGTTGACCGGGTGGAAGAGGCTTTTAAAAGAGTTTGAGCGGTACTCCAACCACAAAAGACCCGACTGCAAAAGAATAGACCTGCAACCCATTTGTAAACAAACCCAACAGGTGAATCGAGCCCGTCCGAGCTAGAAAAAAATGTGTTCGAGATGCAAATGACGGTGGCCTTAAGGGACATTTCACACAACAACTCTGCCGGTGTTCTATTGACAGCGACCAGAACTCGGTTAGGAGCAGCGGACCAAACACACGTCTGTGTCGCCGTCTCCACTAGCGGCTCGTTGCAGGTAAACAAGCGCACGGCTCACACTAATTCGCCGTAATGATGAGTTGTAGTTTTGGCACTTTATGCCTGTCGTATAATTGTATGACGTCATATTTATTACGTCATTTATATTGCTGGTCCGTGAAAATTAATTCTGACACAGAACCGGTCCGTGGCTCAAAAAAGGTTGGGGACCGCTGCTGTACAGGATTACATTAAATGTTTCAGCTAACCTCATGAAAGGATAAAATGAGACTGTACAATATCATTCTAGCCGATGGCAATCTGGCAAACAGTTGGCCACATCCGATTCTCTGGACGGGCAGCGGGTTTTCCTGAAACACGGTTGGCTCGTCTTCGCAAAGCTTCCTGCTTCTCAACAACATGTTGTGCTAGGAGCTCAGCACTCGGCCAGCCAGCGATCAGAGTGAGTCATAGATACCTTGTGACGGTCATGCGACTCCAACAGAGCAGCAAACAGTAGCTCTGTGCTCTCATCCCATGAAAACACATGACTTTAAAAACACTTTGCCGTTACATATCAGCTGATCATGTTTGTCAAGGCTCACAATGAATCCACACACACAATATCCCAGAAGAGACACAATCTGACGGGTTTCATCCTGAAGTCAACTTGTTCACTTTATCTCTACGTGAAATAATCCCCCACTCAAAGATAAAATGGTCCCTTCCGTTCTTGACTTTCAGCTTTTTCAGCCACTTGCCCAGCTGAAGTGTTTTATGTCCCAATAGCCAAACTAGGGCTGCAACAACGAATCGATAAAATCGATTATTAAAATAGTTGGCAACGAATTTCATTATCGATTCGTTGTGTCGCGCGATTATTACGGCGCTCAATAAGTCGCGGACTATAAACAAAGTTGAGTTGAGAGCAGAGCGGCGCAGGAGAAAAACATAGCGGAGCGGAGAGAGAGGAGAGACGGAACGCTGCGTTGTGAGAGCCAATCAGCGCTGAGCTGCTCCTCCGTTAGTGAATCTAATTGGCTGCTGCTGCTCTAGTGGCGCTGGAAGCGGAAGTCATTCACGTCGTCGGAGTGACATTCACGGAGCTGTGTGCGCCTACGGGTGATGTCATGAACCCAGACACCAGGGCGTTAGATGTTACGATGTGTGTGGCATTTCCACAAGAAGTATAACGTAGAAAAAGTGGTTATTAATTCCGTGGCGGAAGGCGGACAATATTTTGCCACGGAGAAAGGCAACAGAGATAAGCCCCGCCCCCTCACCGACACGTTTGACGTATGACCACAAATAGTCGGCTGAGTAAACTCAGGAGAGTAAAGCTGTCAGTCTGTTTGTGACGGGTTCATCACATGCTGACCAATGAACAGGGTTCACACACATGCTGACCAGTGGCTCTCCAGGACCTTTCCAGGACTTTAAACCAAATTTCCATGATTAAACATGTTGTGAAAACTCTGTGTATTCACAACATGAACAAGTGAGAAGATGTTGTATTTAAACTAACAATGAGAATTCAAAAGCATACAGTGTATATTCCGTGTAAATTAACATTTGAATATAATACATTTGCATAACTTTTTTTCAATTACTTTTCTAGGTCTAGAAATAGCCATTTAAAAACTCCATGACTTTTCCAGGTTTTCCATGACCGTACGAACCCTGTTTTGAATAAAGGGTTGAAAATTACAGCGTTTTTTGTTTTTTTAAATCCGATTAATCGAAAAAATAATCAACAGATTAATCGATTATCAAAATAATCGTTAGTTGCAGCCCTAAGCCAAACGTATTTGTCTTAAACATAAACTTATTAATTAATATATCAAATTGATCTTAGAGCCAAGACGTTAAGCAAGTCATATTTGATTTTTAATATCTATGTTATGTTGCTGTGATGGCATCTCCTTCCAGCAACTACATTTATTCAAATTTAGGTTAGATTACATTTCAACACATCATGCAACATTGGAAGTTACTACGGTCCAACACTCAGTTTGGAGCTTAAACGCATCACAATGTACAAACTTCGTTGACGTTACAGTAGCCGCCGTCTCCGTTATCAGGAGGACTGTGTAAAACTTTGTTCCTACTCACGCTTGGAGCCATAGTGCGAGTATGAACAAAGATGTTTAGAAACTGAGCAATCAAAAAGCCCAAATGTAAACTCCCAAAAATGACAAGGAGGGAGTGTAGAGAGAAAATATCCTGGTAAATATGTACTTGGCTGCTAATAGGGACTCAAATGAAGATTTTATTAAAGTCTTCCTGTTTCTCAAGCGTTTAAAGACAAACAGTCCTTTGTATGATTCCAAGACATGTAAACAGAGTTTACAGCTTTAATATCAAGCCCTGGAGTTTCCTCCAAAAGCACCAAACTGCTGCGTGTGTTAAGATGTTAGGAAAACGAGGAGAGTGAAGAAATGACAGAGAACCAGTTCAGTAATGGTAGTTTGGTGTCATTCACTGTCGTACCTGTCATCCGTAATGGTGGCAATGTGAAGACCATCAGGGCAGAAGCTCACAGAGCGAACCCAGCGGTCATTTGACCCTCCAGCGAAAATGGGTGATGGAGGGGGGAAGAGATGGCTGGAGAAAGATGAAAGCATGAGCTTAATAAATAAAGAGTTTTACAGGTTAATATGTGAAGAAGTTAGATTAAACTTGACTGAAAAAATACATTTTCGAATTATAATTGCAGTAAAACACGTTTACTCAATTCAGTACTTTCTGTGAAGCAATTACTATTTGACCCAGGAGTGAGTTCACGGTTTTTCTGAATCTTCTGCACTGTTAAAGCACTGACCACTGTTGGATGAACTCCATCTACTGAGGGAAACCCGAAGGTAGGAAAGCTACAGACCAAGCCAGGAAGTGGAGCTCAAATTTAAAAAGAACCATTTGCCCCAAATACAATACTTCTAACTGTAATCAATGGCAACTAGAAATATATATATATATATACTACCGTTCAAAAGTTTGGAGTCACTTAGAAATGTCTTTATTTTTCAAAGAAAAGCACTGTTTTTTTCAATAAAGATAATATTAATCAAAAATACACACTAAACATCGTTAATGTGGTAAATGACTATTCTAGGTGGAAACGTCTGGTTTCTAATGAAATATCTCCATAGGTGTATAGAGGCCCATTTCCATCAACTATCACTCCAGTGTTCTAATGGTACATTGTGTTTGCTAATCGCCTTAGAAGACTAATATCTGATTAGAAAACCCTTGTGCAATTATGTTAGCACAGCTGAAAACAGTTATGCTGGTGATATAAGCGATACAACTGGCCTTCCTTTGAGCTTGAAGTTTGAAGAACAAAATTAATACTTCAAATATTAATCATTATTTCTAACCTTGTCAATGTCTTGACTATATTTTCTCTTCAATTTTCAATTCATTTGATAAATAAAAGTGAGTTTTCATGGAAGACACAAAATTGTCTGGATGACCCCAAACTTTTGAACGGTAGTATATATATATATATATAGTGATATTTTCTTACCCCAGCTCGAGCAGGACGGTGGCCTTGTGGTGGTCCCATACGATGACGCGGGTGTCGTAAGAGGCGGTGGCCAACAGGGCCCCATCTGGTGAGAACTCACAGGACACCACATCATTGTGGTGCCCCTCCAGCTTCCGGATCAGGGTCAATGTGTCCATGTTCCATAGGAACACCTGCAACGTGAGGAGAGGCCGGTTATAGCCCATGCAATGGTTTGAACAGAGAATGAATGTGCCATGTTACAATCATCATTGTGATATGTAGAGAAAGCATTTACTAATTCAATTAAGCAAGAGGAATTAAAAAAGAATTAAAGAGTTGCACCCAAGTTATGCTCAGAATCATTTGTCAAATTTAACCAGACCGTTCAAACAAACAAAAAGCACATGCTACAAGCAGCATGGCTGTCAAAAGGCAACACTACATCTACATTGATTAGCATCTTTATGTAACGGTTTAAACTGCTATCATCATCAAATGTATACATCTTTTCAAACATGAATTAATATTATGAATACATAATTCTATTATTATTTTAACAAGAGAAAATAAAAGTAGTAACTTAAGGTAACATAAAGTTACTCCACTGGTTCACTGTGTATACAATAGGCTCGCACCTCCAGCAGAAGCCTATGAAGAGAGACAGATACTGCAAAAGAAAAGAATATTTTATGGCCAAAGGGTTGATACCTCTGGCAAAATACAAATATGCGCACGCACGCACACACGCACACGTAGAAAAGTAATTATCAGTGGAAGATTTTTGCTGCTTTTGCACGGTCAGAAATGTTTTTTCTCCAGTTATACAATTTCTAAAACTTGTAGCTTTGATAATAAAAAATGCTTTAAAGTGATGCAAACGCAGTGAACAAATGCAGTTAATAATTTACGAAAATAAACTGACATGCAGATTAATGGTTCAGTTATCTGGGCAGGTTTCCTTCTCTCTGGACCAACTAGTTTTCACTTCTTTTTGTAAATCTCAAATTTAAGTGAAAAACACAATCATCTTTTCTAAATTGTCTTTTTCCATCACAAGTGTGCTGATGAAGAAATGTGGATGAATACATTATCATTTATTGCTGTTCCACTGTAGTCAACAGCAGAAACTCAAATGCTTTTTAGAAAAGCAGAACAATCCACAGTAAAACTGCAGATGGAAACATGGCATATAACACATGACATGTTTAGGCTCTGCAAAAGGCACAACAAAAGAGTTATATTTGAAACTTAAACTAATCTATAAAAAGGGTTTACTATGGAAGGTGATGGAGGTTAAACTGTTGTGGATGGCTGAATTGTCATCTACAACTTTCCATTAGCACCATTACAATGCTACTAGAAAAACATTAGTACTGACCAACATACATCCTTGTCACACAAGAGAAGCTAGCTTGTGCAGGCAGTGGACGGAGCTATTTAAAGAGGGGGGAGGGGTAGTGAGTTTGGGATATGTGGGCGGGAGAGTATTTACTAACCACTTGTTTTTTTTAAAAGGTGCCATGTGTAACATCTGACCAAATGCTCCAAAGAAATAGGGGGCAAACAATCTAAATTTAAAGTCATCAGTTATTTTAAAAACATCAAACTATTAACCGACTGCTGTAACTCAGAGCTGGTCAATATAACACGATCTTATAATCTTCACGTGTGTGTGTATACGTGTTGACCCCAGCCAAGTGTGCGTTTACTGAAACCCGAACCGAGGCTGCGCGGTCCCCGGAGCGTTTCCTCTGGATCGTTCGTCCTCCGGCCGCCATGGGGCTACTGTGCCAGGTGGACAGAGAAGGCGGCTACGGGGACAACACGGAGCGGCAGTTGGCGGAGCAGTTTGGAACACAACGCCCAGCACCAGGTAAAGATCTTACACATTGCACCTTTCATGACAGTTTGAAACTGAAATAAAAAATAAATAGAGGAACTGCAACAGCAGAGGTAGACAGACATGAAGCAGCACCTACGTACAGACTGGTGCCAGGCTGCCCCTGGACAGGCCTGTGGGCATTGCGCACTTTGCGTCCCCGATTTGCACCGGCTGCTCAAAATGTCAGCGCGGCGCTCCCTTCAAAACCAATCACACACTGAGCTCTGCCACCACCTGTGACGGGGAGAGCAAGACACACACTGTAGGGACACACACACAGCCTAACAAAGCTACCACCATATCTAAATCACAACCATGTTCAGATGGATCTACAGCTGCGACATTAGAGATATGGTGAACAAGTGGTGGCCAGTGTCTGGAATCAATGTCCAGAAACATGTCTGCCTTAAGGGCTGCAGATACATGGGTGCTCAATTCAACATGCAATATAAGGAGCACACGGTTTTCTTATGGGACTTTTGATAATATGCAAGGTTTACATGAGGTCAGAATTGTTTTCAAAACGGCATCAGTGTTTTTTGGAAGCCACTTCAATAAAAAGATTCCCCTGTTGTAATGTAGTTTGATTTCCCCTTCTTCAACATACATACTTGGGTATCTGAATTAAATAATGGAACTAGCTTTACAACAATAGTGAACACTGTTGTCTGCACTGCATGCAAACTTCAGAACACCAAAAGCCTGTTTCTGCAAACCAAACCAAACCGAATCTAGATGCAGGTGGAACTACGTATCATGACACCGAGCACAGACGGATGCGTCTCCATATTTAACATGATTGATCATAACAGTCACAAGCAATTGAGCAAAGATTAGCTAACAATCCCCTCAAAGTAGGTAAAAGGGAACTTGTAAACGTACAGCTTTGCCAGCGCCGACTGAGCACAGGATGGAAGAGTCAGGGGAGAAGGCGCTGCAGTACACCCAGTTCTGATGTCCCCGCAGTACCTTCACCATGTTACCTACAAGACAAACACACGTCCTTTACTTACAGAGTGTCACTGCGGCCACACACCACATATAATGAGTCATGATGAGAGTTTCTCAAGACACTATAGGAGAGGCAGATGGGAAACAATGGAGAGAGAGAAGCGAGGTTGGATATGCCCCAAAAAGATTTCAGGTCAGAATGTGGCATTTACCTAAATCATTTAGTTATTACCTTCGCATAAAAAATGCGGAAGGTTATGTTTTGATCGCTGTGTATTTATTTATTTATTTGCATGTGTGTTATTCGCGTAACAAAAAAAGTTGTAAACCGAATCGCATGAAATTTGGTGGGATGATTGGTTATTATCCGGGGACCATTTGATTAGATTTTGGGATTGATCGGCTCAAAGGTCACGGTCAAGGTTATGAAAAAGATCAACATCTTCTTGAATCGCATGAAATTTGGTGGGATGATTGGTTATTATCTGGGGACCATTTGATTAGATTTTGGGATCGATCGGGTCAAAGTCATGAAAAGGACAAAATCTTCTTTTTACCATAGCACGGTCAATTTTTATCCAATTGGCATGCAACTAATGCCAACATGTTCATAATTCAATGCCCAATCTTGTGATATGCGAAGGTATGCGCTCTACCGAGTGCCCATTCTAGTAAGACATTTGTATTTATGACATTTATGGCAAAAACTATTTGAGCCCCATACTCTTCTGGTGGTCTATAGTACAAAAAAATAAGAGACTGGTGCTGGTGCATTTGTTGGGGACTTTTTCCTCCATGGAACTAATGGATTTGAACAAGAAACATACAGCATATCACCAGACTTTGAGTTGAGATAACAATGTCCAGTCACCATAAACCAAGAATTAGATTGGAAGGACCCATGAATAGTTCCTGGAAGATTGCAGGCCACATAACTAATGTTATTGAAAGGTCCATGATCAATGCACATTATCTGTGAATGCTTGCTAGGGAGTGAGTGAGGGGCTGCATTTCATGGTTCATGCAGACTGAGGTCTTATAATGTCTGTGGGTTATTGTAGTTCCCTCTATATACCAATTCACTTGGCTTCAGCTGGGCTATTCTTCACATTGACTTCAAAACTGGTCAGAGGTCTGGTATTTTCCTTGACAAGAGCCAGCTCTGAGTAAAAAAAAAAAAGAAGCTGCCTGGCTTCTGATTCTACTCAGAATTGAAAGAAAGAAAAAAGAAGGGAAAAGAGTGTTCATTGAAATCAGCTCCTTTACATACCATCATCTTTGAGGTCCCACACACGGAGGGTCTTATCTCTTGATGCAGAGACAAGCATCAGGCTGCCATCAGGAGCAAAGGTCAAGTCTCGCACTATATCAGTGTGGTCCATCAGATTCAGCAACAGTTTTCCTGCAGAAAGACATTGAATTACACAGACCATCTATAAAATCATCCATAGTGATGTGAAAGTAGTCCTCAGTCAAGTTTAAGCGGTTGTAACATAACAATGAATAAGTCAGTAGATGGTTACAGGCACAGCAAGAACAAAACAAAAAAAGAAAAAAACATTGCGTCAGCTGGCTCGAGGGACCTGACAGTTTCCTACTTGTTGATTTATATTGTACGTCATTCCCAGTAAAACTCACGATATAAAACATTTTCTGTGTTTCTGTTTAAAGAGGACAAAAGGTCAGAAGACAGCAGGGCCTACTTCGCATTTTTGAAGTAGTTATGTCTCCAGTCTGATGAGGGGCTCACAGCACAGAGGTACCTGGTTTGTTTGCATGACGTAATGTGGTGCTGGCTGTTCAGAGACAAATTCTTTCCTAATAGTAGTGGGGGCCCTTTGCCTCACTTTTTGCATTTCTTCGATGCATCACAGACATCATTCTCTTATGAATTGATGCAGAAATTTCAAACTCAATTCTCAACATTATGTTTAACAATTCGGGGACCCTGAGCTGTCCGTTCCTTAACACTGCCCCTGAACGCAGACATGTGCGTCTTGTTTACATTCTAAATCCGAACTTTCTCGCTTTATTGCACACTTTGAACCCAGATACAACATTCATCGTAAGACTTTTACGGACACAGAGATCTGATCTCTCCAACCAAACCAAAGTTAAGATTATGGAGTCACTTAGCAAAGGCGGGGGATGGTAGTAACATAATATGAGTGGACAGCCAATGCTACAGAATTTAGTGTCACTGTTAACGTGTATTCACTGAATAGTTTTACCAAATTGTCCATAAAGAGTTATTGTAGTACTAGAGCGGAGTGCTCATTACCTAGAAAAGGAGGATTTGTTTGAAGCAAAGTCTATTTTACTTATTAGTGAATAACAGCAGCATGTTGTCACATGATTCAGAATATGCTGAATTTACTACGAGGATGCTGCTTAGAGGCCCCATTTTATTTTGAATCATATTCTCTTCGCAATGCTGGAAATATAACACTCCAGTTGACATATCTCTTCTATTTGTTCCTAATATTGAGTTAATAAAAGATGATGGCTCAATAATCACATGGCAGCCCATCGATACATGAGTTGCCTAGAGATTCCCTCCCCTATCTGCCATTGTTACAGTTGTAAATAATTTATCGCTCACCAATCCCCACTGAAAGTGTTTTCGACGTCCGTCACTCGCACCCCACGAAACAGACATTAAATCACAAAAGTATCTTGATATCGCGTGATCAACGGTCTCGGTCCTTCTGCGAGCTCGCCTGTGTCACGACCGGCAGATTCCCCTCACTTGCCACGGTAGGCAGGAAATAAAATATAACAATCAACAGATGGGCCTACAAACAGGGTTAATTTCTTCCCAAGTCATTTTGAAAACTAGTTTTGTTTAATAAATGTCTGCAGACTGGACTAGCGAGTCAGCTAGACAGCCCCTGATGTGCTGCATTTTTTCACAAAGGAATATTACTTTTTATATTTAAATATCAGTTTCTTTTTAACTTCAATCCATTATCAGAACTGCTTAGTCTACTTAGGGTCGTAGGGCTCTTTTTATATTTTCAATAAATATTTGAATTTAGACTATTTTTGATGGCCCTCATGCCGACCTCCAGGCTGTTAAAATATTTCATTTTCACAACAGCTTCACATTTGAACTAAAGCTCAAATCTACAATAGAAATGTAGAGGGGAATATAGAGTCCGTTTACCATTTAAAACCCCACTCACACCTATTAATCAACAGTGTTTGGCACTATGCTAGAAGCAGTGCTGTACATCTTCGAACCGATACATTATTAAACCTCGGACTCATACAGGTTTACCACTTGACATTGTCGAAACAAGACTACCGTTGGAGGATCAGCTTCTAGCTGCGTGGACTTCAGACAGTGCTGATTCAACTTATTGCCTCCAAAACACCACTGTTTTGGTGTTTTTTGCTGAGCTGAGAAATTATTCACCTTTCTTTTCCCTGAACTAAATGAAATGACTTAGTCTTAAGACCAACTCATGAAGGTGAAGAGGGAAACAAAAATGTGTCCTCACCAGTGTAAACATCCCAGATCTTGATGCGACCATTGTTGAGGCCCGTTGCCAGTAGCAGCTGGTCCTGTCCAAACTTGAAGCGGTGCCACTCGATGTTAACACAGCGGCTCTGCTTCTCTGGCACGGAGGAGCCGAAGGCCAAGCCCCACACGATGTCACCGCAGTCGATTGTGTGTTCGCGAGGCTCGTTGGTTTCTGGGATCCCCTGGCCTTCGCTGTTGTGCTGAAGGGACAAGCGCCGAGGGCTGAAGGCATTGGTGGCCTCGCCACTGTGGCCTGTTGAACTACACAAACAGAGAATGGAGGAGATACAAGACACGGTCAATAAGAGATAGCAGTTGAACCACGATCGCACATCGAGATGAAGTAGTTTCTCTCGATGACATATTGGAGGTGTGTTCGTCCTAAACCCCATCCCCGTGGCCCTTTCTGTTTGTACCATTAGTACTAACCCAAACCCTGAAAACTGATCGACTTACCAAATAGTGTCAAATGTACCCATATTTGGTTTATTATACCTGCTTCTTTTGAAGAATATCATGGATAATACAGCTCCGCTAACTCAGAACATTGCATTTTCTATAAATTGTCGCATTTCCTATAATTTGTAATAACTAATCCTCCCAACCCAACATCTCTAAAACGTTTATCAACTGTCCTGTCATGTTTAGGCTGTAGAATAAAACTTTGGATTTTGATACAACCCCCTTGATTAACAAAAATATCCTCTGAGAGTCACAAGGTTCTAAGGAGTGTAAACACCGCCTTTTCAGCAGAAAGGGAGCTGATAATGCAAGTGCATGTCCTTGGCAGTGAGGAGCAGCTCTTTGTTTATGTTCTTCTTTCCGTGTTGGGCGGCCAGGGAAAAGCTGATTATGTTTTCTCTTTCTCCAAAAGCTTTGCACAGTTAGTGTAAAATGTACACACCTAACAAGTATGCTTTTAACATAGATGAGTATGTCCACATAGAACAACTAGTGGCATAAAACTAATAACAGCAGCGTCAGCTTCCAGTTAATCTTGGGGGAATTTGCGGTTTTAGAAAGTTCCAGTGATTTACCAGACTACAGGATAAGAGCACTTATTTTATTTGAGAACTCTGTGAGCAGGATGACTGGTGTCCTCTTACTCCTTTGCAGTGAGTGTTGTAAATGGCCTGGAGTGATAATATCGTGTCCATCATTTTAGCTGTAGTCATTTCAGTACTTTTTCGCTACAGTCCTTTGCAGTCTCTCAGTGGTACACCAGCAAAAGTACGCTCAACAAACACATCATCATTTGTGCTGTTAGGTTCAATGTTGACATTACGTGAGAGTGAGAGAGAGAGAGAGAGAGAGAGAGAGAGAGAGAGTCTAGCTGGGCTTTTTTCCTTCAACAACATGATACTGTACTGGGTTTGTACCATGAGGTCACTTATTTGTTATGCATCTTCCAAATTGATATATCTGGTAATTTCTGATCCTCAAGACACTTCTAGCAGGCAATGTAGATGGACAAGACAGTTGCAAATTGCTCCTGCAGGCACTGCTTTGTATGATTACTTTAAATGTTGATGTTTTGCTAATCATGCAATGCTGCTCCAAATGATACTTACAAGTTCTTCAGACATGTTGTCCAGGGAATGAGCCTGACAATGCGATGCCCCTGAGACCAAGCAAAGTAGGAACCATTGGGTGCAAAGGCTACTGTCCACGCCTCACGCCCAGACTTCTGGTCAAAGGGAGCAACAGGCACCAGGAGTTCACCGATGAACTTTGCCTTACCTGGAGAAACAACAGCAACACTGTTACTTTCACTACACCACGTGTGAAAACATCACAGGCCCTCAGCTTGTTCAGGATTGCCCCAAAGTAGCCTTTCCCGTACAAACATGAGGGGGCTCATCACTGATGCAGGCATCTCATTGGCTTACTTTGCTCATCCAACCAGTGTTACACAAACAGCAGGTGGACACCTGTATTCGATCAATAGTTTGAATGATCTGTGATTAGACAAATTACTGCAATAACTCAAATGCATGTAGGTTTTATGAACACACTGCATACCGTCTTGACCTACTTACCCCAGGTCAATGAGGTAAAGACAATCAGATCTTAAAAGTAACCTTTGAATAACATTTTCCTTGTAAGTCAACACAACATATTGAAAGAGACAATTTCACAACCCACTGCCGAGATTTGTTTTAACCTCAAACGGAAGAATAGGGGAACTGTAGATATCACAGTCACTTCACGACAAAGGCATGCAGTACTGTAAGGAGTGCGTTAAAGATTCTGACATAAGGAAAAACAAACCAATAGGCTCAGATGTTGAACTGGAAACCATGTATATTTGCAGTTAAGGGCGTTTCTTTGACAGGGTTTAACACACATGTTTCACTAAGATTAGAGAGACACAATGTGTACATTTCATAAACATCCCCGTCTTATTCCGTGAGGTCGTACAGCCGTATAGAGGTGAACGTGCAGGCGCACACGTATCCCTCCTCTCCGTGGTATGAGGTTATTAAATCACACGCGCGTGGGGGAGGGAAGCAGCCGAGGCTCCTCCGAGAGACCCCGCGGGGGAAATATGTGTTCAACCATTAACGGACAAAATAAATGATTGAAGGGCAGAAACCCACCGGGCTGTTGGGACGTCTGTCAAACTGTAACTAAGACGGTGCACACGGTTCTAACTTAAAAGACACGACCGGCGCGAGCGTTACACGGCGACTCGAGCTAGCGCTACTGTTCAGCATCGAGGCGAGGTGGAGCTACACCCCTCGTTCAGCACAGGGCGAATACATGGAATAAGAAAGCGCCTTAGGCACAGAGCTGGAACAATACGGAACCCATGCTCAATGCCGCCCACGAAGATGCTTTCTAGTGGAGACAATTTTAAGCTAGTTGGAACAATAACAATCTGTAGTTTGATGCTTTTAGTATTTTTTTTAACAACAGACTGTTGAGACAGAAACGACTAGAACGTTGAGATGTCTACTTACCTATATCATTTTCGTTTACAGAGTCTGGGAAGCTTGCCATCTAAATAGGAGCACAGACCTAAGAGAAAGCTAAGCACGAACTTTAAAATGAGATAAGTTTGCTAACGTGAGAGGAAATACGAAGCTGGAAGGCGGGTTTGCCCTTCCGATGTTTGCCGAAGTCCGTTGAATCCCTCCGCCAAGCGTAACGGTCCGGGTGGAGAATACAGTTGTCGTTCGCCCCGTGTCAACGTCTTGTTTTCTTTTACTTCCTCGACAATACGCTTTATTTGGTGTTCAATCTAAAATAGTCCTGTTCGGACTATATTCAAACAGCCTATTTAACACGTAGTTAGACAATTTGCTTCAACAGACTTCAGTACGATTCCTGGTAGTACAATGGCTTTCGACTGAATAGGACCGATCGTTTTTTTAATCTAGAGGCGTGACCAATAATACTGGGGGAGGGGTTCACTCCACGTCAGCAAGGGACTTTTAACTTTTAAGTTACTTTTATGTCTGCTTTTTTAATGTAATGAACAGGACTGAACAGTCAAACACAATAAACATATTTTTTAGACCTATTTATTGCAATCAACAGGGCAACAGGCCTCATCTCAAGTCTCATCTCTCACCTCTGACCAGTAGCCACAATATTGCTAGCTCTCAAACCAGTTATTGTACCTCAAGAGGAGAAGCTTCTCAAACTTTTGATCTGAGAGCCTATTCCTCTTTGGAGAGAGAATTAGGTTCCCAAGGCTAAAGAGTCTTTCCACTGGGGCACTGGATGGAGTGGCTGCATTATATTTAAGTGATACTTTCTTTATTATGGGAAACTGATTCAAAGCGTCCATCCCTGTAGCCAGTGGCGGCTGGTGACATTTTTTTGGGGGGGGGCGCAGTGGTTTAAATATCACTCAACAATGAGAAGAAGAGAGGTTTTGAGTAGAATATTGTAAAAAACAAAGCTTTATTTCAAGAACACAGCGTGCTCAACACTGTCCAACAACTATCAACACACTGTAACTTTGGGCATGAGAGGTTCAGAGCAGCTTTAAGGAACATTGGGTTGGGTTTCAGAGGTTTGCAAAATAAAAGAGTTTCACCCTCACATGAAAGAGGTTCAGAGCAGATGTAACTGATGTGGAACGGGTATGGAAGAAGTCGGCTCAGATGGTGGATTTTCCCAGCACTTATTTATTCTGCAGAAGACAACAGAACACACACATTTGCCTTCCGATTTGTCTCTGCACTTCCACTTCCCTCAGCAATAAAAAAACATTGTCCATGCAGGGCTCCAGACTAACTTTTTTAACTAGGAGCACAGTGGCCCCTAACTTAAAATGTTAGGGGCGCAAGCAGAAAATTTAGGGGCGCACACAGGGTCTTCCTGGGTCAACATTTTTGCCGCGCTGCGCGCGCAACATCTATTCCTACAGTCGAGATGTTGAGTGAGTGATCAGCAGCTGGCTGCTCTGCCGTGATGCGCGCACACATCCGCGCACACGGGTGAGCACACTCCTCACTAGCACCCCCTCCCCCCGTTAATAACTCTTCTCGGCTCGCCCAAATTTTCTCTATGCAGGAAAAACCCTGCGCACAGTATAAATCGACTTGCAACGTTTTCCCATCATTTATACTGTATTACTGATAAATAATTTGACAATATACAATCTTATGCCTTTTTGACTTCATGAACTGCAAAACATTCACAACAGAGAACTCTTCAGAAGTTACTGTATTGAGTTTAAACATATTTTAAGAAAAAACATACCTTGAGCATGTGCATGTTGCACTTCGATATGGCCAATCAAAACATTTGTTGGTTTCTAGAGATGCACCGATCAAGTTTTTGGTGCCGATCACCGATCACTGAAATCAGTATCTGCCGATCACGGTGTCGATTGAAGCATTCTATTTTTTGTGTAGCATTATTGCTATGAGGACTATGAGGAAATACATATATAAAGCAACTCAAACATTAAAGAAATTACAGATTTCTTTAAACATTTAGGACTTTTACTTTGAAAAATGTCCTAATTGATACATTACAATTGTTTGATTGTTATTGTAGGGGATTTCAGATATGTATGGAACACATCTGCATCATTCATTTCCTGGAACTCTTGGGGAAATCTATATACAGGACTTTTCTTAACATACACAAGTCTGACTAATTTTTATAAACCCTTCCTTGGTCCAATAAAAATGTTCTAATGTTAGCATATGTTAAGCTAAATCTCAGAAACGATCTCTAAAGATACAAAATCAGTTCATTGTTTACTTTTATATGTTCGTGTATGATTTGTCGACATCTTATTTTGAAAAACGGATGTTGTTTCACGTGGTTCTTTACGCTAACTTTGCAAAACCGGATGTTGTCACTTAAATCCTTCCGCTAACTTTCTCAAAACCCTCGCGCGCTCCCAATCGAATGTGTTTACCGTGAGCATCAGGCTCTAGGGGCTCAGACATGTGAGAGTCGGCTGAGTCGACCCAGAGATTCAACTCGGGGGACGGGGACGCCGCTCGGTGCGTGAGGATCCCCTCGTGGACCTCTCACTTTGCGGCCAACGCCCTCGTTGCGTCTCCGTTGCGGTTTGCCTCTTTTCACACATTAGCCCCCCGCTCTCACACACAGGCCAGCCTTCTTCTTCGGTTTTCGTCTCCTTTCTTCTTTTTCTGGAGTTAATGTCGGTTAGCAAACCAGTCATTCAGGCATTACCGCTAACTATAGTGGGCTGAAGTGTAGAACAAGTTTGTCAGCAACAAAAATATTTAATAACAAAAAAAAAAACATCTGCTAATTTACTGGTCGCGCATGCGCGAGTTGATGAAAAATTTACTCGCACTGTGTCTAATTTTAGGCGCAAAATGCGACCATTTGGTCGCAGTCTGGAGCCCTGCCATGGAAGACAGGACCACATTAAATCTAAATAATAACAATTCTCATCAAAAACCATGACATGTAACATACAAGGGGAAAACAGAGACCCCTAATGGACAAAATAAATAACTACATGAGCTAGAAAGTGGCTCAATGAAACCGCCACCAAACGTATATTTTGACAGTCTAAATGACACGACAGCTGGACGCCGGGATCGTATTAACATTCCATTACTGTATGTAACATAAACGGTTAATTTTTATTGAAGAATATAGCCAAAATAGTGCAAAATCGTTTTTCACTCAACTCACCCTCGGCAATATAAAACCATTGTGACGGAAAGACGGACTCAGGAGCAGGAAGTGCAACAGATGGAAAGCAATTTCCGCAGGAAACAGATTTTTAAAAATAACGCTAAATAAAAATAGCTCATTAAAATAAAATTCACAAACACTCAATAATATCGTTGAACAACAAACAAAAATAAAATACATTGAAAACAAGAAATGACAGAGCGCATTTCTAACTGTTTGACAGAGTAGACCCACTATATGTAAAGAAAAGTAGCCTCCTCTCTTTAAAGTGGTCAAACTTCTCAATAACTCTGGTTAAAGTCAATCATGTCTGTAACCAGCCTGTTTCCATTATTCTGGAGGGAATGTGTCTGTTTTTCAGAACTTCTTCGTTGTGTTTTCGATGCCAGTTCGGTCTGCAAACAGGGTTAGCTTCATGCTGTTAGCGAGTTAGCTCCATGTTCTTAGCTAGATAACTGCGGCAAGATTCGTGCTTTACACTTGTCTGAAGCTCTGTAGATCCCTCACCCCGTTGTAATCCAGAGAGTTTCCGTCCCAGGACTTTGGAAAACAGACAGGGGAAACAAAAAACGAATTACTCATGGAGCATTCAGCTAACCAGCTCCGGTTAGCATATAGGCTTGAGGAGAACCTCCGGGTGTACGTCCTCCCGCGGTCAGCGCTTTGCTGCAGAATTTTTTTATCCGGATGTTTGGGTCCCAACTCTTTCAGCCTCTTCTTGTCAATATCTGACCGTCGATTGAAAGGTGTTTGGTGTAGAGATACCAGAGTTTTCAGTCGCCGACGCCATACTAACATAAAGCTTCTGCTAGCTATGTTGCTCGCGTACCTCCGTGGAGCTCTGGGCAGCAGGGTTGCCAGGTCTGTGTGACACAACCAGCCCAAAAACCAGCCCAATATCAGAACTCAAAATATGCCCGTGCCAAACCATATACACTGCTTTTAAAGTCCAACAGCATTGCTATCATTGCCAAATGTATTGTAATATCTACAAAGTAACAACATATGTTTAGTTTGCCAGCATTAAAAGCAGTTTTCCCTCAAGTTATTTCACCTAGGTCCTAAAATGGCCTTGTGTAATTAGATACAGTATATTATCATAAATAAAATGTGTGTACGTGCTGATCTGGAGTCAGTTTGGTAGGATTTGGGTATGAATAAATTATTTCATTAAAAATATGGATTTTTATTTAAAGATATTCATGTAATTTGCATGCAAAATAGGTCTACCCGAACCAAGGACAAAAAATTAAACCCGCGCAACACTTCAAAAGTGGCCCGATTCCGCAGGAAAACCGCGGACCTGGCAACACTGCTCTATGGGCTGAGGGAACATACGGGTCTCTGATCTGCCGAATAATCCAATCGCGTGCGCACATTTGTGCGCCCCAAGATTCGGTTTCATCCGCCAATGTGAAGCCGGTCATTGCCAAAACGACTGAAATGTTGTATCGATGCCGTACACACACGTTAGACCGCCTCGGAAAAGGGGAGGGGCTTCTCTCCGTGATAATGGCGATATATTATATTTTTTCACATTAACTTAAGTGGTTGTTGACAGGGGCTTACGGTCTCCCACACACATTTAGCGCGTCAACACGGTATATTTACTATTTAAATGATTTGGCATATAATGTTTTTTGACAGGATTTTTTTTTTTCTTCTTCTTTTTTTTCATCTCCAAATTTTAAGAGGGGCGGCGCCCTAGCGCCCCCTATGGACGAACCGCCACTGCCTGTGGCTCCTGATTTAAAGTAATCAGCTACTTCATTTTCAACAGAGACATAGGCATCCTCCTCACTCTCATCAAAGCTAAAGAATTCAATCACACACAGTGTGGCACCGTGCGTGCTGGTCGAGGGGGCGTGCCTGTGATTGGCGGAGTAGAGGGGAGGCGGGGTTAACCTGACGGAAAACGGGAGTTAAGGTTGGTTGACAGGAACCGTTGTTGTTGATGTTCGAGCTGCTGAGCTGAGAGGAGCACGCTGTCTGTGTTGGTGGATGCCCAATAAAGTGAGGATTAATAACGTCGTCCCGTCTCCGTGTCATCAGTGCCATAACGTCTGAGACGTTACAATATCATTGCGCCACCAAGGTCCTGCGATGTCGGATCAGAAACAGCTAAAGTAGGCCTATCTTGTCTTCTTGTCTGCAAGTGTTCATTTTTCACAAAAGAGAGTAACGCGAGTAACAAACTCATTTAAATTTCAGTAATTACCTTCGCATTGAAAATGCCGGAAGGTTATGTTTTGATCGCCGTGTATTTATTTATTTATTTATTTGTATGCGTGTTATTCGCAAAACTCAAAAAGTATTGAACCGAATCGCATGAAATTTGGTGGGATGATTGTTTATTATCCGGGGACCAGTTGATTAGATTTTGGGATCGATCGGGTCAAAGGTCAAGGTCAAAGGTCATGAACAGGTCAAAATCTTTCGCAGAACTCAAAAAGTATTGAACCGAATCGCATGAAATTTGGTGGGATGATTGTTTATTATCCGGGGACCAGTTGATTAGATTTTGGGATCGATCTGGTCAAAGGTCAAGGTCAAAGGTCATGAACAGTTCAAATATTCTTGAATCACATGGAATTTGGTGGAATGATTGGTTATTATCCGGGGACCATTTGATTAGATTTTGGGATCAATCGGGTCAAAGGTCAAGGTCATGGAAAGGTCAAAATCTTTTTTTTACCATAGCACGATACATTTTTGTCCAATTGGCATGCAACTAATGCCAAAATGTTCATAATTCAATGCCCAATCTTGTGATATGCGAAGGTATGCGCTCTACCGAGTGCCCGTTCTAGTTGTAACTGCGTTAATTGATTTTAAAAATACTTCGTTACATGCTCGTTACCGCTAAAAGTAGTGGAATTACTACTGGACGTCACATCTACTTGACGTCACATCATTCCACCTGTCCTGTGCAGTTTAAAAAGGAAATAAGGGCCATCTTGACGTCCTGCCTGTCCAGTCTCTCTGACTTTATCATGCAATCTTTGTCTTTCTGCTTCACATGGAAGACCTGTGTGGGTCCGTGTACGTTTTGAACTTTTGATCGTTTGTTGTAACATGGTAGCAAATAAGTAAATATAACCAATTCATCTGGTCTGTGCTCTTGGATTTAAGTGTGACAAATCAATCACCGAGGTATGGTATACTGCCATCTAGTGCCTCTCATTCTGCGGTGTTCACTCAAGAAACAGCAGAATGAGGTGGACATATAAATATGATAACAGCAACAACTCTGCACAGACAAATTACTTAGATTAATATATATTAGGAACTGTGTTGCATTAAACAATGCAAATATTAAGTGACAAGTTAATGCGACGATTAAGTGACAAGTTGATTATTGCTGTGTACATGAATATTAAACTTCCTGTAGTCACCACTGTCGCTAAAATATCCAGGTTTAATTATTTATTATTTATATTGACTAATTAATATTCTTATAACGTTACCCTGCTATGTATTTGCATCGTTAAAATATCCAAGTTTAATTATTTATTCTTTATATTGACTAATTAATATTCTTCTAACGTTACCCTGCTATGTGTTTGCATCGTTAAAATATCCAAGTTTAATTATTTATTCTTTATATTGACTAATTAATATTCTTCTAACGTTACCCTGCTATGTGTTTGCATCATAGAACACTGTAAATACGAATACATATCACTGGCTTTTATTTTGACTTTAATTTTAAGCACTTCCGTTCTATCGTTTTTGCAGCTCTGCAGGAATGAGCTGAGTCCTAAAAACAGGAAAGTTGTACATTCGGTAAATGAGGCAAATTTGTGATGTGAGTTTTTGGGCTATACAAAATAAATTAAATTGAATAGGATTTTTGCACAACCTGACTCCTCGTCTCAAAATCATTGAGTCACTCTTCCATATTATAATGTTATTTGAATCTCATTAAAGCACACAGATCTCAAAGTTTTGTCATGAATATTATTTTACTTTATACAAAACTTCGTTTGATGAGGATGCCATGTCATAATTATTTGGACAGTACATTCAGTCAGCCAGGAGAAGCAGTTAATGTGTGATACTTCCATCATTTTAGAGGAAGTTAAAGTCAATAATAAAGATTCAATGAATTGTTTTCCATTGTATTTGTATATGTGTTTTAAATTATAGAAGAAAATCAATCTGGATTTATGACATTCACAGTAATATATTTTTGTTCTCAATGATTATTCTGAACTCATCCCTAAGCATAGTTTGATAGTTTTTCTAGATTTTGATTTGAGTAAAGAAAATGAAAACAGATTGGTGAAATTAAGTGATGGTACTCCTCAAAGATGTTGTCTGGAAAGACACATCAAGGTTATTTCACTCCTGTTGGCCTATTTGTCACACTTTCTCTATTGCTGGGGAAGAATATGACATAGATGTGTTTTGGTTTGTACTTTTGACAGTAAGAATAATGGCCAAGCTATTCTCTCTCATAGCCTGATGTCATTACATATTAGATTAACTTGGAGTTTCCTCTAAAAGTATACAGAAATATTAGCCTGCACAATATTTTCACAAGAAATGTAAGAAAAAATGTGCACAGCTCAACCTGTAACTGGGCTTCATCTTTTCTGCTAAATTATGGGAGTATGTTTCTAAAAGTATTATTGACATCTTGTCAACAAAGATTGTTGCAATATTTTTGTAACATGTTACATTTGGAATCACTTCATTGTTCTTGTCAAATTACATCTACACAAGTGTAAGGTTAAAGCCAAATAACTATTTTGTGTGTTTTTCATTAAGATTAAGATCCTGCAGAGTCTCCACCCAGCTCGGCTGGGGAGTACACAGCTGTGAGCAAGAGGTTAGAGTTAACCTGAGTTAACTCTAACAATATATATATATAGTTAGAGTTAACTCAGGTTCATTCCAGGAGAAATTAGCTGTTAGTTTTCCTTCATTGTATGAAGACAAGGTGTAAATATGCACATAGTTCTAAGACGCCAGATTGCTAACTGGGCACAATTGCATTGTTCTCACTTAAATACAAATTATAGTCAACCAGGACTAAAATCCTAGGATATCTCTTTGTATTTCTCCATGAATAAGATAATACTTTCAGGGTCCATGCCTAATGTGTTGTTACTCTGTAATGATTCCTTCTGTACACACATCTATTGTATCTGTCCATCCTGGAGAGGGATCCTCCTCTGTTGCTCTCCTGAAGGGTTCTTACCTTTTTTCCCTGTGAAAGTGTTTTTCTATTTCTTGGGAGTTTTTCCTGATCTGATGTGAGGTCCTGGGACCGGGATGTCCTATGTGTACAGTTTGTAAAGCCCTTTGAGGCCAAATTGTAATTTTGGGCTGTACAAAATAAACTGAATTGAATATAGAAAACAATTATATATATTTGTTCATGTTTTTTTAAATGTTTTATAAATATATGTACGTACAACTGCTTTTCATACGGTACAATTATGTACTTATATATTCTGTTATTTAACTGATAAGTAAAAGAAAAGTTGTCCTTTTATTTTTTTTAATGGTCATTTAAATCTTGAATAGATGGAAAAAAACAGACTAAACCATCTCCAATATTGTTATAACTTATGATATTTGTCCCAAAACCAAGTGAAAAAACACTTTACAACTTCGCCTTTCATTTCGTGTCATCAACTCCAAGACGTGTTACTGTAAAGAAAAACTTTATTGATCATGTTATTGTATTTACAAATAAAGCTCACAAAGAAATCAGACAAGGTACAACAAAATGACATTAAGGACTAAGAAACTTCCTCGCGGACAAGAGAACATACATATGAATATGAAAACAAAACAATCACTTCACGATTGTTGAAGAAGCAAACATGTAATCTTCACTCTGTTCAGAAAGCCAGCCGTCAAGAGTTTCAGCCGACAGCATGACTAATGCTGGTCATGCTGTTGGGCATCTCAAAGCCCACCAGCAACATGAAGAGATGAGCTCCGGAGAAAAGAGTTGGAGAGCCCTGGATGTGCTTTCATGTGGCATACATTCGGAGGAAATCATATCGCCGTAAACGAGCATGTTGCTGAATCATGACGTGAGGGATGATGCCGCTGCTCCGTTCAGTTTGCTGGCCGGCTTCAAAGAGCACTTGAGCGAGTGCGAGTGCACACCGACATCGTTTCATGCGTTCAATTCAATTCAATTCAGTTTATTTGTATAGCCCAATTTCACAAATTACAAATTTGTCTCGGAGTGCTTTACAATCTGTACACATAGACATCCCTGCCCCAAAACCTCACATCGGACCAGGAAAAACTCCCAAATAACCCTTCAGGGGGAAAAAAAGGGAAGAAACCTGGAGGAGAGCAACAGAGGAGGATCCCTCTCCTAGGATGGACAGATGCAATAGATGTAATGTGTACAGAAGGACAGATTTAGAGTTAAAATACATTCAATGAATATGACAGAGTGTATGAATAGTTCATAGTAGGCATATTCCACGATGGAGACCTCCACGATCCATCAGGCAGATGGCGGTGGGGAGGAGGAGGGCGGAGTCTCAACAGGACAGTGGCGTAGTCATGAGCAGGAATTCCACGACCCAGATGATCCATCAGGCAGATAGGATCTATGCCGTCTCATAGGGTCCGATGACCCCATGAGACGAAAGTCAAAAGGACTTCCCGGGAGAAAGCAGAGTTAGTAACGTGTGATTGAGAGATGAAAATTCATCCTTAAGGAGAGAAAAAAAAGAGGAGATAGGTACTCAGTGCATCCTAAAACGTCCCCTGGCATCTATAAGCCTATAGCATCATATCAAGGGCTGGACCAGGGCAAACCTGATTCAGCCCTAACTATAAGCTCTGTCAAAGAGGAAGGTCTTAAGTCTACTCTTAAACGAGGTGACTGTGTCTGCCTCCCGGACTGAAATTGGAAGCTGGTTCCATAAAAGAGGAGCTTGATAACTAAAGGCTCTGGCTCCCATTCTACTTTTTAAGACTCTAGGAACTACAAGTAGTCCCACATTTAGTGAGCGTAGCTCTCTAATGGGGCAATATGGTACGACAAGCTCCTTAAGATATGATGGAGCATCACCAATCAAGGCTTTGTAGGTTAAGAGAAGAATTTTAAAAGTGATTCTTGATTTTACTGGGAGCCAGTGCAGAGCAGCTAGTGCAGGAGTGATGTGATCTCTTTTCTTAGTTTTAGTGAGAACACGAGCTGCAGCATTCTGGATCAACTGGAGGGACCTAAGAGATTTATTAGAGCAGCCTGCTAATAAGGAGTTGCAGTAATCCAGTCTCGAAGTAACGAACGCGTGAACCAATTTTTCTGCATCTTTTTGAGACAAGATGTGCCTGATTTTTGAAATATTACGTAGATGAAAGAATGCAGTCCTTGAGATTTGCTTTACGTGGGAGTTAAAGGACCTTTCATCAGCCGGACTCCTGTATCTGGGTCTTTGAGTGTCAATGGTAGCAACTAATACATTGATTTTGAGTCATTGCATTTAATATGTGCATAATGAAACGAAAAAGTAACTAAATATTAGATTTATTCCATATTGAAACAACCTTGAATTGGAAAGACGGTTCAGGATGCATTTAATACTTGACATTTAAAGATGTGTATGCAGTACGTCAAATAAAACTCATCTTCACACAGTTTAAAATGAAAAAGAGGTGTATGTAAAACAGTGAGACAAGGAAATGGACGGTGCGGATACATAAACGGTTAACTACTTAAAAACTAGACCGAGCTCGAGCTCTTAAGATAAAAATGGTTTCTGACATGTCAAGGACAACATTATTACTTCAAACTACACACTGTTGTGTGGCATCATGTGATCTACAGTATATCTGATCACTTACACAATAATAAGGACTTGACATCCAGATCACTGAGAGGAGGAGACATCAATTTAAGTTTCCTAAAAGAGCAATCAAACATCCAGACCAGAGCCCAGGCAGACTGAAACCACTCTGGAGACAGTTCAATCAACAACCCCAGCATCCCGCATGGCTCCAGTTCTGCAAATCAAATTCCAAAAAAGCCAATAAAGTTATATCATTATTAGATATGTTTAATTTCACTTTGACACAAGGGTAAACATAGTTATGTTTAGCTTTCAAACAAGCTGGTCTAATTGGATTTCACGGTTGACATCAGGACATCATCTGAATGAGACATGAGAAGCAGCGACGTCATGAGTGAACACTTCACATCTCGACCTGATGAGGGATCTGTCCCCTAAATCTGGAGGACGGGACTCGGCGGTTTGTTCCCACAAGTCTGATGAACACGAGCACAACCAGGGAAGCGGACATGTTTTAAAAAGGACAATGCCTGCCAGTACGCCACCCCTTAGTGACACCGACACCACCGGAGTCCTTCATCCACAGTCCACCTGCCAGCATAAGTCTGAAGCAGCGTTGGTGTCATGACTCACTGAAGTTCTGCACTCTCACTGCTCTTTAGGATCTAGCACCTGGACCTGATGGCCCTTTGACCCCAGCTACCTGGTTTATGTTGCAGCACATCTCTTAAAGCTGCATTCATTTATTGTGTTGGCCACCTGGCAGCAGCAGAGTTGTGAGAACAGTCGGGGACTTCTTAGCTGCTAGAAGTTCCCGTGTGTTCACCTGCTCGGCCTCCCTGGGCCCGCGTGCTGTTTGGGGCTGAGCAGGTAGACTAGCACTGAAAACAGCTGCTCCCACCAGCGGACGGAAAAGATCAATCAACTCTAGTTGGTGACATTTGTGGCACTGTTCACATTTGATCAGTTGTTCATATGTTCCTTTGAAAAAAAAAAAAGAAGATTGTTCAGTATATAACTGTCTAAAACATGCAGAGGGCCTTCAACAAATTCCTTATTTAAAATCAGTTAGTCATCCAAACTTTGTTAATCACTAAATAAGCAAATAGCACATTTAAGTAGTTTAATCAAAGGGGATAGTAGATACGTGACGGATCACACTCACACAAGATCGAGAAAACAATCCAGAAAGGTTCATTTGTGGAGCTTTTCTGACACGATAAAAAACATGTTCTGCAGAGTGAGAGAAAACAGTTACTCTAACCTCCCCTCACACGTGTACTGCCTCTTCAATCCATGCTAGTTTCACATCTACACATACAAATAGAAGGACCAGTAGAAAGGTCCAACTTCAGTCTTCAGAAGGATTATCCCCCCAAACATATCCAGCATTCATTTGGAAAAAACAACAATTAATTCTCTCATGCCCAAACATGACACCATTGTTGACAGTATTAAGATTTTCCAGAGCAGTGGTTTCACTCTGTTAGTGTGGTCCAGTAGGTGAGGTGAGATCACTGCTATTCCCCAAAAGGAGAAACGACAGCAAGGCCCAAAAATGCAGCTCTGTGCCACAGCGACGACACACATTGGAGTTCCGCTCACACTGGATTGGAAAACAATGCATCGCTCTCCATTGACTTTCCGTTGTCACTTACGAGAAAAACAATCGCCTAAATGGAATTTAATGAATTAGAAAGTTATGCAGTATTATGCTGGCAAGAACCTTTGGCGACTTCATTAGCTTGCTAAATTATCCCATTATTGTTAAAGTGGAAGATGTCAACAGGGTGCTAAAATATTCCCTGGAAATGATGAACTCTGATATCGGAGCTAGGGACGGGCTTGTCAGAACCTGGCTGCTCATGTGGCGCATATCGGTTTCCCTCCTGTGATACTGAGCTACATCTCTTAGCTCAGGATGTGGCAGCATTGAAAACATCATCTATTCTAAACCAACAGGACCTGAAACATGAAAGGGTTTATGGGTAGGAGGAGGTAGATATTGACATCTGGAATGGGCGTACCCAATTCCCTTTGAACCGTGCGTGCCACTGTTGACAGTAATGGTTTCCCACCATCTAGGACACTGCTGGTTTGCTTCCATTATAAATTGACACCACAAGATAAGAAGTGGAGGATGGTAGAATGCTCATTTGTATTAATGCCATGCTATTGCTGTGTGGGAAAGCAACTGAAGGTTGACAACAATATGCTGTTATGTCGTAACCCATCTGAAGCATTATGACATCATCCACGTGATGCTCATGGTCACCATGGTCCGATATTCTGACTACTGTGCTTCAATAGATTGAACGGCACAGTTTTCACCGGGCCAAAGTAGTAAACTGCTCCAAACAGGCGTTCTCCCGATAGTCCTTTTGATCAACGGCACACATTGGCCAAGTGTTGACATCTGGGCAGCCACAACTTTAACGCCCACAATATTCTCACACTTTCGAATTTCAGATACATGACCCGGACTGTCGTAAACAGCAGAATATTACAATCTGATAAGAAAACATGGTAAAAAAGCTCTACATGGTTTAGTGTATAGAAAGAGTCTGAAAAGCCAAGCCTGAGGGCAGCAATCATAAAGTCTGGAAAAGTAATAAAGGTTTAAATGGCAAGATCATCACTACTCTAGTGTTCCTCTCAGGGGGTTAAAGTTAACACATACTGGGAAGGACTTATGTATTTGCCTTAACATTCAAAATGATATATTAACAAAGTGGTATAATACAACGCGAATGCATTTCGAGACAGTTCGGTGAGTGCTGGGAAGAGTCCAGTTCCTCTCCCTGAGGAAGAGGGGGTCTCATTGCTGGGCCTTACATTGGCTGGTTTGGATTAGGGAGGGGTGAGCTGGTGGAGACGAGGAAGAGGGCAAGGCCACCACCAATGAGCCGTGATGGCTTCGCCATGGTAACCCTGATATGGTGCAGCATATGAGGATCTGAAATGCAGAACAAAGTGTGTGCGATTAGGGATTTTCAGCGCTAAATAAAACAAAGACATCATCTGTACCTCATTTCAAGACTTTTGAAAGTGAAAGTGCCGGCGGACAGAACTACAGAAGGCAGAAATCAAGGAGCACATCTCCACTGTGAGCTTAGTTAAGAAAAAGAAAGCAAAAACGTAGAAGATAGTCGGTCTGTACAGTTGAACACAGGTTTAATGATATTTAAAGACAATTTATTTTCAATTTCCTTAAATTGAGGTGCGTGTAACCTTTGTTCACTCAACTTAACCTTCTTCCAGCCTGTTGACTGGCAACATATATTTTCTTACAAGATGCCAAACACCAGATTAAAGCTAAACGGAGCCAGCCATAATGACTCTTACTTATTAAAGTGGCAATAACAGGACAACACTATTCATTGGCGGTTCTCTTGATGAAATGCAACTAGATCTATTTCTGGAGGCATCATCTCTTCCTTTTCTGAAGGAATGGGCAGCATGACCGGACATGGCCTGCTTTTCTGGGGTTGTGTTATGGAGATGGTAGTTCACTTTTGTTTTTCTTCTGTTACTTGATAGGGAATAACGGATAAATTAGTGACTCAAACATTTCTTTAATTCCATTATGCAGAGATTATGTCGATCATCCTTTTGTTTTGGACCCGTTCTTCCTCCATGATGATGTCAAACAAGTCAACAATTTAATGATGCGACTGATGCCTCTAATGCCGCATTTCACCCTTCATGGTATTCAACCGGACTTTTTGTGGTGCCACCTCAGTGGAGGCTCCAAGAGACCTCAGCAGATACAAGAAGATGGCGCTAAAACACTACAGGCCACTGACTGGTTGGAGACCATTATCCCGAGCACAATACTGGACAGCCAGCACACACCTACCTTTTTTAAATAGCTACCACTGTTGTATCCAAAATGTACCAAACTGGCAGCCTGCCCGTTTACTTCTGTGTACACAAGGTTGTACGTGACACAATCTACTACTTACATGACAGGGTACACCAAGTCCACGACAACTTACACTACCCTGTACAATAAGTCCACTACACTTGACTTTATACCATGTACACAACACTGTACACCACACACTGAACTTTGCACGATGTACACTACACCTTACACTACGCTGGAGACCAAGTAAACCAACACTGCAGGACAACGGCCACCATGTACACGACGGAGTACAATGAAATGCAGACGTTCCCGTTTGGTTGCAGTTGAAAGAATTCAGCGTCCCATTGAAGTCATAGCAGTCTCACACCGTGTCGCTACGGTGATCAGCTGAGGACCCCGCAAGTGAAGGGTCACTAACTGTCCGCAGTGGAAACAAGCCCCAAACACGAGAAGGTCGATGGTGGTAAAGTAACTCGCTCCCCAGCCATCAAACAGACAGGATGGTAGCATTTCTTTAATAAAGACAATTATTGCTGGGAAGAACTTTGCATTCATTTCATTCTTTCGTACCATAATATGGGCTCATTGCGTTGCTCATTTTCTTCCTGAGTGTTTGCTCTTCTGGGCTGACCATCTTCCTCTGGACACAAACACAAAAATACATGAACATCGGATATATACATACACCCCCAGCTGGGATCACGAGCTCAACCGACTTACAGGTGTATTATTATCATCATCATCATCATCAATTAAGGATTTAGGACAATGGTTATATTTGTGGGTCAGTTAAGCCAATGCAGAAGAGTCTTAAAACTGTGACATCAGGGGGCGACTTTTCTGGTTGTATAAAAGTCTATGACTCTTTATCTTTCTTGATACATTCCCCCAGTAAACAAATTAACATCATTCTGTTTTAGAGAAGACTTGAAACAAGAGATTGAGACCATAGAGTCACAGACTATAAAGCAGGCTATGCTTTTTCTTAACATGTCCGCCCTTATTTTTTCCCCTGCAGGAAATCTTGCTATTTTGCAACAGAATGGAAGAAAACGAGGAAGTTCTGTGCAGCATTCGTGACGCCACGTCCAATGACAGCGCTGGACGGAAGGATTTTGGTCTACCAACACGGATTGCCCATCCATATACAAAAGGGGAAATTATTTTTGTTTTTATCTTGTGAATTCAAATTGAACCACAGCTTAGAAGTTAGCTCAGTCTCCTCCCAATAACAAAGGATGAAGAAGTACAGAAAGGCTCCCTGGTGGCTCTTTGTGGACAGGAACCCGACGTCCGAGCGAACATCCGCCCCTGAAGCGAGATCAGCGAAGAAGCACAGTGACGGCAGCGAACCCTGTGACATGGTGTGGGGGACATGCACTTCTTACCGCAGGGGTTTCCTTCTACATCGTCGAGGAGATTGGCCGTAGAGTTGGCTGTACCCAATCTGAAAATAATTAGTTAAGGACACCAAAACCCTGGCCAGCCACATCAGTCCCAGAAGTCATGGACTCACACAAATCAGTTATGGAGTTTGATCTTTCACTGATGACGTACGTGTGAAGCAGAACACCATGGTGGTGATGGAGTATGGTCGTGCTTTATGTTGGTGATGTAAGTAACTTTGAGACAGATGGGAAATATTTTGCTTGCTTTCATATTTCACTTGTTCCATCAGCATTAAAGAAACTAAAACAATCCATCTCTCTGTACGGTGCACTCATGGGAGGACACGAATGTGTTGAGTCGCTGCTAAATCACTGGGTGTTATTGAAGAAAAATCCTTCATTTTCACTTTGATCGTGCATATGTTGTGGTAGATAAACATTTTCCAATATTAAACAGCCAGATATGTAACCAAGGTAAAGCAAAGAATACGAATGGTGCTTCAGGAGCAGCTTCCTTTTGGACTTTCTCCGCTTCGCCTTTTCTGAGAATGTTCTGGCAATTTCAAACAGCTTCTTTCTTGTTGCTGAAGGAGAGAAACACATTCCAGGTCATAGACAATGACTATTTTATATATGATTATTTGTGAAACATCAGCAGTATTGTAAACCAGGAGACATACATTTGCCCATGTGTTTGAGCTTGTCTCTGAAAAGGGCGTCGTCTGAGACCGCTTCCATTGAAGCTGCAGAGTATTGTTCTCCTGCACAGACACAGCAACACCACTCATGTACTGGCACATAAACACAGTATTTATAGTTTTATGTCTATGGCACGAATCCTTGACACAACCAACAAATATCACAGTGAATGCATTCAGTCAAACGGAGTGCAACAACACAGTTGAAAATATTTTGGCAGCGGAAGCTTGATGAGTGATATCTACCTGTGAAATTCTCCATACTAGATGAATGCGTGGACTTTGATTTCTTTGATTCATACTTCAAGCGATCTAAAAACAGAGAGCAGATGTTATGACTTTGGCGTGGTTCAGGCACAACTGAACCTCTATATGTACCGACTAAAACAATGGAAGTGAGGGCCTTGATTGTAAGGGATGAGAGACAATATGACAAATGGAAATTATTTTGTCCAAGTAAAGAAAAGCACAATTACAAAATAAAACACAAAGGACTAAAATGGCCACACAAAAATTGGTCTCACACTCTCTAACTCTCTCCAACTCTTTTTCACCGTGGCCCACATGAGCATCATGGCTGCCCTCAGAGGGCCGGTTGTAACTGTAACACTGTATACATGCAACTATTCCCAAACACATTGTTAACTAACCATCTCTGCATTTGATTACTCAAGTGTAAAAATATTGTACATGCATTTATATAAATGCATAACAAATCCATTTTATTTAATTAGATTTATTCTAACCCTACATAAAGTTATATGGCGGGCTGTTTCCTCCCTCACAAAACATTTGCCAAGCGGCATTTTAAATCCAGCATTGTTAAATGTTTTATAGACGGCGGTCTTCTTCTTCTTCCTGCCTCCGTATCTTGGACGGTTACCAACGCCTACGGTCACAGAACAGTATGAAACTATTGGCTGGCGTGTGTACTTTGTCACCCAAGTGTCATCATGCGATGAGACAAACAGGGACAGCACCACAGGGAACCTTTGATAATGAGAACCTCAAAAGGACTTGCGAGCATCCTAATAATATACGTGTTCAGTATCCCACAACCTCAAATATTACATCTATACATTAATTCCAGTGACTAAATCCATATGTGTATATATACACACACACACCACCAAATCAGTACAGCTATAGACACAGACCCTATGTTGACATTATGATCAGTGTCTCTGTGTGTGTTGGGATGAAGGGACAGTCGTACCTCTCTCTAAGGCGACGAGGAACTCGCGGTTGCGCTGCAGCTCTCTCATGAACTCCTCGTTCTGCAGGAACAGGGCGATGCGCTCGTCTTCAAGGTACTGCTTCAGTTTCTTGTCTTGCTCTGTAGCTCCTGCCGTCAGACCTGGACTTCCAGAGGTCCCTGCAGCTCCGGACTGAGAGCCAGACTGGGCTGTCCATTGGCTTCTTGAAGAAACGGACGATGACGATGAAGGCTGAGACAGACTGCTCTGAGAGCTTTGCTGAGGTGAGGACAGGAGAGACTATTGGTAAGTATCAGGACTAACCCTGCTACGCTAAAGGTATCGGTAAACATCCTTTTCTTTCCGAGATCTCATGTCTGTGTGTTAAATACTGAGCTAGCTTTCAGACATGGACTGTATGGATTTAACAACTAAGAAAACAAATTTCATTTATTCATCCAGTTATTTAAACTTGACTCATCCTTCTATCTACAATCTTTATGCTATAATAAGCTCATAAACTGCTGGATTCAGATCCACACAGGAAGACATGGACCGGAATGGTTAATTTAAAAAAAAGGAAAAAAGGATCAAAGTTATTAGCTGAACTTTGTGAAGACAAAGAATATTTTAACCTCCTACAGCAATACACACATTGTAGTTAGATTCACAGATATCGCTGCAGCATGCTGCCCAGGTGATAAGATGGCCAGATCAATAACCTCTTGGCAGCATGAGCCCGTCAAAACAAACTAACATCATCAGTGATTGATCAGGAAAGATTTACAAATAGCAAAGAAAGCCCTGTACATCGGCTGGCATTCATCTGACTGCAGGTGCAGTGTTGGCCAGCACTGTTCGTGTTTTCCCTTTACAATAGTGCATTTTAAAAGAACTAATAAATGACATGCACTCATTTTAGATCTATATATGTGGACATTCTTGTACCTTTATGCTATCCAACTGCTGTGGCAGGATTCGCAGAAAATCATCGGGGAGATTTCCAAGTAAAGGAGGGTTCCAGTTCCGGTAACTTCTGACCTGCTGGTGACCTGGCGGAGGCTGGGCTTCAAATCTATCAGAGCCCATGGAGGAACAGAGACACAAGTAAGTCTACCAACTACATTAAGTACATACCAACTTACCTGTAGCCATCTCAAAATACCATTACTTATTGACATCCTTTTTTATTTACATTGAAGGTATGAGACGATGAATATCCATTATTTCATCAAAAGTTATAAATGAGGACATGCCAGATGCAACTTACAGTAACAATGTCAGGCAAATAAAATTGGCTGATGGATTACATTTTAAGAATGATCTGACTTTTGGTTCATTATAGGCTATAATCTTGTTAACGAGTGAGCATAGAATACATCGTCATGTGTCGTCTATCCTCCATTTTAGCCACACAAGCTGCATGGCTGTGTGGGGGGCACCACTTTGATCTGGACTCAAATATCAGAACATCAAGTATCGTGTGGTCTCAAGAGGATGAAACCTACACTAATGACGGCTTCACATTTCGAGTGAAATATCCCCAGGAGCGTTTTGATGCAGCGACATGACATTTGGCACCGATGTCCAAAGTCTCGAGGATGATGATCTACTTGCGATAAAAGGCCACGAGGTCTTAACGGGAGTCAACAGAGAAGCCACTTCATCAGGATGGGGGAAAATCGGCAGATACCATGAGCAGGAGACCAGCAGCCACAGGATGTCAGTTAGGTATCCAAAGACATGGGGAGCTAGCATCTCTTTAATACGTTTGTGGCAGGGGACCACTGCAGCCCCCTCTGCTCACTGCCCCACCACCAAGGGGATAAGGGGCAAAACCTCTAAGAACGGTGGTCCTGGGCTGATGAGTCAGCAGCCTGGAGCCTAGCAGGATGTACACCTCACTGTTCAAGTCAAAGCTTTAGGACCAAATATTTGAAAAATGGGTGTTAGCAAAATACTACCACGCCAACATGCCAACCTACGGTTGTGAACATGGTAAACATTACACCTACAAAATAGGCGCAATAGTCAGCTTCGTTTTTACCCGGGCTCCAGAAAATGACATCAGAGCTTGTACGTTGCATGCCAAAGGTTTGGCCAGTGATGAAAGCACTGTTAACAAGTTTGATTTGACAAAGAGCCAGGTGGTCTTAAAAGTTTAGTATACATTTAAGTATTTATATTTTGCAGCCAAATCAAAATGTATTACAGTATATTCAACATTTGTTTTTAATATAATGCATTAAATACTTGACTTCTTTCTCTACAGGGCTTGTATGAAGGCAATAAAGTAGTCCATGAATATGAGATATCAGTTTAAAGTTCCTCCTCTGCATTCTGGAGGATGGCTTATGGCTTCTTTCTCATAAAACTGTTGTCTACGTCATGGTACACGTCTGGGCGCCCTCTGGTGTCTGAGAAGATTGTCATCAATTGCACGCTGAGCATTATTTTTTTTAAAGGGGAAAAGCTCCACAAAGCATTTTAACTACATTTATAAGAACATCAATGCAATTCATTCAAAACTATAAATCATCTGGTTGTGTGTTCTAAGCAACCAATAATAATGTTCATTTTTGATTGATCCATCTATAATTATTTGATTAATCAAGTAATGGTTTAATGTATAACATCACACACATGTGTCAGAGTATTGGTACCGTCTTAAACCAGAATCAATATTATCAAACCTTGAGGCACCAGCAAACACAAACTATCCATCCATTAAATTAAATAAGAGGTACTCTTAATTTGTGACACACAAACGCAACGAGAAAGAAAAAAGCTTCTTAAATGCAAATGTTTAGTCACCCTTTCTTACCTTGGTGGGGGTGTTGGTGGGTCTTCTGGGTATTTCCTGTCATAAATGTGCATATCATACGTGGGTGGGGAGTAGACTGGAGGCGGTTCCTCATCTGAACTGTCAGGTTCCAGTGTTCGCTCCAGAATCTAGAAAGGAACCGACAGCGCACCACAGGCCTTGGTTAATGAACCGGTCTTACTCTCAGGCACTTACAATTTTGCAAGAATTCTGCTTGGATTCCAATAAGAGTTCGTTATCTGATATTTATGCTCCAGCCAAGTAGAACATTGTGATGGGAAAAACAGAAAGGCCACTAGAGAATGCATCGTTGGGATCAAATGCAATCTTCAAACGCAAAGCCAAGCATTGCTTGGGTCAGCCTCCTCTCTAGCAGGTCACGAGGCCCTGGGTCAAAGCCATGTGACTGAATAGTCAGCAGGTGTATTTATAGTTCACGGTAATGTACGACATCGCGCATGTGATGTGTAACAGGAGAACAAGAGGAACTCCCAAAATAAAACCAGCCCGTCTTAAAATCGGCAGAAAAGTGCAACCGGTTCTTCGTTGGCTCACTGCGTCTCCAGCAGATGGCATCGAGCACCAATGAAAACGAACACGTGCTCAATTTGTGATTGTTGTTTACATTTGATGTCTAGAAGAGTTTTGTAAAAGAGATCTGTTTTTATTAAAACTTAATCATCATAAAGGTTTTTTTTGAGTGAGTATGTGATTGTATGCATTGAGCCAACAAAGAATTCTTAAAAAACTAGATGTAAGGATTGTGGAGGATTATTTTGATGTCCAGGGCAAAAGGACGTGATCATGATTAAAAATCATGTAGACAAATGTTGCCCGACTCATTCATCTGCAGGCAGCGCCTCGCAGTGACAGAGCCGGACAGAAAAAGGGAAACGGAATGAAGAACGAAATGACTTATGACAAATATCCACTTACAGTGATCATTTTTGACCTGATCAGAAAGGATCACTATAAGCAATTTCTACTGTATCAGAATTGCATATCCATGAAGTTTTATTAAGTTTAACTTAAAAAAATATTCGATGAAGGTCAGGTATATTTTCAACCCATCATTACCTTCGCATTGAAAATGCAGAAGGTAATGTTTTGATCGCCGTGTATTTATTTGTATGCGTGTTCCTCACATCACAAAAAAAGTTTTAAACCGAATCGCATGAAATTTGGTGGGATGATTGGTTATTATCCGGGGACCATTTGATTAGATTTTGGGATCAATCGGGTCAAAGGTCAACATCTTCTTTTTACCATAGCACGGTCAATTTTTATCCAATTGGCATGCAACTAATGCCAAAATGTTCATAATTCAATGCCCAATCTTGTGATATGCGAAGGTATGCACTCTACCGAGTGCCCATTCTAGTCTCAATAGGTTTCCGTCACGGACCCAACTGGTAATCACTGAAATAGTTTTGCTTTATAATGTCAATACCAACAGCCCATCAGGCTGGGCCTGCACTAAATTGAGTGCCGCAAGTGCCCTTGGACCCTTTCCACTGACCTCTGGTGGAATGCTGTCATCAGAGTCCGAGCTGTCATCTGAGCCCTGTCCGTCAATGCTCATCTGGAGCAGCTGGTCGATAGTGGCGTCCACTGCTCCGTTGTTGGAGCGCAGCACACACTCGATCACCTCGTAGTCCATAGAGGGGAACATGGTCTTGAAGTCCTCCATGGCCTGGTTGAATTCCAGGCGTCGGACATGCCGGTTGGACCTGCTGTTGTTGAGATGCCCCTGACCACTGCCGCCCCCGCTTCCACTGCTGCCGGAGCCTCCATTGCTGCTGCTGCGCTTGAACAGGCTCGTCATCCTCAGGGCCGCCAACCTCCTGAACGGATGGCTCTTCTTTACCAACACAAACACTCGGGCCCCTTCAGACTCACTTGCTTTCCACTTTTCCCACTGCTCAGTTCCTCATTCTAACAGACATGGCCGTCTTTTAAAAAGAAAGTTGAGAAGAACTTGTTCCCCCCGCCCCCCCCAATGCTACTTGTTATTCAGCTGCAACAAGCATGGCTGACTTGATTATAGGGTGTGTTGTATTATAGTCAGGTGGTGACAGAAAGTTAAATGTCCACGGTTCTGTCACCAGGTAGATATGAGAGTCAAATTTTGCCAGGAAACCCACATAGCTGCATCACAGTCATGAGCACCTACAGAGAGAGAAGAAAGGCAGCGCGTTAGCAACACAAGCATTATTATATTATTAATGTCATTAATTAATTAACGACATCATTCAGGGTTCTTACACATTTTGAACAATGGATTTCCATGACCAAACTAGACAAGTTTATTCATATAAACATGTATATAAATGTGTATTATTGTAATCCAACTGTTATCCTTTATGTGCAAATCCATCTGTTTGGACTGTAAATGGTGGTTCAGGCTTTGGTCAGATAGAAAGACATCGGCCCTTCAACACATTGACAACGTGAGACTCTTAAAAGTGAAGGAGCCACAACGAGCAGAGAGGTGAGCGTTTGCTTTCAACACAAGCGCCAAATAGCAGGCTGGCACCTTCGGGTGATTACAAGAAGAATGTGAATTGGCAACCTTCAGTGGCCACATTACATGACTTTTCCAGGCCTGGAAATTTCCATTTTAAAATGCCATGACTTTTCCAGGTTTTCCATGACCGTACGAACCCTGATCATTGCTTCATATTTCTTGCAATGTGTTTTTTAGTTTTGTCCAATGCTATGCTCCACCCTCCGAGACAAATCCCTTGTCCGTCCAACATAAATGGTTCTGATTCTGATGACTTGGACACAGACAACTGAGTAACAGGTTAAAACAATTAAAAGGCATTGAGGGAGAAGCTAGCTGCAGCCTTCTTTATTCAATTTGCAATTCTTGCCTCTCCCTTCCGTCCAGCTTCACTCACTTCACTGGAGCTGGCGGCAGCTCAGTGCCACATGGCAGTGCCAGGCCATCCGCAGACTATAAACAGAGCCCCTCTCAGTCTGCTATTTACCAAGAGTCTGGCTCGGATGTCAACACGATGCCCATCCTAGCAGCCTGGCCTTCCTGCTCCAAGCCGTGTGTGTGTGCATGTGTGTAAAACAAGAGATACTGAATGAGTAGGATGCAGGAACTGAAAATAGTCACTCCAGAGACACGCGCCATGAGAATAAGGCCGAGGCATACAATGAGGGGGCCGTTACGTCTAGGTAATTTATAAAAATTACTTGGAATGTACTCCAATTTTAAAACCACTGGCCAGTAGGCTCCAGCCAGAAATCTTGTTAGAACTATTGCATTTGATCAAGCACACGTTTCCACTGCAGAACCATAACTCCTAATGAACACCAACTGTTGCTGCGTCATGTTCCAGCTTAAACACATCTACAAACTCGTAGCTCTGTTCTCTGCTCCACGAGCATGTCATATTCATTTATTTTTGCCAACCAGGTTTATTGTCTTCTTACTCAATTGGAACTATTGTTTTATCGCTTCAGGTAAACAGGGCACCAGATTGAAGAACTTGATACGGCTGGCCTTTATGGCTGAAATCATTAAGATATTCATATGGATATTATTGCATATTATAAAAGCACACCCAAACAGTTTTTTTAGTCACTCAGGTAGGAAATGAGATGGAAAGCAAAAACAGGAATCAGACATGTTAACATTAGCTTTGGTGGTCCGAACGTTTGACTTGTGCACAATCCAAACAACGAAATACAGCGACTGGATTGAGAAGACCAGTCTGTATGAGTTGATATCCAACTATGATGACAGCTGGCTAATACTAACTATCATTTGCTAATGCCAATGCTAGCCATTTGTTTGTTTGCCAGAAGATAAAGTGGGCAATAAAGCGAGAAAGCACCGAGTCTCTGACAGAATAACGTCAAATAATTGGCAAAATAAATGTTCAATCTACTTTATGACTCACTTCACCAAGTGAAATGCTTACACACAGTAGACATGGGGTGCTGGTCAGATTAAGCTGCTCAAGGAAGGAACGGGCAGCCCACGGTCACTGAATTGTTACAGGCAATTATTTTAAGAATCGAGTTTGAAATGTCAAATTATGGAGTTTCCTGCATTGGACTGAGATCATGTAGAAAAATAAAATACAAATGTTAATTGAAACCTTTGAAATGTCTCACTACTAGTGCATAGTTTGTCTACCAGGGAGCACTGAATAAACGTAGAGCATCATCATCAGACAACTTACTCGACAGTAATAACGACAAGGAGAATAATGTTACCAATATTAGCATCAGGCTCAAAACCCCAGTATTGGTCTGTCTCCCAACAGCCTCAAAAAACCGCCACTACCTTCTAGACTGTGACCTCATACACTCTGGCCATGTCAACCTAAAGAGTGTGATCTGCGATCATATTGAGGACACATACATTACTGATGTTGCACATCATTCATAGATGTGATTTGTTTAAGCATTACATTATTTTAAACGCGTGTGTTCCAGTCTTTTAGAATCATTTGATGGCGGTTGACAAAACGGTGACCTCTTTGGAGATAAAAAAGGGCCACGGATTTGAGCTCGGAGCAGTTTCCCCAGCAGTGTGGCATAAGCAGCAAAAACAGAGACAACGCATCAACAGTCCCACTACTACAGTAAGGCCGACTGCGCAAGGGTTTGCACAAGAGATTAAGATAATCTCTGTTGCACTGCCCAACGCCGGTTATTTTAGGTGGAGGGTATTTTGAGCAGAACAGCTGACGAAATAAGAAGTTGATTTTACTTAAATATTTAACAATTGCCTCGTGCATCAGATATAAGCCGAATGTACCAGCATGTGTCAATATGCTGGGCCGCATTCAAATAGCAGTGTTTCGTCGCTGTGATAGAGCGGTATATCTTAACCGCTCCACTTCACGCTGCCTGTGGGAAGCGTTCGTGCTCCGTGCACGCGCTCGTCTCGGGAACAAGTCGCGGCTAACTGGCTAACGGTCCTCTGCGGCTATCAGTCACCTCAGGACCACCACACGTTAAATTAGGTTCAATAACGAGAGTAACGTCGTTCGAAATAAAGAGTGTAACGTCGGCCGTCCAAACAGAGTTGATTAAATAGAAAAACAAGACTCCAACGTTGACTGAACGCCCCTCTAGCTAATGTTAGGAGCGACCTTAAGTTAGCGGCGGTGGTAGCCGCTCCAGCTAACTAATCACAAGCAGGCTCCTGCGAGCAGAGGCTCGTCACACAGCGTTAGCCGCACGGTCGGAGCCTTCAGCCCGCATGAGTCCTGTCTGAACGTGTCATGGAATACAAGGCACGCGTGCGACACTCGGGAGGGGAAGAAGCGCCCGCTAGTTAAAACCGGGGCAGCTGTCCACCGCGGTGTTGGTGAAGAGGAGCGGTAAACTAAGGGAACGTCAGATAAGCAAGTAACGGTAGTCAAAGCGGTGCATCGTCAAAACACGGAACGATGTTAGCGTTACTCACCGGAGCGCAAAGGGTCCAGCGGAACCACAGCAGAACAACGGGGTTGTGAGGTTTTAGCATTCTAATGGAAACCAGAAGGGTACCGTTCCTCAACAGCACAGCAGGAGATATGCCATTAAATCCAGCTGGCAACCGGATGTTGCATGTAAACCAAAACACACTCACGGCTTCAAAATAATGGACATTTGTGTGTCTCTTATTTGGATAATATAATTATTTTTATTTTGTACTATTATTAATGTATTCCAGTAAATATAAGCAACATGATATGCATGAACATACTGGGGAAACGCATCGCTGCTGGAATGAATTACATTTTGAACACTCATGCTTTGCTCTTTTTCAGTAGCATGTCACCATTATGGATATTCATATTGTGCAGTCAACCCATTTCAAACCAACAAACGCCTTTGTTTTACATCATTGTGCAGGTTTCGTACTTGTAAAATGTATCAAATGTGAATTTTAGGGAAATTAGTATTATGATACAAAGTATATTTACATTTTTGGGGGGATATTAGAGCCACATATTGCATTATGAGAGTCAGTATTATGTAGCTAGTGTGAGAATGAGACAGTATGTGTGATTTTGTCAGTCTAGTGGAAAAGTATCGTTATGTTATGTTCACTACGTCGCCATTCTTTTGAAGTTTATTTTGAAGGGAAGGCCTCATTCTTTTGTATCCTGTGTTTTTTTTGTACACAGCCTCTGGCCTTTAAACGGCACATTAGATGAATGAACACTAGTCAGACAACAACACGGACTACAAATAAGTGGTAACTTGGAATTGTTATTATTATTGACATGGATTTCATTGTGAAACTGCTTCCACTATGAGGTTGGACTCCTCCCATCATTTATTTCAGCATGTCTGTAACAATAAGATTCCTTAGATGGGTAAAAACAAGTAATCAAATGTAATTAAATTGCATTACCAATAATTCAGTGACATTTAGATATTGATTAAAGTATTATTACTGTTTTCAACAATGTGGCCAGGTCACACAACTTATTTTACAGCTACAGTACAATACCATTTGATTCAGAAAACCTTTGATGTACAAAGTGCTTCTGTGACACCTCCTACAGGAACTAGCACAGTGTAGCTCTTCTGCCAGTCTTCAATGTGTAGAGAGTAGGGTTGTTTGTAATGGTATAAACACTTCTGATTGTGAGACTGTGCAAAATATACATTTTTGGTGGAATACACAGAACACACAACTTAGTGAGGCTTTGGGGTGAAAGGCTGTTGTTGACAAATATTCCATATTTTCGTCTTTTTTGTCCTATTTCGCCTCCAGTGTGAAAATGGCCTTTATATTTACCTTCGCATTGAAAATGCGGAAGGTTATGTTTTGATCGCCGTGTATTTATTTATTTATTTGTATGCGTGTTCCTCGCATAACAAAAAAAGTTTTAAACCGAATCGCATGAAATTTGGTGGGATGATTGGTTATTATCCGGGGACCATTTGATTAGATTTTGGGATCAATCGGGTCAAAGGTCAAGGTCAAGGTCATGGAACGGTCAAAATCTTCTTTTTACCATAGCACGGTCAATTGTTATCCAATTGGCATGCAACTAATGCCAAAATGTTCATAATTCAATGCCCAATCTTGTGATATGCAAAGGTATGCGCTCTACCAAGTGCCCATTCTAGTTATAACCTGTTTATGTAGGGGAAATAGTCAAAGCTCAAGTGCTAGATAGGAGATGGCCTGTCACACATGCAAGACAATGTTCTGAAATGTTTTTGTATGTATATTCAATTCAATTCAGTTTATTTGAATAGCCCAATTTCACAAATTACAAATTTGTCTCGGAGTGCTTTACAATCTGTACACATAGACATCCCTGCCCCAAAACCTCGCATCGGACCAGGAAAAACTCCCAAATAACCCTTCAGGGGGAAAAAAAGGGAAGAAACCTTCAGGAGAGCAACAGAGGAGGATCCCTCTCCAGGATGGACAGGTGCAATAGATGGACAGATTTAGAGTTTAAATACATTCAATGAATATGACAGAGTGTATGAATAGTTCATAGTAGGCATATTCCACGATGGAGACCTCCACGATCCATCAGGCAGATGGCGGTAGAGAGGAGGAGTGGGCGGAGTCTCAACAGTGGGCGGAGTCTCAACAGGACAGTGGCGTAGTCAGGAGCAGGAATTCCACGACCCAGACCTCGATGATCCATCAGGCAGATAGGATCTATGTCGTCTCATAGAGTCCGATGACCCCATGAGACGTGAAGTCAAAAGGACTCCGGGGAGAAAGCAGAGTTAGTAACGTGTGATTGAGAGATGAAAATTCATCCTTAAGGAGAGAAAAAAGAGGAGATAGGTACTCAGTGCATCCTACAATGTCCCCCGGCAGCTATAAGCCTATAGCAGCATATCAAGGGGCTGGACCAGGTGAACCTGATTCAGCCCTAACTATAAGCTCTGTCAAAGAGGAACGTCTTAAGTCTACTCTTAAACGAGGTGACTGTGTCTGCCTCCCGGACTGAAGGTGGAAGCTGGTTCCATAGAAGAGGAGCTTGATAACTAAAGGCTCTGGCTCCCATTCTACTTTTTAAGACTCTAGGAACTACAAGTAGCCCCGCATTTAGTGAGCGTAGCTCTCTAGTGGGGCAATATGGTACTACAAGCTCCTTAAGATATGATGGTGCATCACCAATCAAGGCTTTGTAGGTTAAGAGAAGAATTTTAAAAGTGATTCTTGATTTTACTGGGAGCCAGTGCAGAGCAGCTAGTGCAGGAGTGATGTGATCTCTTTTCTTAGTTTTAATGAGAACACGAGCTGCAGCATTCTGGATCAACTGGAGGGACCTAAGAGACTTATTAGAGCAGCCTGATAATAAGGAGTTGCAGTAATCCAGTCTCGAAGTAACGAACGCGTGAACCAATTTTTCTGCATCTTTTTGAGACAAGATGTGCCTGATTTTTGAAATATTACGGAGATGAAAGAATGCAGTCCTTGAGATTTGCTTTACGTGGGAGTTAAAGGACAAGTCCCGATCAAAGATAACGCCAAGATTCAAGTATCCATTATATAACAGTCAGGGCCATACGTATTTATTTGGACAGGGATACCATTCCTCAAATAGTGATGATGTCCACAACTGCTATTGATTTTAAATAAAACAGTCAATATGTGGTTAAAATGTAGATATTCAGCTTTATTTCAATGGATATAGCAAAAATATGGCATTAACTGTTTAGTAATTACAGCGATTTTTACACAGTCCCCCACATGTTCAGGGCACAAGTGAGTTTTGTGCGTACAAGCAGTTGGATATAAATGTAACATACTCTAAAATTCTAAATCAATACGAATCAGGAATAAGTGAATGTGGCAGCTGTCCCCAATCTGGCCTCGGCTGCTGGCTGGTTGACAATCAGTCAGCTGCTCTGACTGATTGGCAATCAGTCAGCAGCCAATGCTGCTCATATAAAAAGGGCAGCAGAGCTGGAGGTAGGGATAATAAAATATGTCGTCTAACGGAACCTCTTGGTGCCTGGCTGATCCTTGGAGCTTTTGGGGGGAACCCACGGGTAGCGGCAATAGAGCTGCTACAGTGAATTTCTGACAAATGCAGGAACGTTTTCTTTTGACTGTAAACATGCAGCGACTGGTTGTCAGAAGAATCACACAGAATTTGTAAATACAATATAAATACATTTAAAGTCTTTGTTGTTAAAGTCAAATGACCAGATCAAATAAAGTAAGGTTGTGTACATTTATCAAGGTATGATGTTAAAAAAAGGGGAACAAAGGAATGTTTACTGTACTAAGTGTATTAATTCTTCCCAAACTAACATACTAGTGAATAGAATGGTAATATGCATAACTTTGGAATAAATTTCTATGCAGTCAATGGTTGCCTGAAGTCTTCCAGCAAAGGCATCAGCAAACACTGAGTTTCCTCCCTTGAAATGCTTTTTTCACAGTATGTCCATAATCCCCAAACTCCTGTCGTAAACATTAATTAATGTAATTAAGCTTTCTCTTCCGTTGCTCTTCAAATAGAAATTGACGTGAAGTATCACGAGAACATGCAGCCGCCGACGGTGGCGGAGGCCAAAAGGCAGATGGCCGAGGTCGCCGACATCGAGGAACAGACGAGGAGTCGCGCGGCGACTCTGGTCGACGACAGAGCGCTCAGGCGCTCTGAGGACGACTACTCCACCCTTCAGAAGAAGCTGCTGCAGGACCAGAATACGCTGAGTACAAGTACAAGACTAATAGGACAACTCATGAATGCTCACATTATGTTTTCTTTTTACAATAGGACCTAAATGTCTCTTCTGCATACACCAATACAAGTTTAATAACTCCACATCGACTTCCCAGGGGCTGACATGGTATCTGTTGGCCATGTGGTGCATGCTGGTGAATTGATGCTGGAGCACCTGATGGTGTGTAAGTCTCTTGGCCGCATCGAGTTCAAGCATCCCACAGAGGATGTCCCCAAAGAGAAGCCTGTCATTAGACTCTGAAATTGTGTCAGCAGTCGTCCTCTCGATGAGCTGATGAGTTGGATTTGCCGTCTTGTTAGCAGTTTTTTCTCCGGGGGTGAGCAGGGTGTCCGCTGGATGACTGAGTCTCCACTATGTACCTCATCTGAAGATACTTAATGTATAAGAAGGCCTCAAATGTGCCACAATTATCAATTTAAGGGCCTCTAATTTAACATTGTTGGAGTGCTCTTCTGTATGTTTCCACAAATGGAAATTTGACAATATCTAAACTTTCCTTTTTACGATTTTGTTACATCTACACACCCCACTTCTGGAACGCTCTCCCCATCCACATCCGTCAGGCTCCCACTTTACCATTATTTAAGCAAGCCCTCAAAACACACCTCTTCCAACTCGCTTTCACCTGCTAAACCCCTGCTCCTATGACCCATACAGCTTCTCTAGTTTCCTTTCCTTTCTTAACGTTACACATATGTGCCGTTTGTTTGTTTTGTCTGCTTTCTTTTTGTTTTGTTCTGTTTGTCTCTTGTCCCCTGTAAAGCGTCTTTGTGTATTGAGAAAAGCGCTATACAAGTCTGAATTATTATTATTATTATCTACAATACCTGGGGACTGCTTTCATTTATTTTATAGTTAATTGGATCATTTATTAAAGATAATTTAAAGTGAGAGATGATTAAAATGTTATAACTGAACTATAAGAACATACACTACCGTTCAAAAGTTTAGGGTTACCCAGACAATTTGGTGTTTTCCATGATAACTCACACTTTTATTCATCAAATGAATTGCAACATGAATAGAAAATATAGTCACGGCATTGACTAGGTTAGAAATAATGATTTTTATTTGAAATATAAATTTTGTTCTTTAAACTTGTCACTCAAATTAAGGCCAGTTTTACAGCTTCTCTCACCAGTATAACTGTTTTTAGCTGCGCTAACATAAAAGGGTTTTCTAAGGAAATGCTGAGGTCGAAACAAGCGACCATCGACGCCTTGAGGAGCGACTTGGCTCGAATTCACGCATATTAGTTCATCATTCTGAGAGTCAGCTTTGTGTGTGTGTGTTTGTGTTGCAGGAAATGTCAACAGCTTACATCACAGACATATCGTATAGAACAACTCTGCACTGTTAGGTACAGCTAACTGTGTCCAGTGGTAAAGTGGTGTAAAGACGGCAACCACATCAACCACACGGTCCCGGACAATGTCGACCCCCCTCCAGTTTGCCTACCGCCCCAAACGATCAGTGACGCGGTAGCAATAGCTCTACACCGCACTCTGCAACACCTGGAAAGCCGCAGAACGTATGCCAGGATGCTTTTCCTGGACTATAGTTCTCCCTTTAATACCATCCGCCCGGGAAAACGAATCAAGAAGCTGACAGACCTCGGCGTCCCAACTCCCACCTGCAACTGGATTCTGGACTTTCTGATAGAAAGACCCCAGGTGGTGAGAATGGGAGGACGGGTGTCTACCGAGCTCACAGTCAGCACAGGATCCCCACAGGGCTGCTGCCTGAGCCCCAAACTATTCACCCTGTACACCCATGACTGCACCTCCACCCAGGACAACACCATCCTCATCAAATACGCCGACGACACCACCGTCCTGGGGCTCATCAAGGGGAGCGGGGATGAGTCGGGCTACAGGACCCTGGTGAACAACATCCTGGTCTACGGAGAGGAGAACGACCTCATCCTCAACACAAACAAGACCAAGGAAATAATACTGGACTTCAGGAAGAACCCTCCCCCTCTACAGCCTCTCATCATCAAAGGGACTGAGGTGGAGAGGGCTGACGGGTACAGATTCCTGGGAATGCAGGTGACATGTGACCTGAGCTGGACTCTTCACACCAGAGCCAGTGAAAAAGGCCCAGAAAAGGCTTTATTTCATCAGGATGCTCAGGAAAGCTGGTCTGAACCGTCGCCCTCTCACCCAGGCCTATAGAGGACTGATAGAGCATCCTCACCGCAGGCATCACTGTGTGGTACGGAAACACCACACAGGCAGAGAGGAAGGCTCTGCAAAGAGTCATAAGGACTGCGGGGAGGATCACAGGGACACAACTTCCGTCCATGGACTCTATGTATGTGCAGCGCTGTCGGAAAAGCGCAGAGGGAATCATTGGAGACTCACTTCATCCAGCTCACTCTCTGCTCCGACACAAACACTGCACATACAACCTGAGACACAGCCGAGCGGACACACCGTCACCCACAGGACACGCTTCTTCAACAGCTTCTTCCCTGCCAGTCAGACTGATGGCACAACACAACTACTGAGAAATGCGCACTCCTTGAAAGTGTGAAAAATGTGCAATACTACGATCAGTGTAATAGCCCCACACAACCTTCTCCCAACATCTGAACATGTGCAATATCCCCACATAACTTTCCCCTTCCCCCTCTTTTTCTTTTTACAAGCTAGGTACAGCACTAGCCTACTCACCTACTTATTATCTCTGCACTCTCCTCTTGTTTATTTTTGATAACCTGTTCCTGTACTTAATACTGTTAATACTGCATACACTTTACCACACTATGTAGTGTGTTTTTTGTACAGTTAAAAAAAAAAAATATGTTTCATATTTCTATTATTATTACGGTTACTATTATTATTATAGTGTGTTTGTTTTGTACCTCTGTTGACTCGAAGAACCCTGCAAAAATAATTCCGATGTGTCTGGACTGCTGGTCTAGGCACAGATGGCAAATAAAAAAACCTTGAACGTTTGTGCAGACATTCCCTCAAGGTGTTTCTGAGGAACAGTGGTGGACCGGGCGGACAGCCCGTAAACACAAAGCCTCTGGCCACCAAAACAATTCTCATAAAAATGTCCATTTGCCAACAAAACTAAGTGATCAAGACTTGCCATTAATCACTTCAATTCAACCAACAAAAAAGTACCATACACACGATCAATAACTTTATTTTTTCCCCTTAATAGATCTGTACAATCAACAAATCAAACTTAAGATGAGCCTAGCAAAACGGGTCTGTACATGTTAAATGCTTTTGGGCACACAACCTTAACACCTGTTTAAATAATCAAATGATGACTTGTCTAGCTATGCAAACACTTATCTCACAGCTTGAGAACATTGATTGAAAAAGGGGAGGCAGGATGAACCAGAACAAACCAAACAAAAAGAAAAAAATCAATAATGTTCCCTTTATAACTCTCTCTCCAGTGTTATAGAAAAGTACAGTCAAATATCTTATTTACAGAGAAATTAACAAAACTCCAGTTCGATTCAAATGATGTTTTAAGGTGTGTGAGGGTTATTGATCTGGATTTGAAAAAGAGGGACAGGCGGGATCAGACATTTCATGTGAAAGAGAGGAAGTATGCACACGAGCCAACGACAGATGATATGGCTACTGCTCCAAATCCAGCACCAACTTAAGAACACCTTCGAGAACTCAGAAATGTCTTCTATGTTATTCTTCGTCAAAATGCCTAATTTCCTATCCATCGTAATTCTCTCTGTTCAACGCATAACCAATGCCCTTTCCTCCTCCAGCTGCCCTCAGGCACGTTGAGCCCCAAACTGACCAGCTAGTCAACCATTCCTGAGATACAGTATCGACATGATGCATTATTGAGTTTCTAAAGTGTTGTTTACGTGTTATGAAGAGCACATTCTGTTTGTAGTCGTGTTATATGGAGCACTTAAAGCCCACCCCGTTTTTCCACGTCCTGTCCTTCAATTTAAAAATAAAGCTGCCTTATTGCTCGGGTAACAGTGATTTCATTTGTCATTGAAAAAAGACAACAAAAAAACAAAAAACTAGACGGGAGTTTGTGTTATTCATCTTGGAAATGAATCCCTCACAGGGTTTGTTTGAGTTGATCAGTGAAGTGCACACATGGGACGGTCTGACACTGGATGAACATTAGAATTCAATGCCTGAAAACAAAATGATCTCTATATATATATATATACACACACACACACACGCACACGAGCAAGAGACACATTCTGCTGTAGACTGACGAGAAACACGTGGGAGCCTTGTTCTTCCAGAGGACCGTTTCATGAAACATTACAAGGAGTGCTTTGTGTGCAATCAAGCTCAATTAGTTTCATGACGTAATAATTATCACCAGAGGGAGATCCCTACGGTAACATATGCTGCACTGCTACCTCAGAAGACCCAATCACAACCGGTCAACTGCCCTCCTCCTAACCAATCGGATCACTGGGAAAGGACTCCTGCCTTGCTAATAAAAGGCTCCAGTAAAGTAAGCGCAACACGTTTCTAGAGGTCATTAGAAGCTCCTGGTTGGCTGAAACAGGGGATCCAACAAATAATAGTGACCACACTAAAGAGCCTGTGTTGATGTGCAGTTACACTCTTATATCACTTTAGCTCACATTGACATGATTATATGCATTAGAAAAATATAACCACACCATTAACTGGCTCCCACTCAACTATAAATGCAGCATTATGGTCAGAGACCTGATCAGCCATTAGTACTTTTTACTGTTCATGTGTATCACATATTTTGTGTTAAACTTGGGGTGACGTCAATATTAAAAGCAAAACATTTAAAAAGTAATAATTTCCACTTATTTATACCTTTACTTTTAATTGAGCAAGGCCCTGCCCTCTGTGGGGACAGAGCGCACCCAGGGGCTCCCAGGCTGGTTTACCATGCGCACCAAGGACACCAACAGGGTCCAGCTCAGTCAACACCAGGTCAGCCCTGCTAACCCTCTGGTTTAGTGGTTCTCCCATGTCATGGTGGTTCCCTCAAGTCTTTGAAAGCGCAGCACACTGAAACTCAACAGTGTATGAACTCTTCATCGCAGCTCACAAAACCCATTTCTTTGGACTTGTTAAACCAGTGGACCCCCATGAGACATTCAGTGTATTGACAAACATGTAAAGATTAGTCAACAGACCCCCTTCCCTTCAGATTGAAATGTTTGAGCATTTGTTACCGAGAGTCTTGATCGGTAAATGAGAAAAAAGCCAACTCCGTTACGGTGCCATTAACGAGCACAGCTATCCGTAGTTCTCGTAGGACAGAATTGTCTTGTGATTTTTATTTCTCTCTTAACTGTGGGAACTGTAAATTTAGGGATTTGGTGGTGCCATCAAAAAATAGAGTGGATCTTTACAGTTCCGTCAGTCTTGAACAAACAGCATCAGCTTGTTGCCTTGCGGTCTGAAAAAATGCACCTTGGAAATATTGACTGAATAAAAAGAAAATGGAGCTTGAATATGAAAAACTGTCCCAACTGCTTTTTGTTGAAATGTAAGTTGAAATGGCTGGCTCTAAAACGCAGTGCAAGATGGTGGAGCAACAGGAAGCAGCTCTGTCCTGGTACAAGTGGAGCAGCAGCAGCAGCTCTGGATGGCCACCCCAGAGAAGGCCGTGCCTCTTGATGCCACGCTGCTGGGCGCTCCTCTTTCCCACGCTGCCCCTCATCAGTCTCTCAATCAGTCAAACCAAACTCAAAATTGTTCACAAACATTTGTCCTTCCACACAGCATGATGATCCAAAAATTAAAGTTTGGATGTGGGAGAAAAAAATTATATTGGTAGAACCTTTATTTAGTTACAATATAGATTTAAAAATGTTTTGTTTTGTTGTTAAATTTTTTTTTTAACAAGTTTCTTATGTTCTTTTTGTGTACAAGAACAAGAGGGGAGGTCGTTGTTTTTTTTAAGCGGTGCTTTTCTTGTAGATTATGCCCGCACATAATTTTTAATGTATTTTCAAAGAAATGTGGTGGATGAAAAAAAGAGCAATGAAAGAAAAAAAAGCAATCTTCTTCGACGCATCGGTGTCTGATGGGGCTGGGACCTCACGAGGACCCGGATCCAAAAGAATAAAGGGTGGATGTGGGGTGGAGCTGAGAGCATGTAGGAGTTCAAAATCCCTCCACCCAAACACCCAGGCTCCTCTCTGCTAGCGTACGGTTCACCGATACCACCTGAAATCAGAAGAGAAAGATTAGATTTATTCAAACGATGGCAGCAAGAGTTAGTCATATTCATCAACATCACCACTTCAACAGAAACACTGCCATCATCCATTTGTTTCAGGTGCCTCAACTCCTGCGTGTGTTTCACATGACTACCAACAAAGGTCAATATGTTAATGTGAAACATCTGTGAAGAAAGTGTTGAGTTTCATTGAGTGCTGAATGAAGATCATTATAAAGCGATGGGGGGGGGGGTCACATTAAATAGATCAGATTGAACTTTGAGGGTACAAGTACAACAAAAGCTCTAAGCAGCTTATTCTTATTATAAATCATAAAAAACTACTTCATCAGAGCAAACATTGAAATAAAAGTACACACTTTGGGTTTTGAGTGGGCAGTCGTCGTCACGCTGCAGCCGTTTGTAGCATAGCGTAAATATGACAATATGTTTTAGAATTTCACGTATGCAACTTTATTAAGAGGAACACACGGTCAATGCCCGACTGCTTTGCTTGGTTAACTCGTGCAGCCTCTTCACCGATACACACAGCTAACACCATTACAGTCATTTGGTATTTTCTGTTAATTGTATCGAGTCCAGCTTTCCAGAGACCGCTGTAGTGTACCAACTGTTTACAGTTACATGTTATGCCGAGGGACAACGGGGTTGGTTGAGGCCTGTACAGAAGGATCTATTCTGCGAGAAGTAAAACCTCCCTCGGTGTAGTCAGGCCTTGTAACCGACATCCTTAACTTTCAAGCTACCAGTCTGGTTGTAGGACATTTGTGTTCAACAGTGAAGCGCATGTCAGACGGCTCGGTCGGAGCATCGTACCTCTTCTCCGACCATGTTCCACAGGTGGACCAGCGGGAGGCCTGTGTTGTTGTCGTAATTTGAGACCTTCACAGAGGGACAGACAAATGGGGGGAGGGGGGGTGAGTTACAGTAGATTGACACGCTGGAGTTCAGTCCAGTGAGGAGGAGGTCTAACCTGTGCAAGCAATGCCACTCCTCTGGTCATCTCCTCCAACGCAGATGTGGCCTCTGGTGAGAAGCGATCCTCTCCTGATGACAGGGCGTTAACCACACGTGAGAACGACCACAGAGGAACCTCAAGCTTTACACGAGCTGCAGCTTTCAGAAACAGACACCAGAAATACTGGCACTGCCGGTAAGATGGTGGTGTGGCCGTAAGCTTGAAAACGATGCATTAACAATGTTGTACCTGGAAGTGGGGCGATGTTGTCAAGCAATACTTCAGCCCCTTGAAACGGGAGCGTTACAAAATCAGACCTGGAAAATAAAACAGAGGAACCAGTTAAAGACAGTATTCAGAAAATATGTCTCATTGTATATATATTTTACACATGGTATTCCATGATGACACACTGAAAACCCATTTTAGTAGCCTTTACTAATCCTCATGCTTTAGTCAGCACTTTGTCGAACCACCAGAACTGCTTCGGCTAGGCCTTCATCAGCGTGACAGTATTGCTCCACAACACTTCTGTGGGTCAGGGCAAGGTCACAATTACAACTGAAACTTTCCACCTGATGGTGGCAGTAGTGAGAAGGTCCACTGATCAAGGCTGCAACAATCACATTTTACATTTCAGTATGATTGCGCCTCAGGAAACACTTTGGAGATCCTAAAGTTCGAAAGAGTGAGACAAAGCACAACCACACGGGCCTTTGCCAGGGAGAAGAAAGAATGCTGACATCCTGGGAGAGGATGGAGACCAGCACAGTGTTCAAGTGTGTGCAGCTCTCAGGTTGTGAGATTGACAGCACGATCGTGAAGTTGTGTCAAAAAATCTTGAATGTAGAAAAAGACACGCCTGGTGGAAGAATTAGGAATACTATTCCCACAGCACAATTATAGAAAGCTAAAGGGAACTATTGCTTGTATTATAAATGGCACGACACAGTTATAATACAGCGAGAGCTACGACACGCACCGTATTTGCCGTAGTGAGTCGATCTTAACGCGGTCGTAACCTCCGTAGTCAACGTATCTGATCTCCACCTCATCAGTTTCTTTATAGAAGGTGATGACCTGAGCTCTCCACCAGGCTTCCTCCGCCGCAGGAGCTGCACAGATCACACCAACTGGACGACAAACACAGATGCATAATAAAAAAACACTGTTGATTACAGAGATAACATTTAAAAATGTATTTTCTACTTTTGTTTTGGCAGATGATTAGAATAGTCACAATGAAGACAAATGTATCTTTGTTACTGTAGTGTGGATAGAATGGATTTGACCGTCCGTGGTTACCTTCGGCGGGCGAGGGCAGGGCAGGGGTGCCCGGCTGCGAGTAGCAGAGGAACATCTGCTGGTCGAGGCTCCGCAGAGCGTGGTAGGAGGGATGGGTGTGCTGCTGGACAAAGACGTGACCGGCTGACACGATGTTCACCACGATCACTTCGACGGTCACTCCACTGGGGAGCAGCAGCTGAGGACGCAACAGAGGCAAGAGGAAGGGTTACTCCTCCAGGATTCAGTGGGCCGTCTACACGTCATCACAACAAATATAATACGGCATCCTAAATTGATATCAATAAGACCAGTGCAGCGAACATCCAGAACTTTTGCCACGGTGAAATGTCCAGTTAACCCGCAAAGTAAAGCACAAGCCAACAGAAACAGCACAGCAGGCAGAACACCTTGCAAGGTGAAGCTCGCCATCTTCTGGTCAGTTACTCTCCTGTCAATGGTTGGACAGTCCTGCTTATACGAGAAGAAACCCACGTTTCCAATGAGCCGTTGTTTGGACTCCAGTGGTGGTCTACCAAGTGTTTACTGCAGGGGTGCCCACACTTTCTTGGCTTGCGAGCTACTTTTAAAATGACCAAGTCAAAAAGATCTACCTACATTAATGATAAATATATATATATACAGGACTGTCTCAGAAAATTAGAATATTGTGATGAAGTTCTTTATTTTCTGTAATGCAATTAAAAAAACAAAAATGTCATGCATTCTGGATTCATTACAAATCAACTGAAATATTGCAAGGCTTTTATTCTTTTAATATTGCTGATTATGGCTTACAGCTTAAGAAAACTCAAATATCCTATCTCTAAATATTAGAATATCATGAAAAAGTATACTAGTAGGATATTAAACAAATCACTTGAATTGTCTAATTAACTCTAAACACCTGCAAGGGTTTCCTGAGCCTTGACAAACACTCAGCTGTTATAAATCTTTTTTTTACTTGGTCTGAGGAAATATTAAAATTTTATGAGATAGGATTTTAGAGTTTTCTTAAGCTGTAAGCCATAATCAGCAATATTAAAAGAATAAAAGGCTTGCAATATTTCAGTTGATTTGTAATGAATCCAGAATGCATGACATTTTTGTTTTTTTAATTGCATTACAGAAAATAAAGAACTTTATCACAATATTCTAATTTTCTGAGACAGTCCTGTATATATATTGATATTTATCATTAATGTAGGTAGATCTTTTCCATAATATATATATATATATTAGGGATGCACCGATCTGATTCCCATTATCGGTTTTGATCGGCGTTCTCAAAACGGCCGATCAAAATTGGCCGATCAGATGACGTAACATCTGCGAGAACTATCAGAGACGTTTCAATCGCAACGCACCGCAACGGAGTAAATGCGACGGGCGAGGGCCGGCTGAGTGCAGAGGTCCAGGAGGGGATCCTCACGTAGCGAGCGGCGTCCCCGTCCCCCGAGTTGAATCACTGGTTCAACTCAGCCGACACTCACATGTCTGAGCCCCTATAGACTGATGTTGACGGTAAACGCATTCGATCGGGAGCGCGCGAGGGTTTTGATAAAGTTTGCGGAAGGATTTACGTGACACTATCCGGTTTTGCAAAGTTAGCGGAAAGAACCACGTGAAACATCCGTTTTTCAAAATAAGATGTCGACAAATCATGCACGAACTTATACAAGTAAACAATTCACTGATTTTGTATCTTTATAGATCGTTTCTGAGATTTAGCTTAAATTATGCCAACATTAAAACATTTTTACTGTACCAAGGAAGAGTTTATAAAAATAAAAGTCAGACTTTTGTATGTTAAAAAAAGTCCTGTATATAGATTTCCCCAAGAGTTCCAGGAAATGAATGATGCAGATGTGTTCCATACATATCTGAAATCCCCTACAATAGCAATCAAACAATGTTAATGTATCAATTCGGACATTTTTCATAGTAAAAGTCCTGTGCTGTAGGGAGGATGATTTATTTTTACTTTTTATGTCATGCAATAAACCACGAGTTGATCAAGCGTAACTGCCACAACCGAGGTCATTATAGAAGGTGAGGAACCAGTTGTTCATAGGTTCTTATCACATTTGAGTGTTTGACAAGTTCCCTCTGCAGGACAAAAACTGCAGAGAAACAAGTACGTGATAAAGTCAAACTAACACCAACTAGTTTTTTTTTTTTTTACTACCGCGGTGAGTCGACAATCTGTCATGAAACCTGGGTTGACATATACCCTCATTTTTAGAGTACTTTCTCCAGACGTCTCCTCACGCTCCGCTGCCACAAGGAGAGAGCAGAGAACACATGCCCCCGCGGCTATGAGAAGGCTCAGCTCACCACCTGCCAGATCCAGATAACCCTTCTTATTTTTATTTTTTTTTTTTTTTTTTTATTTCTTGTGTGTTGCTGCTACTGGCTCGACAAATTTCCCCTTGGGGATTAATAAAGTATATATCTATCTATCTATCTATCTAGACTGACTTTTCTGCCTATATATCGTAGCGGAAAAAAATATGTCCACTTTAGTAACGGAGGAACCGAACAGCCAGAGAGCCCACCCTTACCCAAGAGGTCATGGGAAGTGATGGCAAATTCAGTGGGGGCGGCGGCGGTGCATATAGGTTGGTCATGTCCAGATCTTTAAACTTCTTCCCAATCAAGGACAGGGCTTTGTCCACCTGCTGCTGCGTACCTGGAGAGAAACACAAGAGGCTCAGATCAGCACTGGTATAAAACATGTCAAATGGTTCCTTTGAAATACATACAAATCCCTCCACCCCCCCCACAAATGGGATGTGGGGATCCAAAGCCCCCAACTCACCCTCTATGTGGCAGATCTGGAACTCCTGTGTATAAGGCAGGGTGGAGATGTAGATCTTTGCGCCCGAGTTCTGCTTCAGGAAACTCACATATCTTCCCTGCTTCCCTATTAACCGCCCGACAAGATGCTGGTACAGGAAGACAAAGCGTAAAAAATAAATACAAAACTATAACGTTAACATTTTCTAAGAATTTAAACCAAGCTCAAAAGGGAAAGTCAAAGTCCTGTGTTTAAGAGAAAAAAAACATGGCCTAAACTGTAGTAGTTTAAGTCTGGGAGAGAGACCAGGTCTGGTGACACCTGCACCTGCTCACTCCCACAAATGGCTACTGAACTGTGCAATGTGTGGAAAACAAAACTATTTTTCCATTTTTATTTTATGAAGATTGAAGAGAGAAGAGAAGAACAATGAACAATACCGTGTTATCAAGAGATATATCAAGAAACCCATCAAGTACTCATAATTATTATTACTCATGAATTAACAATCTGATTAGTCCTAATGGTCTCACAAATCTCAATGATGCTTACACCAAATGCACAACACACTGACTCACTAATAATTAAAGAAATAAGATAAAAAATTTTAAAACCAAATAAAACCCTAAAAACCAGCTAATACCCTAAACCCCAAAATACCCTAAAAAACACTAATAATAAAAAAACCCCGAACAATCCACGAAAAAAGGAGAAAGTATAGTTTTAGTTATGGGTTGCCCTTCAGGTAGTCAGAGCTCAGTAGTGATCACACTTGCCCCACTCATGCGCTGATTACTCACAATACTGTTACTCTGATGAAAATCATTCTCTGGACGCAGCAGCAGGCACTGCCTGCGCGCAACAGCGCGCCATGTCACCGTCTGCTCCGATAACACTCGTCAGTTTCAAACCCCGACGATCCCATTAAAACTAGGGATGCACCGATCTGATCGGCGCCGATCCATATCAGCCGATATTCCCATTATCTCCATATCATGATTGATCCCAAAACGTCTACAGAGATGATGCAGAGACGCGGCGATACTATCAGAGCCGAGAACCGCAACGGAGACAACAGGACCGGGCGATCGGAGCAGGAAGAGGGTCCAGAGAGGGGTCCACGAGGGGATCCTCACATCGAGCGGCGTCCCGATAACGGGTCACCCCAGTCCTCTCAGCTGACCCTCACAGCTGCCCCCCATGACTGATGTTTGAGGTGAAATCCGGCGGGATAAGTTGGCGGTTTGAGGTTTTGATAAAGTTAGCGGAAGATCCAAGTGACAACATCAGTTCATTAGGAAAAACAGTAGGCGACCGTGTAACTCATCATTAAGTCAAGTAAAAGATTTTCAAGATTACAAAAATAAAGAACAACTAACATATTTACTAAACACAGCTGATTTTTAGTCTTTTCTATTTTTGAGTTATAATTATGCTAACATTAAAAGGTTTTTAAAATAGTTTGTAAAAGAATAAAATATAAAAGATAAAAATATATTATATAAGAATTGTTAAAATGTAATCATGCATGATCAAGAAATCATCCAGATAGTCTGAAATCTTAGTATATCTCTAAACATATCATCAACAATTTATCAATTGTTACATTTTTATTAATTTTTTTCTTAAATAGTCTAAATGTTTAAGCAATAATGCTACACAATAAATAGAATGCTTCAATCGACACCGTGATCGGTATCATCGGATCGGCAGATACTGATTTCAGTGATCGGTACCAAAAAACCTGATGGGGCATCTTTAGTTAAAACTGAAATTTACCACAATTGTGCACATGTTCCATTTCATTAAACATGAGCAATACTCCACAAAAAGAAAAGGAACAACCATGAGCAAATTTGGTCAGGATTTAAAAGCCTTTTTTTTGGTTTAACACCACTTGAAAATCTTTCCCCAACACTGGCACAGAGGGAGCCGCTCGGTTCCATTTCACAGCGAGAGGACTTCTCTGGTGACAAGGTGCATGGCGGTGGGGTAGTCATCATGTCACACTGATAATTACTGGGTTTATTCCTTGTGCCCTTTGTACCGACTCACCTTTGGCACCTCGATCTCCCAGACGATGAGCTCGGAGCTCGAGGAGGCAGCGTGGTTGCTCTGGCTTTCCCCGGCACCCATAGTGCAGCCGCTGTCCACAGAGTCCATACTGTTCACATCAGATCCTAGACACAAAACCATCAGCACCGTGAACATTTACAGCAACATTAGACGTTTCCTACAGAGACATCTAGTGCACCATTAACAAAAAACATCACTTTAGTTGAGACGTCAGCATGACACTGGAAACCACACAATCTACACTTTTACATCACATGAAATCACTTTATTCATTCCCTTCGAAACGGCAAGGAAACCAACAATAGAGGACCGAGCCACTCGACCTTCTGAGCCACATACGATTGTGTAAACCAAGTGGCGGTGGCGTCTGAATTAGGTTTCACTTTCATGAACATGTGCTCGAATGGCCATGCTGATGCCTCTCCTCTCTACCTCCTGTTTATCTGGATCCACTTCACATTATTCATAATTTATCATATTCATTGTGTTGCAACTCTAACGCTGTTCATCTGTACACATGACATCTATTGCCTCGGTCCGTCCAGGGAGAGGGATCCTCCTCTGTTGCTCTCCTGAAGGTTTCTTCCCTTTATCCCTGTTAAAGGTTTTTCCTGATCCGATGTGAGGTTCTGGGACAGGGATGTCGTATGTGTACAGATGGTAAAGCCCTCGGAGGCAAATTTGAAGATTTGCTATATAAGAAACTGAAACTGATTTGTAAAGTAACAAGCGTAGTTGCATCTACTCGAATAATCTTCACGTCACCTGGTTCATCTTACCACCACAGCAGCGCCTGTGCTTGCACTTTGGGTCCATGTGTGTTTCTATTAGGGGGTCTCTAGGCACCTTACAATTAAATTATGAGGGCTACAAGGTGATTATAAAAAGATAATACATTCTTTTTGATGCATCAAAATGTGTACAGGATTTATTTTGTATCACTGACAACTATTTTTTAAATACATAGATCCCTAGTTAAAGAGTTCAGTCCCATATTACCCTCTAGAGAGCGGTGTTCTCAGGATGCGGGGCTACTTGTGGTTCCTAACGTCTTCAACAGTAGAATGGCAGCAAGAGCCTTCAGTTATCAAGCTCCTCTCTTCTAGATTCAGCTTAGTTTCAGCAAATGTAAGAGCGGGCTTAAGACCTTGTTAAGCTTTTAGTAAGGGTAGACAAATGTTACTTGGGGTCAAATTATTCCAATTATAGGCCTATAAGGGGCAGCCTTTAAAAAAAAAAAAATCTAAGATCTATTGGCCGATATATCATTGTCCATATTTTAAACCCTCAAATAAAGTAAATACAGTACGAGTGTTGCTAAACCATCCTGAATTCAAAGAACACGTCACTATTTGTTCTCGTCTGCCTGTGAATGTTAAGTTGTGTTTAGTTTCCCCCCCGGGCATCTTTCAAGCGACAATAAATGCAACAGGGAGACATTTGCATAGACTTGTGGCTTCCCAACCCGACCGCATTACAGTAGCCCAACAGAACTTAACCTTTAGCTTCTGAAATAAAATCAATGAAGTTCCGCTGTTATTCCTTGTGCGGAAATATGCACAGTGCCTGCAGAGCTTCTCTCTATGGTCACATTTTAGAGCATGGAACGTAATTGAACTCCGCAACACTTGGAACACCAATCCAGAGAATCAACAGAATGATGCCTCACCTCCAGACTGGTCCGTCTCCACCTCACATGTCCCGTGAGCTCCATTCCTGAGGCCCATTCCATTCAGCCTCTTCATCTCACACACAGCCGCCAGGGAGTTTACGCCAGTCGCCTCCGTGGCAGTCTCCGACGATTGTGGCCGCGTGGCTTCTTTTGCCGACAAGTCCGTAACCTGGATCACATCAATTTGGTTTTCAAACATGCTGTTCTGGAGGTCCTCGTTGCTGATGCCGTCCTCAGAGTGGCATGTACTGCAGGCCGAGTCGTCGGCCAGCGCTGCCGCTTCATCCCCTTTCAGTTTCATGTTTAGCAAAAGGGTACTTTGTGCTGCTTGATGCGAGGGTGTTTGCCAATGGTCTCTCTGTGCATGGTCTGTCTGGTGAACCCTGTGACTGACCTCAACCGGCTTCCACACCGGAGCCGAGGAGCAGCCATTAGGCATCCCCTGGTCTCCAGTCTCATTGCCTATCTGAGAGGGGCCACTCAATAGACGGTGATGCTGCTGCGCTGCTGCGATTGGCTCCTGTTGGGAGCACAGTCTTCCGCCAACCAGTGGTGTGTTGCTACTGCAGCTTGGCTGGGTCACATGGCAGCTGGTGACACCAAGGATCTCCTGGGTAGCTGCTGAGATGACCTGCATTATGAGTCCAGCTGCTAATAGTTCCAGATCCTGTTCCTCTCCATGAATGTCCTCTTGGGTTTCTGAAAGGGTGGTGGAGTTTAGGACTGGCGTCAGGACGGTGGAGGTCAGGGAGGTAGGTGTGCTGGTTAGAATATGTTGGTGGAAATCCCGTGCTGAAGGCGGTGTCTCTAGAGAGTCTGCCTCTGATGGGGTCACTCTCTGCACTTTGGCTGGGGTGGCTGCACAAATAACCATCTCATCTTGTGTATCAACAGTGCTGTAGTGCTTTGCAACTTCCCCTTCTGGCTCCGGCCTCTCTGCGTCAGAAAGGTGTATTGTTGTTGGGCAGGAGCTGGTTACATTGGGAGACTGGCATGGCAAGATGACCTCTTCTGCAGTGGCTTCTGGAGCAGAGTCTGGATCTTTGACTCTGTGTTTCTCCAGCTCTTTTATAAAGGCAATTGTTGAGCTTTTCTCTGGGTCCGTGTGGTCCTTCAGTGACACCCGCACACTGTCTTCTTTGCCAGGTGATGGCAAAGTCGAGACAGAGGGTTTATGAACTTCTTCATGTTGTTTTATTCTACCAAGATGAGGGGCAGCTTCTTCAGAATTTTGTTTCAGCAAAGGCGCTGCTTCAGTGCCATGGACATGGCTTTGGGAAATATTCTCATGTTTTGTTACCAGGTTACTGATCTTTGGAGGTTTGTGGGTGGGGCTTTCTGTGTCATTTGTTGAGGGTACATTGCTGTTCTCGACCAAACCATTGCTACCCTCTGCTGGAGGTGCTCTAAGACCCGCAGCTGTTGGAGCCCCGTCTTGGCCGTCATGGCTGATGAGCCGCTCTTTCTTTCGCGAGATGTACCACCACCAGCCGATCAGTGCAAGGACTCCGGGCAGTGTGTAGGGCACCACAGAACGAAACCTCAGCGGCATTTCCTCAGGACACTAACGTCTGAAAGACACACAGATTTGTATTAGTGAGGGACAATTCACAATTAATACAATCTATGCAAAACCTGGGTAAACTGGTCTGGATCGGCATGTTGATGCTAGACTTTCACTTGCGCTGGACCTGAATATTTTATTATTTGTGAAAAGTATTTTTACATAGATGGATTACAAAAAGTCGAACTAAATAATTATACAAACAACGATGAACAACAGAATGCTTAAAACATTATGCATTGAATTAAACTGAGAGACAGGTGTGGCAAAGCTGTCCATCTCAGCTGGGAAATGTCTGATATAATCCTGAGACATCATGAAGATGAGTTGAGCCAGAGTGCTCATCATCGTTGTCCGTGTCAGAGCACAACCCATGTGGGGAAACCCTGCGCAGGCTGCACTAGGTACGGGCCTGCAGCTGGACACTGCTGCCTCTAGAGGGCCGGCAAACTCGAATTTGAGGTGTGTTTACATACACACACTCAGAGGGATGAGGAGGGGATGCTGGATACAGAGAGGCGTGTGTGCACCTTCCATACGAGCAGCAAAAAAAAAACGGTGTGGAAGAAGCCTCCGAGTGCGGAACAGGAAAAGTACGGCTTTAATGACACAAGTCCGTGCTGCTACCAACGGTGGAACGGAACACTGTCCGGAGGAACCCACTCACTTTGGCAGGCATACGAGATGCAGATTAATTACAGTTTCACGTTAACCATCAGTGTGACAAAGTTTTTAAATCAACCAATATTCAGTCTTGCAGACCAGCTGCTTTAATCAAACGACAAACTGATTTGCCTCCGTTATTATGGATTATTGATGATCCTCAATTAGAATCAGTGGCAACAAATGGGATCAAAGTTACATGTTCTCCCTTTTTTGTTGTTGTGCCGATCCGATCAAAAACAGCGGGTTTTGTGATCTGTTGTAGTCCTCATTACTACCGAGGTAAAACAAGTCCTCCGCTTACGCCGGTCCTATCGGGCTGCAGGGAGAGTTGATAACCCCTCTCTTCCACCATGAGGACAAGACTCGAACTCAAATGCCATTTGGAACTTTAGCTCTGGGCTCCCTGTTGCTTTGAGTAAAGACGCCAACCACAAATCAGGATACACACAGTTCAATGCACTCCACTGTACATGCAACAACCCCCCAAATAAGAATGCCTGGAATGAGCCTCGATGGCGACCCTGCAAATGGCTTGAGATATCCCTACTAACAATAAAAAGGTGCCACTTGTCTCTCCATGACAACGACAAAAAGAGTAACAGGAGAATCAGGGACATACCAAGCTAACCCAGCCAGTACTTCCTACAATCAGTTTAGGGCTGTTTGAAGACTGGAGAACGACTGCCACAACAGAGCGCGTTAGCTAAACAACAAACACAAAAAAGTTGTTGCGGCTAAAAGGTTGAACCAGTCATAACTTTTGCTGCAACAAAGTCATCCAGCAAGATCCTGATATATTCCTCAGTAAAATCACCGTCACATTTATAATGTTCATTTAGTTATTTTCGCAAACAAAAGATAAAATAATTGACCCGTGATAAATTTACCAGAGTCAAATCTTGTCTCTGCACATCAACTCCAGCGGAGTGGTTCATTTTATTTAAAGATTTTACATTACTTTTGACTACTAAATTATATAAAAAAACATGTACTAAGAAACCAGCCCCAAAGGAAGACCCTGGAACAAGCCTCTGCATTCCCAACTCTTGGTGTGCCGCCATGAAGGAGGTGACTCTCGATCCATGTTTAAAAAAGGACATGTGCACATGCCTTTCCTTAACAAACCGTGCCAAGGCTGCCTTCACCAGGAGGAATGAATCACATGATCTGGATGCGACTCAATCATATGCTGCCCCCCCCCTACACACACACAGTAACAATATATATATATATATGAGAGAGAAAGATATGGACCGTTGACCTCTATGGCTGCTGCTTGCCTCCCACCTGCTCTTCATTATCAACTGTTGGCCCTCTGCAGAATCCAGGTATACATTATCAAAATTAAAAGCGCCAATCTCATAAGATTTTTTTATAAATAAATGTCTGTTTATTCACTTTTGCCAAAAGAGGTAACACCAGGGTGATTGAGCACATGTTGCTCTGATGAAAGTAGGTCAATATGTCTACATTTGCAGTTTTACAAATGAGTACCTGTGGCGACATTCCAGGAGAAATGAGCTGTTACAGTTTTCCTTCATTGTATGAAGACAAGGTGTAAATACGCACACAGTTCTAAGACTCCAGACTGCTAACTGAGCACAATTGCATTGTTCTCACTTAAATACAAATTATAGTCAACCAGGACTAAAATCCTGAGGATTGCCACATTAAATAATAGAAAGAGCTGCTGTGTAGCAATACGGGCTCTTGTGTCAACATTTAGGCTAAAGGCTGCAAACACATGACTGTGCCCAAGCTGTGGCCCACATCCTAAATAATGCAAAGCCATGAAGACGTATTCCCAAAGACAGACTCCCATCCAAATTTGTTATTTTTATAGGGATAATATTACACACCAGTTTTCTGTGCTTCTCTTAAAGACTTTAACTTGACAAGTGGATTCAAACACAATCCTGGAAACATTTGATATGTGGCACATTGTAATAATCATTTCAGTTCCATTCTAGTATGGTGTAGAGTTCCTGTAGAAATAGGAACGAGTGTCACAGGTTGTCAGTTAAGGTGAAACAAGGTGGTCGTTGGTGTTGGAGCCCCCTATAAAAGCACCAACAGGAAGGAGTTTGAAATGGGGGCCAAATATTAATGCCAAGGCCTGTTTCCAAATAGAGGTTGACACTTGATCAGAATCTGGGCTTTTGGCAAAGCAGGAGGGCAATATGGAAAAAATTCAAAGATCACAATATTTGTAACCAAATACCTTAATATCGATATTGCGACATTGTCCAAGGGTTGACCATTGGGGTAATCATTTTGTGAAAGCTCCAATTCGATTTTTGACATGTGGAATATCAATGAATAATAAATGTCTAGGAGGATAACAGAACTAGAACAGTCTGGTAAGTTTATAAATGTACCTTAATATAATGCAACCTCTAACAACAATATACACATAAACAAAATGTCATTTTCTGCCCCAGGAGCAGAAGATAAATCCTGGGGAATATGCTTTTTGGAAGTTTAAATTGAGTATGGGCGAGATATCAGGGCATCCACTCAGCAATACTTGATTAATATTTTTTCCTTGAAGAAAGCTATAAGCATGATTGGCCATGGTTATTTTACAGCACAATTTAACTAGGTTATAGGCACAAATCAAAGACGTAAAACATTATTGCATTTAAAATCACCTTCCCTCAAAATTGCTGCTCTGGCTTCTCATCAAATGTCCAGCAATTTTAACTCAGGTGAGACTTTCAGGGCACTTAAAACCAGGCAAACAATGAATAAGAACTGTAGCCTGCAAATATCTTTATCAAGCAGAACATGTAAATGGACTGTCCCTAAGCTCTGAAATGCCACACTGATAAGTCAGCAGTTTAGTTTAGCAATGATACATATTTGCAATGATGAATGTAATGTTAAATCAACAACTGACATATTATGTTTCATGTTGAAACCTAAAGCACAACAGAAAGGTTCTGATGAGCCTGTATGCCTATGTGTGCCTATGAAATGGTGGCCCACACTCATGTCACCTTGGACAAGGTTACTTGAGCAGTCCAGCAGCCAAACTAATGGTGAGCTCTCTTCACTGTGCCCATTGGTGCTTTCCTTCAGGATTCTCGCTGACCTTGGCTTCCCAAAGGGGAGTGGTCAGGCTGCATATATATATGTCACAAACCCAACAACGTGCTGAGCAAAGGCACCCAAACCAGCTTGCACAATAGAAACGGAGTAGCCTTGTTATAACTTCCATTTCTCTCGAGTAGTTCAGTCTGACGTCTGAGCAGTGCAGCAGACGTAGTGTACACCTGTACCACTTGACCTTTACAAACCCTTCGCACTGCTGGCAGACGTGCGGGTTTACCCGGATACACACTGCGAAAGAGTGACATTTCGTACCCATTAACGCAGACCCGGCAATTGCAGTGGCCCCGGTTAGTCTCCCTTCAGGAGACCTTCAGGGACCGAGAGCCAACGCGGACTAATTCAGCATGCAGTCTGGGAGCGGACAAGGGCTCCACTGCCAATCAACTTTGAACCAACTAGTCTGGACGTTAGCCACAGCGCAGCGAAAGGCTAATCATTCAATATAGCTGACCGAACTGCACGGCGAGATCCGCATTGTTGCATTCCACCCTCCCGTGACGGGGACAATGTATCGACTTGCGGGGTCGTCTTGTGTTCACGAGGGTCGCAATGCCAACTTCCAATGACTTAATGTAAAAAAAACGTGCCAGCTAGCGTTACGTGCTAATAACCCACACCGAGACTACAGTTACATGTGGCTCACAAGATGTGCAGTGTTTAAATTATTCTCATGCAGAAACCCGTCATGTAACAGTCAGACCATTTCATCACAACGAGAGGAGCCCAGCGAGTCACGTTACAAAGACCCCGACGTGAGAGGGCACTTGTCATGGTGCGTTTGAACGCGTCCTCGCAGAGAGCAGCAGTCTGCACATCAAACGAGACTCGAGGCGTTTAACTCAGAATTCACACTGGTCAATGTTTCAAACACTGCTGTGGCCAACGTAGTATACAGTCAGTACAACCCGTCTTTGAAAGAAAAAATAAACGTCCGTGCACTAAGTAAGCAAGCATATGCAAATTCACAGGAACCGTAACTTAATAAGCGAATGAATGGAGAACTTGTCAGACAACTCGTTACCGTCCACAGACACAAACTTCTGTCAGTCACCAACATGCACACCGGTTTACCCGTAGAATTGGAAGTAATATGCGAACGCTGTACAAGTGGAAGTTTGGCTAAATGTTGACAAAAATCATCCCAGTCACCCAGGAGAGGTGGTGGTGTCCTGACGCTAGCGTTACACCACCGGGAGTAAAGCGTGGCTGGTCGGGAGGCCCCGGTGCAAAGTGTGAAGTTAGCAGGCTAGCCCCCCGCACAGCGCTCGCAATGCTAAACCGGCTGTGGACACAAATACGCTCTAAAAATGGTAAAGCAGCTCGTCACACAGTCCATTGTAAAAGCCGGTGACAATATAAAGCCTCACTTTTAGAGCTTTATTTCGCATGCTGACCACCGCATGAGGTCACCGCAAAAAGGCGATGCATCACGTCGCTTCAAACGCAACCCAATACTCCAATGAGGGCTTGTCCCAGACTGACGCAGGGTTTAAGGACGCTCCTGGAGTGCTTCTGTCCTGCGCGGGCCTCAGACCTTCGCGTTAGCTCACTAGCCGGCCCGGCGAAAATAATAACTAACTCATTCACATTCGTGCTAATGCCGACCTAGGGGCGTTTGTTACCGTTCAAGATGCAGGACCCAGCGGTTAATTAGTGCAGGGAGACCGCACGGGAAAGGGAATTATGGTAATCTAAATTAAACAGGGAGAGAAGCTAGCTTGAGTGTGCTGACTGGTGAATTACAGAAAGATGTGTAGGCTAGTAGTTCAATGACATGGGATTATCGTACTCGGTCGATGCACCGGTGAACCACAGACAGTTTGCAGAGATGTCAGTAAATGGGATTTGGCACACATTGCATGTGTTGCACCCCTGTGAGTTGATTTAGAACTAAGTCACACTGTGTGACCATGATGCAGATGGCTACAGGCGTGCATGTTGTCCCCCCTTCACGGCTACTGGCGTATCCAGAGTTTTGTTCATTTACTTACAGTGTTTTAGGGTCCTCGGTGCCGCCACAACGAGCGCGATACTGATAGTTTTTCAAACGTGTCCCTGAAGAAAGTCAGTCTCTCTTCCCCACGTGTAGACCGACGAGCACTAGTCTAAAAAAACAGACTAAACAGCTGGGGAAGTCTCGCGATACTCAGCTGCTGGAGTCGTTTGTAATCTCGCGGTAACTAAGAATGCAGTAAAGTCACCTATTTCAGTCATGCGTCCCTGTATGATCTGACGGTAACGCAGCGCCCCGGTCTAACTACGTCAGAGTCAAGACGGCGTTCTCACGAGGTCGTACCATGTAGCATTTTCATATCGCTTCCGTAAGGCTGCAACAGCACAAGGTTAAACACACACACGCGCACGCACACACACGCGCACGCGCAAAGAGAGAAATACATATGCACCTTCTAAGATCCCTGTTATATTTATTATCTCAGTAATCATGTCTCATGCACAACATGAGGACTCAAGGAAAGACTGTGAAAGAGCCACATTAAAGTGAATGAGTAGATCGATATCTTAAGTTATTAGATATGACATATGATATGACAAGAAAAATAGTTTCTGGACATAACTCCAGTTCTGTGAGTAAGTGTGGCGTCAGACCCAGTGGCCGACATACATCCGTGAGTGGGCATTTGATTTGAGCTGGCCCAATAGATGTGGATCAGATAATCCTTTATTAGTCCCACAGTGGGGAAATGTATAGGATTACAGCAGCAAAGGGATAAAGTGCACACATGAAACGTGATATAAACATAAAACAGTAAGAATCTACAGTAACATTAGATATGCACATATAAACAGTAAGAATCCAAAGTAACATTTTACGCAGGCAGAATAAATATAGTTATTTTGGATGATGATAAAGTTGTGGTCATTTAGCAGTGAGCCTCACTGACAAAGATAAATAGACCCTACACCCCTAACTGTAGCGTTACTGCTCGGTTTGTCTGAGTCAGTTTGTCTGACCTTTCATAAGTCAGAGTAAGTCCAATAGTCTGTGGAACAGCTGGTAAAGCTTTGGGTCATCCTTCACTAAAATGATTATCTTCTCCTCCCTATATTCACAAAGACTTAAATTTACAGAAAGAAAAGATATCTACCAGATGTAATTGGTTGTCCCATGTCACATGACATATGTTGCATTCCAAAAGTGTAACTATTTTTATCTGTGGATGCAGCTGCCACTCCGTTGGCTCCTGGGAACTCTTGCACACCTCAACAGCGTAAATCTTGCTTGAGCCTTCCGCGAGTCTACATTGACAGCCATGGATTTCAGGGCACAAAAACATTACATGTCAACAGACCCTGACCAATACTGATCTCACATTCAAACATATCACACGGTCCAATGTTAATATAATAAGCAGAGCTGGCACATGAGTGTATAGATCAGGATGTTGGTTATCCAGGCCTCACAAGGGCACTCAAGTGGGCTTAAGACTTTAGTTGGTCAGTTGTATTTCTTGCTCCTTCTGTTAAAATTTTCGGCATCTAGTGACACATTTGATTTAAATCAAATATTCAATTTCCCTGTGAAATACAACACAGTATATAAGTTAAAAAGAAGCTCTGATGTTGGTGTGCCAGCATGTATAGATGTGTGGAGAGGCCATCCATCTTCAGGTGGTGGATCTTCAATAATTTTCTAAATTGCTCCAGTATTGAGGGATGAAGCTGTAAACCACAGAAAAGAGCAAGAAGGGCAACTGCTCAGTGTCAATGTAACATTGTATCCCTAGTGCTTGTCTCCCCCACATTATGTTATGTTAAGTGCCTGACAGCATAACAGAAAAAACCCTCAGAGAATTAACATGTTTTCCTTTGCTTGGTCTGGTCTGTTTGTTTTTGTGTCCAAGTCTCGTTCACGGAGATGCCTCGTTGTGAACTGTGAATATTGGGCAGGAACAGGTCCCACTCTTAATTTACACTTAATTTAGCATTCTTCCTCCGGCATTGGGGTCGCAGCAACCACAGGAATAGGCCATCAAATTGAAAGACCTAATATAGTTTTTTAAAATCCTGTCAATATTTAGCTATGACTTTGAAAATTGTGCTAAATAACACTAAGCTACCCTCTCTGTACTCCAACACAAAATTGTGCCTGGCCAGCATTTATGTTTGCATCGTTGTCTTCAGCAACACGCCACCTTGCACATTTCAGAATAAGGCTTCTCCTTGAGCAAGACTCAAGAACAATCCAGTCGGATGTAAACTGACTGTTCCAAATGGCCCTGATGCTCTTGTTCAATACAAAACTCTTTAAACCTACTCAAAGGCACAACCTGGTGCTGGAATACCATACAAAAACATCCATACTGTATTGTTTGAAATACTAAATTATGCAAAGTTGATCCTGGAAAACATACTAGATCAGTACATATTGGGATATAAACAACAATTGTGGGTTCCTTGAAAACAGTTAACAGAAGGAATAGACCCCTTCTCCCCCATTTAATTACAATTAAACCAAATATATGTTCTTGTGAAACAGCCTCCCAAACATAGGCATCACTTATCGCTATCCTGGTTTAAGAGCAGATTCCCTTGCCAAGTTCTTTTCAATTTTGACAGATGAGCAATAAAAAGCATTCTGAATACAATCATTACAGGGTGATTAAAACCAACCAGAACCTCATTGGTACCATCTACTGAGCATCAGTGATGTTAGTGACGAGAGGAGCCTGTGAAGATGAAAAGACTAAACCCATCGAGCCACAACCTGTTCACCTGCTGTCATCTGGAAAGAGATGCAGACGTATCAGCTGATGAACCAGCAGACTTCAGAGCAGCTTCAGTTCGTCCTCCTCCCTCCACACATGATGTTGTTGAGTTTCTTGTTAGGTGTATTTTCCTATGTTTCAGAATGCAACAGCAACTTTGGTTACGATGACAAAGAAACCTTGACAACTGTTCGGGAAGCGGCAAAGCTCATTTTCTATGTAATATCAACATGCCATAGAGCTGCTGTGTGACTGGCTCTAGCCTTCTAATAACAAGACCACAAATCCAATTCTCCAGTTTATTTTGAGAAACCACGATGGTAGAAGTGGCTGGCGGGGCCCATCACGAGGATCAAACTTTTGGAAACATTCCCAGAAGCGTGAACGTGCACGGTTCTACCGTCTGTGGCCGCTGTGCCTCTAAGCCACGGCTCCACTAGCGTCCTGTAACAGGTCCCAAATGGCTAACAGAGCCAGCACAATTATTGTTCCACTGGAGTCATTTAATCAGAGGATCTGTGGTTCGATCCCCAGCTCCGCTAGTCCATGTCTATGTGTCCTTGGTTGAAGAGTCCCACTTTGCTCCCGTATCTATGCCATCGGTGTGAATGCTGTATGAACATATGTTAGTCCTGATGGGCAGGTGGCACCTCGCATGGTAGCTCCTCCCATCATTGTATGAATGGGTGAATGATGACTATTAGTGTTAAAGAGGTTTGAGTCATTGGACTAGAACAAGTACATTACCATTTGAACTGACATTTTTCATGTCATACAGTCAACATGTTGTTGTATAGCCAACAGTTTTTCTATTGACACAGGTCAACGTTAGCATTCATTCGTAGTCATTTTTCTGTCCATGCATGATCAGTGTAAATCCATAATGTGCTGAATGCTCCTCAATGGTCGCCGTGTAGCTAAATGTGTCTGTCTGCTGGGTTTTTTTGAGGAGAGTGGTGAGATTCAATCAACGTTTGTGTCATGTTATGCAAAATCAAACTATTGTTTCGAGCATCTTTAAGTTTCACTGATTGGATTTCATATAGATATTTATATGGAGATTCCCGATCCTGCTAAACATGCCATCAGAGATCCTACAATCAAAAAGAGCCACATAGATGCGTATCAAATCATTCAATATGCAATAACATTAAGAAGCAGCAAAAACAGCAGCTTCATGTCTACATTTGCAGGTCTGCAACTGTAGGTGGTGCTGCTTTCCTGTTATATTATACTGGCTGGGAGGAAGAGGAGGTGAACTCTTTTGCAAGACATTTTGACTGTACAACACATATTTTTGCTCATGGCCACGAAGGCTATCCACAATATGGGGTATTCAGTTTATTTTATTTTTCAGTTTATTTTATCGAGCCCAATATCACAAAATCGGATTTGCCTAATTTTAAGCTTTCCTTTATGTGGAGAAAAGGTCCAATACTTTATCATAACTTGCTCAAACATGTATCACCTGATTACAGAGAGCACATTGTCCTGCCCAGATAGGAAATGGGTGTTGTTCTTTTCAATGCACAAATCACTTGGACTTTCACCAGGCAGCCAGTCTGGTGTGAGAAACTGGGGCTTAACTATGTCTACCCTTCTGCTGGTCGTGGGTGTTGTTGTAGGACTTGCTTACATTTTCCGTCATGTGGTGGTAAAAGGGAAGCGGTGCACAAGTAAAACAAAGCTGCATGGGAAAACTGTAATTGTGACCGGTAAGTAAATGCTCTTTTTTTATTGAGGCTGCTGTTGGTCATCAGAGTGGCAGTAGTCATATCCAACAACCTTTTTCTACAGACAATATCGACAATGTGTTCACTACTTCCAACTAAATGGGTATGAAGAAAATGCCATTTTCAGCTTGATATAGATTGCAACTCTGTATGAAAACAAAACTTTATGAATTAAGAAGTTATTGGTGCAGCTTTCACACATTTTGCAGCTCTTTGAGGGATCCTGTGTTATGGATTCAGATTTCAGAGACCCAAATGCAAGACACCAAGCAGGCAGGTATAATATAGAAATGGTGAGCTTTCATAACAAAAAGATTTTGGAACAAACTGTCAGGAAACAAAAGAAGTGAGCAGGGTGTGGCAAAACTAAGTGCAAAGTAAAAAAAGAGCGAAAAACTAAACTGAGGACAAACTAGGATGACATGAGAAATACCAGTAACTAACGACCAGACACTGAACCTGTAGCACACTGAATGAATACACAAGGATAACAAGGTGATTACACCGATACACAGGTGGATTACATCTGGATGGGGCTAACTTGGGACTACAGATGAAAAATAGCCTCTTGGCTAACTCTGGCACATTCACTGCAATGTTTTTATCAATGTGCACTGTCCCTTATTAAATAAACCATTTAAAAAATAAAAAATAAATCACAAAGTGTGTTGGGCTGGGTTCTCTGTAGAAACAGAGAGCCCAGCCTTCTGCCTGGAATTTCTCTTTTGTTTTACTGTAGTTGGAATGTTAAGAGCATTTAGGCCCCACTTGGGGTTGTTACCCTATATCAATAAGCGGGATGTGCAGGTCAAATATCGCTACTTTGTTACAGCGGTGCGAGGTATGTAGCACTCTTTAGTATCTCTTTGATACAGAGCGGTGGCTTGTGGGTTGTTACATCCCTGTGTGTGTAGCTGTCCACTTTCCAAAGCCTGACCAAGTTGACAACATACTTCTGTTGCTGTCAAGGTGCTCCTGTTGGGAACAGGATACATCTGGGTGGCAATGGTGTGTTTTTGGAAGTGCACATAGGCCAAATGTGAAGAAATTCAAGACAAATGTGCTGGAGAACGATCGTCCAACCATTCTTAGCCCACGAGAACACACGCAGTCACAAAGTACACTTCTCTCCTCATAACTCTGGGCCAGAGATAAGAGAGCAGTTCATCACTTTGATAGAAAAGATTTTTGTGAAGTACCATGACAACACAAAGGTCTGGGCTTATGTAAAATACATGACATTAATTGTTTTGTAATTATTTCATATGTTCCTTTCTCTCAGTTTCAACCCTGTTTTATGGCTTAATGCATACTGAGCCTTCATTAAAGGTTCGGATCAAGAGACCTCTATCCTGACTCAGCAACTCAACTCGTACAGTATAAACACTATTCTCCGCCGACTAGAATATCCAGTTATAGTTTGTTTGTCGTTTTTGGACATGCCACACACTTTTTCTGTAATTGGATGTCTTGTTCTTGTGGGTGTGCCACATTGAACACACTGCCATATAACTCTTAAACTCACTGTGCATTTGTAACCACATTTAATCCAGTACAACTTCATGGCATTCCAACATCAGGTGGTCTATTAGTTACATGATTAATTTAAATTAACATAACTTTATGTTATGAGTGGGTAAGGAGATTGAACCCAAACGCAGACTGACAACAGCTTTAATAGAATCAGAGCTCTTTATTCCAAAAATGCAGGGGTCTCGGACCAAAGTCTCTCGCTCCGAGGTCGGGAGGGAAGCTCGACCGAACACTCAAAAAAAAGGAAAAACAGTTAAAGTTGGCTCCTCACTCAAGTGACCACGACCGTGTCTCTACACTGAGCGAAAACAAAACAAAGTACAGGTTACGGAGTAACGACGGGAAGAAAAATTCACAGGGCGAGTGGACGTACGGACTGGCTTCGGGTTGGTAAACCAACGACCTGACAGTGAGCAAGAGCAGGACCGGGGTATTTAAGCCAGCTGGAGATGATCAGGTGAGATGCGCTCCAGCTGGCTCTTCTGGAGGGAGGCGTGGCAGTGGGCGGAGTTCGGAGGAGGGAAACTGCGGGGTGAGACGAAAACATAAACAAAAGCACATGGCACAACGACAACACACATGAGGAGAGGAGGTAAGGGGACAACAGAGGAGAAAAACAGCAGGGGCAGACAGAGATCCTAACACTTTCATCATGAAACAGGTCCATCATCCTTGCACCAGGAATAGGTATATTCCAAATACAAGCGCATCAATTGAAAGAAGCAACATCTGTGTGTTGGACTTGCATTAAACATAGATCACCTGTTTTATATCTCCAGGTAGCAACACAGGTATTGGGAAAACTACAGCCATAGATCTGGCCAAAAGAGGAGCCAGAGTGATTCTGGCCTGCCGCAGCAAGCAGAGAGGGGAGGCTGCTCTTGAGGAAGTCAAGAAGGCGAGTAGACATCTACCATGCTCTGCGTGTTCCACCAAGAGAAGGCTTTCTGTCATGCAAGCTGAGAGTTACTTGCTTCTAATGATATATTGAGGCAATAAAAGGTGTTTCGAGAACATGGGAGTAATTGCAACCACGAGAAGGCTTAAGCACACAGTCATAACTGGACATGCACACATGTTACGCTGTTTGCTGCAGTCAAAAGGGAGATTAGCTGTGGACAGACACAGAGGAGTTCACTCACTCACAGATGCACCCACGCAGGCACACACACGACCTGCTATAATCAGCTTCTCATTCAGTGGAAATACGGCTTGATTTGTCCCACAGGAGAGTGGCAGTAATCAGGTGGTGTTCATGCCGTTGGATCTGGGGAGTCTCAAGTCTGTCCGTAGCTTTGCTGAAACCTTCCTGAAGTCTGAACCCAGACTGGACATTCTCATCAACAATGCAGGTTAGATTGTTCAGATATTTCTATTATTCCTAAGGAACCACAAACAGTTGTTCCAAACAATTTTGAGGTATTCACTGTCAGTTTTACATTGATGTAAAGTTGTTCAGATCATAAAACTTTTGGCTCGTTTACAACATGATCTTATCACCATTTGTGTTTTTTTAAATATGAAACTCTCAAGGAATCATTATACTCTTCCACAGATTATTGAATAGTTTAAAGCCTTGCTTGGTTTGCCATTGTCTGGAAACAGGATTAAGCTTTCTCCATGTTTTTGCTTTAGGTATTTTCCTTCAGGGTCGAACAGAGGACGGTCTGGGGATGATGTTTGGCGTCAACCACATTGGTCACTTCCTATTAACAAACCTATTGCTGGACCGGCTGAAGGAGTGTGAACCTAGCAGAGTGGTTATCCTGTCGTCTATGGCACACAACTTTGGAAAAATAGATTTTGACTGCCTGAACTCCCATAAAGCCCTGGGACTGGGGAACTCTGCCATGGAGGTTTTTCAGGTCTACTCCGATAGCAAGCTGTGCAACGTACTCTTCACCCATGAGCTGGCCAAGAAACTGCAGGGAACCAAGGTCACCAGCTACTGCCTCCATCCGGGTCAGTCCACAACCTTTTTTTCGTTACGGACAGGTTTGGTGTCAGACAGTATTTTCACGGACCGGCCTTCAAGTTGTGGCAGATCAATATGATGAAATAAAATGATACGACCGGCATTGAAACAAATCTAAAAATCTAACTCACCATTACACTGAATTATCATTACATATAATGCATGAGAATTACCTGACTCGTCTTCTTCTTCTGTCTCCTCATTGGGCCTTTTCCCCTTTCCAAAGAAGCTCTTTGAAGATGTCTGTTTTTCATATATTCTTGCATGCGTGTTAATTTATGGGGTAAAGTATAACGTGACCAAGACGAGCGCACAGACGAATGTATCTGGTGATTTAAAAAAAAGAAAAAAAGATTGATTAGCAGATCTTGATAATCAATCAAATATATATTTTTTTGAAATATCTTTCTGTGCGGTCTGGGACTAAAGGACCCACAGACTGGTACCGGTCCGCAGCCCGGTGGTTGAAGGCCGCTGGTCTAAACAACATGAAAACAAAATGAATAGTTATTTTTACAATAACCGCTGATGATCAGGCAACTAAACTACATTACTATGTTTTCACAGGAGCAATCAACACTGAGCTGGCAAGGAACACACCCTCAATAATGCAAATGTTCCTGAAGCCTGTGACCGCCTTTTTCTTCAAAGACAGCATTCAGGGAGCCCAGACCACCCTGCACTGTGCTGTCGAGGAGGGGATCGAACCTCTCAACGGACGTTACTTCTCCAACTGCACTGTGAGAGAAGTCTATGCTAAGGCCAAGGATGACGCTGCAGCAAAGAAGCTGTGGGAGCTCAGTGAGAGACTCTCTGGTCTTGCATGAAAAGGTTTCCATGAACATCATGATATTGGGTTGTTATTGTTCTGTTAAACATGAATTATTATGTTATGAAATACAATTTTATAACATAAGAACATGGGCTAGCAGGCAATTATAGGTAAGAAATGTAATATAAAGGCTTGCCAGTCTCTTGGACTTGCCATGACAATAGTTTTTTCCAGCGGTGCTGAAGAATCTGTCGGAGAATAGTTTGCATGTTATATGCATAAGGTGTGTAATCAAGGATACGGTAATAATTGAATTTGTAACAGCTTGTTAAAATGTCAGAAATCCCCTGAATTTAATTAGTTGTATTAGGATGATTGGTGGCAAATATAAATAAAAACATTATTCTAAAAAACTTGTTTTAAATCATTCAATTCAATTCAATTTATTTAGTATAGCCCAAAATCACACTTTACAAATTTGCCTCAAAGGGCTTTACAATCTGTACACATACGACATCCCTGTCCAAGGACCTCACATCGGATTAGGAAAAACTTCCCAAAAACCTAGAAATAACCCATCATCAATAAGCTCATGAGCTTCAGCTGGCCAGCAGCAATTGTTCTAACAGCCCTGTTTACTTTTTGGTTTGACCTACTTCAGAAACGGTCTACCAGCAAAACCAGTCTACTACCGACAGCCACAGTCTATTCAGACCACCACATTCTTTTACAGATGCCAATGTCTCCAGCAGACACAAAGTCTTCTCTGCACCACTACAGTCTGCTACAGACAGTGCCATGGATCTAAGAAATAACCAGAGAAACAGGGTGTGCAGCCTTTTAGGACCGTCCAGGACCTCCCACAAAGAGACATCATCTGAAATTGTCTCTCATGTTAACAATGAGATCTACAGTACAATCTGACGATGCAGCTGAGTGACCGAGAGGAATTAGAGCAGGTCCCTAGCAAATAGTTTTCTAAGTCTACATGCGTTACATGTGAATACAAAATGTCACACATCCAGGGGAAACACACTGCTTTGGCTGCTATTTTTAAACATTTAAAGGGGGAACTATTAAGGCAATTTTAGGCGGCTAAGACAAAAAAACATATTCAATATTTATGTTCATCAGGGGGCTGTCCCAAGGCAAACCTCAACCATCCCTAACTATTAGTGCACTCAAAGATATGACTCATTGGATGAACTCAATTAAATTGTTGGCAGGTTTTCCATCCAATAATTATATGCAACTCCAACTCAAATTTAGCACATCAGTGCAATAAAATGTAATTAAGTTTGTCCAACTCATTTGTATCAAATACATCTCAAATAAAATAACGATATTCATTAAATTAAATTAATTTGTGTTTGTCCAACTCAAAATATAAACTAACTAACTAACAAAATATGCAAACTCCACACAGAAGGAACGCCCCAACTGGGAATTGAACCCACGGACCTCTGGCTTTGAGGCGAAAGTGCTAGCCACTACACCACCGTACAGCCCTGAAAGTCTCTTCACCTCATGTAAACAACTGATTTTCAGCTGGCGCAGGCGCAAAGGATAGTCCTCAATGAAACACATTCATTTTTAGTTGATATGCACACCATCTAACCTAAATAAATCTAATAAATGAAAGTATTCATACATTTTGTGTTACACCTATAAAATATAAATATCTATTTTTGTAATTGATTTATTTAAATGTATCAAACAATATTTAAATGTGTCACCTCGAAGAAGGGCTTGAATCGTTTTTGTGAGTGTAACCTAAATAAATCTAATAAATGAAAGTATTCATACATTTTGTGTTACACCCATTCAATATAAATATCTTCGTTTTGTAATTGATTTATTTAAATGTATCAAACAATATTTAAATGTGTCACCTCTAAGAAGGGCTTGAATCGTTTTTTTGAGTGTGTTATCTAATATGAAAGTCTGAAGTCTACTCTTAAATGTGCTGAGTGTATCTGCCACCCTTACTGAATGTGGAAACTGGATCCAAATAAGAGGGGCATTTCATTTTAAGATTCTAGGAACCACAGGTAGCCCTATATTCAGAGAGCGTAGCTCTCTAGTGAGGTAATATGGTATTATAAGCTCTCTATAGTGGGGTAATATGTTACTAAATGCTAAATGGACCTATTCTTTATCTATTCATATACTGATTAGAAGGGCTGAGGTTCCACCTGCACATCAGCAGTAACTAACATTCATACACACTCACACATCATACACAGCTATGGGAGCAATTTGTTTAGGCTCATGTGTCTTGCCGAAGGACACATCGATATGGGCTTGTGGATCGAACTGCTGATCTTCTGATTGAAGGACGGCTCTGCTCACCACTGAGCAACAGTTGCTCTCTAGTGAGGTAATATGGTACTATGAGCTTTCTAGGGGGGAATATGGCACT